>NC_090650.1:426960052-427325052 GCF_040937935.1 Hyperolius riggenbachi
AAAAAAAGGTACCGTCCTTTTTTGGCATATAAGACGCTCCGGACTATAAGACGCACCTAGGTTTAGAGGGCACAAATCAGGGAAAAAAAATATTAAGTATATTAGTAGTTAGTTGTAGATGTTCCCTCCCAATTGTTGTTCCCCCCTTGTACTTCATGTGTCCCCCCATGTGTGTACCCTTAATATAATTATAAGTTGCAGCACCACAGCTCACCTCATTCATTGACTCCAGCAGCAATCAGAGACCTCACCTCTTCATCACTGTTCCCCTAGTGCCAATTTCTGCTGATGACGCGATCAGCAGAAGCTGAAACTAGGGTACAAGTGAGAGAGAGGAGAGGCCTCTGATCGCCGCTGGAGCCGCTGGATTAGGTGAGCCGTGGTGCCGCAACTTATACACGGGGAGCAAAAGGAGAACACGGGGGAGCGGGGGACAGAAGACCGCACATGAAGGACAATACGGGGAGTCCCCACCATTGTGACGGCATATAAGACGCAGGGACTTTTTGCATCTTCTGCTCTTCTGCATCTTCTATCCCGAAAAAAAACACAAGTCATTAACCTTACTTAATTTATCTGACTCTCCATTTTACTAATGGTAATTTTTTTCTTCCATAAGGAATTTTCATATTCCATTTAAAGCAACACTACTACAAATACACAATGTGGGAGCATAGCCTCAGCAAAGTCCAGGACACCTCAGTACAAGCTGCACCAAAACAGAGACTGATGTCAATGGTTAAACTGCATTCTGGAAAAAAAAACTACTAGATCAGATAGTGCAACATAAATGCAAGAAATAATACTAATAACACAGCAAACAAGGTACATCCCGATCATCTTTTACAGCAGACCCTTAATGAATTAGCAAAAGAACCTCGTAAATGCTGAAGAAGAGAAGGGAAAGGTGCAGCGTTGGTGGAAATTGTTGGCCATTAAGTTTATTTATCTCTGCAGCGCCAAAACCCATAAAATATGGAGAACTCCGTGACACGAACATGTTAATCTTTCCAGTCGAACAGTCAATGTTTGCTCATCAGTAAAAGCCATATCTATAAATTTCAGTATATGGAAGTGACACTTGGGCAAAGCCACATACTAAATTGCAAACTCCTTGAATAATTTAGTGAATGCAGGCATAATATTTAATAGCACCATTAGAATGTGTTCACAGGCATTAGACATAAGTAGAATGGACACATTAGGCTTTTTCCGAAGCCAAATGTTTTATTGTGCTGGAGGATCAGAAGCTCAAATACAAATCCTGCCTGTTATGCACTTTATCCTTGTTCAGCACCTATTTACCACTGTGGGCACTTATTTCAAGGTAGGTTTTTTTTCCATTGTAGACTTCAGTGAAAAAAAATACTATTTGTATTTTAAAAAATTCCAGTCAGTGCCTTGGTGGTCAGGGGTGTAATTAGAACTCATAGAACCCCTTTATGTACCACAAGGCATAGATTTGGGGCCTTCTGTGATTGCTGACACAAACTGTTGGGTTACATTGTAACTGTTTTGCGAAGATTGAGAGTAGCATCAACACCAACTCGATGTGGGCTCAAAAAAAAAAAAGATGCTATCGGAGTGGATCAGGTTGCCGCCACACTGGCCCACTTTCACTTTCATGACCTCTGGGTCACGGCACTGGAAGGAGAGAGATCTCTCTCCCAGTGTGCATGGAGACGGTAGAGCAGCAGGGGGCGTGGCCAGAGAGAGAGAGTGAGCTGCCCAAGTAAAGTTTTGGAAACCCTGCAGGAACGCCCCCAGTGGGCATTTTGAACTGGAAATCCCTCTCCTCTATTCACCCTCCGAAATAGTGACAGATACTATCGCTAATTTCAGGGGGCTATAGTGCAGCAGTGGGGGGGGGGGGAGATGGGGCAGAGAGTAGCAGTGTGGAAGTCTGAAGTATCAAGGCACAGAGTTTATTTATGGGCTCTCCCCCATGCGGTGGCCACCTGGCAGGTCTTATCGTCACCATCAACGTCTCAAGACCCCCAACGCTTCGGCATCCGTCCACCGTGACAGTTCACTTCCTCATTGGTAGTCTCGCCCTAGTGGAATTCCTGATCCAGAAAAGGAAAAAACCTTCCGATTTCTTCCAATGCTGATTACCGATTCCATTGATTTTTGTTTTCCTATTACCATTTCTGAAGAGTGTATTTTTGGTAATTTTCTACATTTGCTGCATGCTTGTTTCAGGTATAGAGTTGGGCCGAACGGTTCGCCGGCGAACGTGGTTCGCGCAAACTTAGGTGGTTCGCGTGCGGGTACCGCACGCGAACGTTTTGCGGAAGAAGTTCGGTTCGCCCCATAATGCACCTGAGGGTCAACTTTGACCCTCTACATCACAGTCAGCAGGCCCAGTGTAGCCAATTAGGCTACACTAGCCCCTGGAGCCCCACCCCCCTTATATAAGGCAGGCAGCGGCGGCCATTACGGCCACTCGTGTGCCTGCATTAGTGAGAGTAGGGCGAGCTGCTGCAGTCTCTCATATAGGGAAAGATTAGTTAGGCTTAACTTCTTCCTGGCTGCATACCTGTTCTGTTCAGTGAGCCTTTAGCCCACTGCATACCTGTTCAGTGATCCTGCCACTGCATACTTGTTCTGTGAACCCACCCACCACCACTGCATACCTGTTCAGTGATCCTGCCACTGCATACCTGTTCTGTGAACCCACCACTGCATACCTGTTCTGTGAACCCACCCACCACTGCATACCTGTTCAGTGATCCTGCTGCCACTGCATACCTGTTCTGTGAACCCACCACTGCATACCTGTTCTGTGAACCCACCACTGCATACCTGTTCAGTGAACCCGCCACTGCATACCTGTTCTGTTCAGTGGACCCGCCACTGTATACCTGTTTAGTGAACCCGCCACTGCATACCTGTTCTGTTCAGTGGAGTTTGGTGTGTCAGTGTGAAGCAGTACCTTAATTACACTACCTGATTGATGTATACACATGCAAGATGTTTTAAAGCACTTTAGGCCTGTCATTTAGCATTCAATGTGATATCTGCCCTTAAAACGCTGCTTTTCGTCAAATCCAGATTTTTCCCGGGGACTTTTGGCGTGTATCCCACTCCGCCATGCCCCCCTCCAGGTGTTAGACCCCTTGAAACATCTTTTCCATCACTTTTGTGGCCAGCATAATTATTTTTTTTTTTCAAAGTTCGCATCCCCATTGAAGTCTATTGCGGTTCGCGAACTTTAACGCAAACCGAACCTTCCGCGGAAGTTCGCGAACCCGGTTCGCGAACCTAAAATCGGAGGTTCGGCCCAACTCTATTCAGGTATGTGATGCAGACACCACTGATGCATGAAAGATCAGCAGGACTGCCAGGCAACTGGCATTGTTTAAAAGGAAATACATATGTCAGCCTCCGTATCTCTTTCACTTAGGGTTTCCTTTAAAAAAAAAATCTTGCCTAAAAACGCCTGTCTGAATAACCCTTTACAAGATGCTAAACGATTAAATTTCAAGAAGGGAACACCTATAGCAATTACTATGATTTTCAAAGTGAAACCTTTATTTAATTTATGCAAAATTTGACTTACACAAGGCCCTTTTGGCATAAATTGAGAAGCCCCGCCACTGCATTATTTTTTAATCTACCATCCAGGAGAACGTCTTTCAAAATGACTATTAACATTTCCTCCCAAAATTTCAAAGTGCAGACTTCTCTCATTAAATAAGAATATCTTTTCTTCAGAGGGCTCCTTCTCAAAGAACAGACAAGTGCCCTTTTATGAAAGAGATGTTCTATTTCCGAGTTAACCTCCCCAGCACAATGTATGCTAATTTTCCCTTTAAGTAAGTTTGCTCAGAATGCGCCTGGTCTATTTTTTTTCTCATCTGTGAATTTTTGTGTTCAACCCAGCAATTAAAATTTAACAATGAGTCACACTAGTGAAAAGTTGTTAATTTGATTTTTTTTTTTACTTTGTCAAGCCTATGTGCATGCCTCGTGAACAAAAAATATCACATATTAATATTCCACATTTTTGTCAGCATTGCCAGAGATTCATTCTGGTTTTATCTTAATGAGAACAATTCGATACTCTGATTTCTCATTTTCTCACATCTGTATTAAAGCTGGAGTTTTTAAGTTTTTTTTCGAGCATCAGACCTTCTTAAAAAACGAACCTGGTACAAAAGCAATGTAAATAAACAAAAATAAACAGTACATATTTGTTCAGACTACTTTTACTAGGAACATATAAAAAACACAAATAAAATATGCATGAACAGTAGACCAAGTTTAACAAATTATATCAGCCATATGTTTATCTGTTTCCAAAAACGTATACTTTTCTCATAAATTTTCTCCTAGGAGATGATTTTTCATCTTACATACCAAATTACTTTTCAGCACTGAATAACTGAAAACTTACTAAAACGTGAGGGTGAGCTTTTTGGCGCCATTTCCGTGCACCACGTGGCACCAAAGCTTGGTACAGCTAAAGCAATTTTTTACAATTCAGGCCACTGCAGCTTTAAGGGCTTGGCGCACAAGTGATTTCCTACCCCCTTTTATGCCCACCGACAGAAGGCCTTATGCCCACCAACAGAGCCTCCTGTTGGTGGGCTCTGATCGCTGCTGCAGGGCTTTTGTTTATTTTTTATTTATTTGTCTTTTAAAAAAAAAATATCCCTATTTTTGTATTTATTTTTTTCCCGCCCCTCCCTGCCTTCCCCTGCCAGCCATTGACAGTGGTCGGTTGTCATAGGCATTAGCCTATGACAGCAGATCGCTCCTGAGCCTCCCAGGGGGGACAGCTGTGTCACACTGTAGATCGCAGTGCTGTACAATGTAAATAGACCAGGGTTTTGGCGATCCCCGCTGGGACACTAATGACGGAGTGGAGCTCTGTCATTCAAGTGGAGATGCACGCGCATTGGTGCGCGCAATTTCCTGCAAAACACGCATCCAAGACTTCACAACGGTTGGTGTTGATCGGTCTTGGGGGAGCAGCCGAGTTCACACCAATCGGCGTGCAGCGGCCGGCAAGTAGTTAACAAATTATTGCTCGGCCATACAACTTAGCACGCAAATGAATTTTACCTCCTTTTCTTGCCACTAAAGGAGGATTTTTTTGGGTGGTCTCTGATTGCTGCTGCAATTTTCTTTTTTAATTAATTTAAAAAAAAATGTTTTTTAAATAAATAATCTTTTTTTTAAGGCCAAGTTGCACTCCTTGAGTGAAGTCCACACAATCCAGCTAGGTTGCGGGCACAATGTATGCACTGTTCTGGGCCACGTTTCTTCTCCATCGTGCTCCCATAGCAGGGAGCGTTCTGTGCAAGCGCAATTACAGCGTGTTCAGGATTTCAAAGATTGGGATTTACCATGTGGGGCAGAGGGGAGTGAGGAGGCCCAGTAGGTTTGCCTAGTAAGGTGCCAAAAATTTCTGATGGCGGCCCTGTGTATTTATGCAACCGCACCCTCCTAGTGATGTCACAGCTTAGGCTGTTTAGCTATGCAGAATTCCATTCTGTGAGACCAGGTCTTATTTTTACCGACTTCATAAAACAAACATTCTGCAGGAATGCACCTAAAGATGGCGGCTAGGGATGGTCGGAAATGTTGATTTCCAATTCTGCAGAAATTCTGATTTCCGCCAATGCCAATTACTGTTTTCACGGATTTCCGATCGGTTTCCGATTTCTGAGTAGTGTTTTTTTTCATCAATTTTTGCATTCTCTGATTGGTCAAATACTTTTGAGTTGTTTCTGCATTCTCTGATTGGTCCATTGATTTCAAGCAGGGCCGGTGCTTCCATAGAGGCAAAGGAGGCAATTGCCCCAGGGCCCCAGAGCCTGTAGGGGCCCCCAGTGGCTACAAGAGGAAAACATGTTTTTCAAAAAGACCTTATAGTTTTTGAGAAAATCGATTTTAAAGTTTCAAAGGAAAAAAAATACACATTTAAAAACCCGCCGACTTTAATGGTTAATAGCAAATCCACCTTAAATGTTATAAACCCTAAATGTGCAGGATATGTTAAGGAGATCATTGGGAATAAGAGGAAAAAACTATTTTTCAAAAAGACCTTATAGTTTTTGAGAAAATCGATTTTAAAGTTTTGAAGGAAAAAAGTATACTTTTAAATGCGGTAAATGTCACTTTTAGTAGCAAACCTAACGGTAGTATAATTTTACATACATCAAAAGAAAGAGCAATACATTTCCTGACGGGGTTTCCTGGGGGTCCATACGCAGCCGCAGCGCTTTGGCCAGGGATCGCTATACAGCCGCAATATGGCTGTATGAAGATCCCTGGCATTTTTTCCTATTTTCCCAATTTTTTTTTTATGTTTAGAGTGTGGTAAAAAAATGTTTTCAAATTATGTGGGGTCCCCCCCTCCTGAAACTTTTTAACCCCTTGTCCCCCATGCAGGCTGGAATAGCCAGAATGTGGAGCTCCGACCGATTGGGGCTTCACACCCTGACTATACCAGCTGCAAAAAAGGTCCCTTAATGCCATTTTTTTTTGTTCCGGGGTATCTATTGGGGGGGCCCCCAGGTTTATTTTGCCCTGGGGCCCCATTGTTGCTTAAACCGGCCCTGGTTTCGAGTTCTGTGATTGGGCTAAAATCAACGAATTGCAGTAGTGCAGTATTTCTGCAGAAATCCGATTTCCGAGTTCCATTTTCCGATTTCTGAAATTCGAAATTTTCAATTCCACAAAATCTGAATGAGCATCCCTAATGGCGACACCTGTGGTAAATTTCAGAAAGTAAGTCAAGGAGAGGAAAGACTTGACAATGTACAATCACTAACTAAATAAATTATAAATTAATATGGTAACAAAATAAGCAATTGAATTCATAATGTTATTTTTAGTACAGCTCCCCTTTAACCACTTTACCCCCCGCGCGTACGGATTTCTCCGCCCCTTTTTCCATCCTTTCACCCCCAGGGACGGAGAAATCCGTACTTTGCGCACTCCCGCCGCTGCCCGCGCTCCCGCTCGTAAACACGCCGCCCGCCGCTAGTAAACACGCCGCTGCCCGCTCGCCCAGAGATCAACGAATGGGAAAATCCATTCCCGTTCGTTGATCTAAGCCCTGCAATGATCTGCTGCCGCTCGGCTGAGCAGCGCGATCATTGTGAAAAAATAACAAAGTCCCAGCCTCTTTCTACTTCCTGCAAGCGTCCAGAAGGACGCTTGCAGGTCGCATGAAACAAATTGGTAATGTTGCCATCTTGTGGCCAAATAGTAAAACTACACCCTAACCATTTTTTACACACAAATAAACTTGTTTTACACAAAAAATTAACTCCTTACCTCCCACACTCCCCAATTTTTTTTTTTTTGTAATTAAAAAAAAATAAAAAATTTACAATTTAAAAAAATTACATAAATAGTTACCTTAGGTAGAGTTGAGCTGAAATTTTCGTAATTTCGCATTACTATAATTACGCATGCGAAATTTGCGATTACGATGCGAAATTAGCGTAGCGAAATTGCCATTAAAATCGTAATTGAAAATACCGTAAGCGTAATTTTCAACGCGAAATTTCGCGTTTCGTTCATGCCGTAATTTCGCATTAAACGCTACCGTAATTTCGCGTTAAACCGTAACGCTCCGTATAATATAAAAAAGCCGCCGACTTTAAGGGTTAATAGCAAAGCCCCCTTAAATGCTAAGAGCCTCAAATTTGGAGAATATATTAAGGAGATCAGGAGGAATAAGAGGAAAAATTTTTTTTTCAAAAAGACCTTATAGTTTTTGAGAAAATCGATGTTAAAGTTTCAAAGGAAAAATGTAAACATTTAAAAACCCGCCGACTTTAACGGTTAATAGCAAAGCCTGCTTAAAGTTTAGGAACACCAAATTCCCAGGGTATATTAAGGGGATCAGTGGGAATAAGAGGAAAAAATTTTTTTTCAAAAAGACCTTATAGTTTTTGAGAAAATCGATTTTTAAGTTTCAAGGGCGAAAATGTCTTTTAAATGCGGAAAATGTCAGTTTTTTTTGCACAGGTAACAATAGTGTATTATTTTCATAGATTCCCCCAAGTGGGAAGAGTTTTACTTACTTCGTTCTGAGTGGGGTCCCCCCTCCCAGACCTCTTTAACCCCTTGTCCCCCATGCAGGCTGGGATAGCCAGAATGCGGAGCACCGGCCGCGTGGGGCTCCGCACCCTGACTATACCAGCCCGCATGGTCCATGGATTGGGGGGTCTCGGAAGGGGAGGGGCAGCCAAGCTTTCCCCTCCCCCTCCGAGCCCTTGTCCAATCCAAGGACAAGGGGCTCTTCTCCACCTCCGATGGGCGGTGGAGGTGGAGGCCGCGATTTCCTGGGTGGGGGGTTCATGGTGGAATCTGGGAGTCCCCTTTAAAAAGGGGTCCCCCAGATGCCCACCCCCCTCCCAGGAGAAATGAGTATAGAGGTACTTGTAGTACCCCTTACCCATTTCCTTTAAGAGTTAAAAGTAAATAAACACACAAACACATAGAAAAAGTATTTTAATTGAACAAAAAACATAACCACGAAAAAAGTCCTTTAATATTCTTAATTAACCATTAATACTTACCTGTCCCTTTAAATAAATGATCCCACGCAATATCCTCGGAAATGTTCTATCAGTTACAATGTAACAAAGTTATTACAATATAACAACTTTGTTACATTGTAACTACGCCGCACCCGACGTCACTCACCGCCGCCGCCGCCACGCGTCTGCGCTGCAGGACCCGAGCTCTGAGCTATAGCTCAGAGCTCTCAAAAGCATCTTTGTATTTGGGCTCCAAGGAGCCCCATTGGTCCTTAGCAGACCAATGGGGTTCCTTCTGATTTGAAGGAACCCCATTGGTCTGCTAAGGACCAATGGGGCTCCTTGGAGCCCAAATACAAAGATGCTTCTCAGAGCTCTGAGCTATATAGCTCAGAGCTCTGTCGGGTCCGTGCAGGACGCTAAGTCCCCGCCGGCTCCGCTGCCCTCCCCGCCTCTCCCACATGTCACCCACATGTCACCCACATGTGGGTGACATGTGGGTGACAGATGTGGGCGGGGTGGACAGCGGGAGCTGCGGGGACTTAGCGTCCTGCACGGACGCGTATGCGGCGGCTGAGCGGCGAGTGGCGTCGGGTGCGGCGTAGTTACAATGTAACAAAGTTGTTACATAATAACTTTGTTATATTGTAACTGATAGAACATTTCCGAGGATATTGCGTGGGATCATTTATTTAAAGGGACAGGTAAGTATTAATGGTTAATTAAGAATATTAAAGGACTTTTTTCGTGGTTATGTTTTTTGTTCAATTAAAATACTTTTTCTATGTGTTTGTGTGTTTATTTACTTTTAACTCTTAAAGGAAATGGGTAAGGGGTACTACAAGTACCTCTATACTCATTTCTCCTGGGAGGGGGGTGGGCATCTGGGGGACCCCTTTTTAAAGGGGACTCCCAGATTCCACCATGAACCCCCCACCCAGGAAATCGCGGCCTCCACCTCCACCGCCCATCGGAGGTGGAGAAGAGCCCCTTGTCCTTGGATTGGACAAGGGCTCGGAGGGGGAGGGGAAAGCTTGGCTGCCCCTCCCCTTCCGAGACCCCCCAATCCATGGACCATGCGGGCTGGTATAGTCAGGGTGCGGAGCCCCACGCGGCCGGTGCTCCGCATTCTGGCTATCCCAGCCTGCATGGGGGACAAGGGGTTAAAGAGGTCTGGGAGGGGGGACCCCACGTCGTTTTTTTTTTATATTTCCCACACTCAGAACGAAGTAAGTAAAACTCTTCCCACTTGGGGGAATCTATGAAAATAATACACTATTGTTACCTGTGCAAAAAAACTGACATTTTCCGCATTTAAAAGACATTTTCGCCCTTGAAACTTAAAAATCGATTTTCTCAAAAACTATAAGGTCTTTTTGAAAAAAAATTTTTCCTCTTATTCCCACTGATCCCCTTAATATACCCTGGGAATTTGGTGTTCCTAAACTTTAAGCAGGCTTTGCTATTAACCGTTAAAGTCGGCGGGTTTTTAAATGTTTACATTTTTCCTTTGAAACTTTAACATCGATTTTCTCAAAAACTATAAGGTCTTTTTGAAAAAAAAATTTTTCCTCTTATTCCTCCTGATCTCCTTAATATATTCTCCAAATTTGAGGCTCTTAGCATTTAAGGGGGCTTTGCTATTAACCCTTAAAGTCGGCGGCTTTTTTATATTATACGGAGCGTTACGGTTTAACGCGAAATTACGGTAGCGTTTAATGCGAAATTACGGCATGATACGACTGTAATGCGAAAATTACGCGAAAATTACGCTTACGCGAAATTTCGCGAAATCCTTCTTCATTACGATTATGTACTTACGGCCATAATCGTAATTACACTAATTACGCGAAATTTCACAAAATCGTAATTAGGTCATTACGCTCATCTCTAACCTTAGGGACTGAACTTTTTAAATATTTATGTCAAGAGGGTATAACACTGTTACTTTATAAACTATGGGCTTGTAATTAGGGATGGACGCAAAACTGAAAAAAATGCACCTTTATTTCCAACTAAAATATTGGCGGCAAACATTGTGATAGGGACATAATTTAAACGGTTTTATAACCGGGATAAATAGGCATATACATTTAATGGGTTTTAATTACAGTAGCATGCATTATTTAAAAACTATAAAGGCTGAAAACTGAAAAATAATAAATTTTTTCCCACATTTTTTCCTATTTTCCCATTAAAACACATTTAGAATAAAATTATTCTTGGCATAATGTCCCACCTAAAGAAAGCCTAATTGGTGGCAAAAAAAACAAGATATAGTTCATTTCATTGCGATAAGTAATGATAAAATTATAGACGAATGAATGGAAGGAGCGCTGAAAGGTGAAAATTGCTCTGGTGGTCAGGGGGTAAAACCCCTCAGTTGGGAAGTGGTTAAATAACATGTGCTTAATCTCCGGGCTCACACAGGTGGCTTTGAGATGTTTTCGGAGATGTCTGAGTTTTAGCAATTCAGAATTGTATTATTACACCAAAGAGTTTTCGTTCGATTTCAATTAAAAAATTGCGGCGGCCATCTTATAACTTCCAGGTTACCCCTGTCTTCTCTGTTGGAGAAGTGCATCACTGAATAAAGCAAGAAGAGGAAGTGACACGCATGGCCATTGCTAGAGGCTCCTCCAGAGGGGTCATAGCACGACTTTGTTGGAAGTTAAAGGCATACACATAAGAGGTGCTCAGAGTCCCTTTAAAGGGAAATTCCTCCTTGATTAAAAGTCAATGGGAATCAGTAAAAAAAAAAAAAAAATCAGCCACATACTTACTGGGTCTGGGTCCTATAGAGCCTTCCTGCACCTGTCTTGGTCCCCCGCGTTGTAGCGGCAGCTCCTCCGATTGAATCCCCCACTGCGGAATACTTCAGAAGTCTTCGGAAGCTGAGTCCTCCCAAAGTCAATCAGAGCTGTCACATCCAAGGTGTATCTTTATTGGTTCTATATAAAACATATAGCCAACGCTTCGGAGCCACGCAGGCAGGGCTGAATTTACCATAAGGCACTGTAGGCGCCTGCCTGCAGGCGCCTGAGGATGGAGAGGTGGCTCACCCCCCTCCCTTAGTGCATCATTCCTTCCATCCGTATGCAGAGTCCCGAACAGAGTGTGAATAAGAGGCTACTCACCCAGCTCTTGGCATTCCACTGATGAGATCTCCCTTCTTTTCTTCACTAGCTATAGCTACTAGAGCTACTAGCTATAGCTACTAGTGGGCAGCACGGTGGCGTAGTGGTTAGCTCTCTCGCCTTGCAGCGCTGGGTCCCTGGTTCGAATCCCAGCCAGGGCACTATCTGCAAAGAGTTTGTATGTTCTCTCCGTGTCTGCGTGGGTTTCCTCCGGGCACTCTGGTTTCCTCCCACATTCCAAAACCATACAGATAAGTTAATTGGCTCCCACTAAAAATTGGCCCTAGACTACAGTACTTACACTACATAATACAGACATATGGCAATGGTAGGGATTAGATTGTGAGCTCCTTTGAGGGACAGTTAGTGACAAGATATATATATACTCTGTACAGCGCTGCGTAATATGTCGGCGCTATATAAATACTAAATAATAATAATAATAATAATAATAATAATAATAATAATAGAGTTGGGCCGAACGGTTCCATGCAAACTTCCGTGGTTCGCGTTCGCGTCCCGCAGGTGAACTTTTGCGGAAGTTCGGTTCGCCCCATAATGCACCATGAGGGTCAACTTTGACCCTCTACATCACAGTCAGCAGGCCCAGTGTAGCCAATTAGGCTACACTAGCCCCTGGAGCCACTCCCCCCTACTAAAAGGCAGGCAGCGGCGACCATTACGGTCACTCGTGTGCCTGCATTAGTGAGAGTAGGGCGAGCTGCTGCAGACTCTCTCTCATAGGGAAAGATTAGTTAGGCTTAGCTTGTCCCTGGCTGCATACCTGTTCTGTGAACCCACCACTGCATACCTGTACTGTGAACCCACCACTGCATACCTGTTCAGTGAACCCACCACTGCATACCTGTTATGTGAACCCACCACTGCATACCTGTTCTGTGAACCCACCACTGCATACCTGTACTGTGAACCCACCACTGCATACCTGTTCAGTGAACCCACCACTGCATACCTGTTCTGTGAACCCCCCACTGCATACCTGTTCTGTGAACCCACCACTGCATACCTGTTCAGTGAACCCACCACTGCATACCTGTTCTGTGAACCCACCACTGCATACCTGTTCTGTGAACCCACCACTGCATACCTGTACTGTGAACCCACCACTGCATACCTGTTCTGTGAACCCACCACTGCATACCTGTACTGTGAACCCACCACTGCATACCTGTTCAGTGAACCCACCACTGCATACCTGTTCTGTGAACCCACCACTGCATACCTGTTCTGTGAACCCACCACTGCATACCTGTACTGTGAACCCACCACTGCATACCTGTTCAGTGAACCCACCACTGCATACCTGTTCTGTGAACCCCCCACTGCATACCTGTTCTGTGAACCCACCACTGCATACCTGTTCAGTGAACCCACCACTGCATACCTGTTCTGTGAACCCACCACTGCATACCTGTTCTGTGAACCCACCACTGCATACCTGTACTGTGAACCCACCACTGCATACCTGTTCTGTGAACCCACCACTGCACACCTGTACTGTGAACCCACCACTGCATACCTGTTCTGTGAACCCACCACTGCATACCTGTACTGTGAACCCACCACTGCATACCTGTTCTGTGAACCCACCACTGCATACCTGTACTGTGAACCCACCACTGCATACCTGTTCGGTGAACCTGCCACTGCATACCTGTACTGTTCAGTGAACCCGCCACTGCATACCTGTTCTGTTCAGTGAACCCGCCACTGTATACCTGTTCTGTTCAGTGAACCCGCCACTGCATACCTGTTCTGTTCAGTGAACCCGCCACTGTATACCTGTTCTGTTCAGTGAACCCGCCACTGCATACATGTTCTGTTCAGTGAACCCGCCACTGTATACCTGTTCTGTTCAGTGAACCCGCCACTGCATTACTGTTCTGTTCAGTGAACCCGCCACTGTATACCTGTTCTGTTCAGTGAACCCGCCACTGCATACCTGTTCTGGTCAGTGAACCCGCCACTGCATACCTGTTCTGTTCTGTGAACCCGCCACTGCATACCTGTTCTGTTCAGTGAACAGTTTGGTGTGTCAGTGTGAAGCAGTACCTTAATTACACTACCTGATTGATGTATACACATGCAAGATGTTTTAAAGCACTTTAGGCCTGTCATTTAGCATTCAATATGATTTCTGCCCTTAAAACGCTGCTTTGCGTCAAATCCAGATTTTTCCCGGGGACTTTTGGCGTGTATCCCACTCCGCCATGCCCCCCTCCAGGTGTTAGACCCCTTGAAACATCTTTTCCATCACTTTTGTGGCCAGCATAATTGTTTTTTTTTCAAAGTTCGCATCCCCATTGAAGTCTATTGCGGTTCGCGAACTTTAACGCGAACCGAACCTTCCGCGGAAGTTCACGAACCCGGTTCGCGAACCTAAAATCGGAGGTTCGGCCCAACTCTGCTAGCTACTTGATATTGAGGGTACCTCTGGCTGTCTAATGCTAAGGAATACCTGTAGCTAGTAGCTACCTATGACGGGCAAGGGAAGTGAGGGAAAAGTGACAGCTGGGCCAGCCAGCACACTTGCGGTTCGGCAGGTGTTTGTAGGTTCATGGAGGGCGGAGTCTAGGGTGCCAGGACATCTGTGCCTATAGGCTCCAGTGATGTTAATCTGGGCCTGCATGTAGGATAATTTTGCATGCAACACAGGCTGACTTTTGCGTTCTGCAAGCAGTTTAAAGGCAAGTTTCTTTATACACTGTGTCTGATGTAATTTGACATTGCCATATAATACTTGCATTGCATGTTGCATTCCTTGTTTACCGGTTTGGCTATGCACACAACTCTGGATGTCATTTTCCAAGTAGGATTTTTATGTCTTACTGCATATGACATTTGCTTAATGCCCTACAGCACTCTGCATCAGTGTCGGACTGGGAGGTGGAAAAACTGAGGAAATCCACCTGCTGGCCAAGCAGCTGTAACCCTGTGTTATTACTCCCTATAGAAACCAGTAGCAAGTCTTCACTGTGAACAGCAACACCTGATTACTGCTGCTTGACCAGCAAGTGGATTTCTCCAGTTTTTCCTCTTCTCAGTCCGACACTGTGCATGTTGCATTTCTCTTTACCTGTTTGGCTATGCACCCAATTCTGGGTGTCATTCATTCACACATTGAATTGATTATCTGTGCTTTGTGACAGTCAGTGATTTATTATTTGTTGTAGGTATCAGTGATTGGTTTCTTTATTTACCTTTTAGTTCTGACCACAGTGCACTTTAGGTTCACTTATATTGCTTATAAGGTGGCTTTTCTGACTGCGCGCACACTCTTCCTCTAGTTGAGGCAGGTTATACGGTTGTTTATGTTTTTTCGTTATACCTCTTTTTATTTTTTTGTTTCTGTAGAATTTTGCCTTCAAGCAAATTGTGCCTTGACAAAGAGGCCCTATGTGGCTCTGAAACATTGGCTATATGTTTAATATGGAACCTATGAAGATTCCCCTTGGATGCGCCAGCTCTCTTTGATTGAACATTGTACAGAGGGCTTCATCCCACTTATTTCAGCTGACGCACTCCCCTTAGGGACAATGGATTTAATCCTGTAGTGCAGGGGTAGGGAACTTATGGCTCGGGAGCTAGTCAGATGTGGCTCTTTTGATGGCTGCATCTGGCTCACAGTAAGGGGTTGATTCAATAAGCTACACTGCTCAAGCAGCACAGCTTAGTGTGACAGCACAAGTAAAATTTTCAAAGTAGGCACACTACTGCTGTAGCATGCACTACTAACTTACTTGCGCTCCCCCCAAAACTAACGGCCGCACAAATTGTCCCAACTTGGACCCCGTCAGGTCAAGTGACTTTGTAGGATGAGATCCCCGCACTTTGATTGGCCCAATAGGCTGTCACTTGACAAGCAGCCTATTGGGCCAAAGTGCGGGGATCTTGTCCTACAAAGTGAATCAACCCCCAAGTCAGCTAGTTAATTGTACCAGCTGTTAGTCAGTATTTCTCCTGTCTGGCTCTCGGGGAAATTGCTGATGTTGCTGAAACCCGAGAAGCTGAAGATGTGTCTGACACTTCCGCTGCCCAGAGTATCAACTATATACACACCTCCATGGCAACAGGGATGTGAGCCCTCTGCTGGGCATGCGCACTGTCCCAGTTTAAAACATATTGTACGGCTCTCACAGAATTACATTTTAAAATATGTGGTGTTTATGGCTCTCTCAGCCAAAAAGGTTCCTGACCCCTGCTGTAGTGTGTGCGAGACAGCACAATAACTGTTATGTCCAGACAGGCAGCTCCATACTGCACATGCGTGAGCGCACGAGAGAGGGCACTTGCGAAAGCGCAGTATGGAGCAGCCCAACTTCGGGAGCACTTGGGTTCCTGAAGGGTTTTCCGAAGCCTCCTTTGACAGTGAAGCAAGCAGTATTTGACCAAATTGGTTGAATACTGCTACTGGGAGCCAGCGCTGGAACGGGGACCAGGAGAGGAATGGGAAGGCTCTATACGACTCAGAGCCTTTCCTCTCTTTAGGTAAGTATCTGGCTTATTTTTTTGTTATATATTGATTCCCACTGAATTTAAAACAGGCTATTATTATTATTGATAATGATATCAATCCATATTACATGAGTACTTTTGTAATTTTTTTAAATTATATTGAAACCTCCCTGGGTGGCTATTCGCTGTTGGGAATGGATTCATAGAAGCAAAGCCTTTCTCTTTTAGTGGTAAGACCTCAGTACATAAATAACCCCGTAACATATGGTCACAAACCAAAGCTATAATGAGATTCAATGGAGTAATGATTGAAATGCCACTTTGGAATAACCCAGAGCTTCCTGAGCTATTACCTGTTGGTGGTCCTCCAAACTGGGAATAAATGCTTTGCAGGATATTATCATTTCCAATAATCTAATCACCTTTGAAGATATATGTCAACAGTTCAGTGCTCCCAGAACCGGATTGGATAGATATCTTCAGCTTAGACACGCACTTCAAGCCCAATTTAGTATAACTGGATGGTGCATGTCTAAATATCCTTTAAGTGGGATTTTTAAAACTCAAGGCCACTCTGGTTTAATCTCAGTTCTAAACACATTCATTCAAAGTTACAAAAACTCCACGTCCCCTGCGTCTGGGATGGACAAATGGATTAGGTATATTCCAACATTGAATGAACAGGAATGGGATGAAGACTGGGAACTTCCTCGTCAAATCTCTGTTGTTGCCAATGACATAATTATTCAATTATTTCTTCTCCATCAGGTCTATCTATCCCCCATGATACTTCTTAAAATGGGTAGGACCAGCAATGATTCGTGTCCTAGATGTTTCGCCTATGCTGCTGACTTTTGGCATATGATCTGGCAGTGGGCTGATATATTTGTGATTTTGGAAATGGTTCTAGAGCAAAGCATTTATCCTACTCCTAGTATTGCACTTTTTGGTATTTTAGATGAAGAAATATGGTCCAAAAACCACAGAACCATTATTAGAAAGGCTTGTTTCTTTGCTAGTAAAACAATTGTCCTTAACTGGCTTAACCCCTCTCTTCCCACGATAACATGTTGGGAATCTCAAATAAATCACAATCTTAAGCTGGAAAGTATCACCTATAAAAATAGGGGTTCTTTTGCTAAATTTCGCAGACTCTGGAATCCTTGGATGGATAGTCCCTTAACTGTATCTCAAGATTAGATGTGGTCAGTGTATACAACCTGTTACCACAAGCATGTTGCTGGTTATCAGAACATAGATTCATACACATAGTAATGTATTTATAGATCACAGGTGGATGTTATTTGTTAATGTTTCTCTGTTTATTGTTGTTCTAATGTTTTGATATCACTGAATGACGGAGTCTCCATGGAAGCATGTATTCTGTCAAATTGAAGTCTTTTTTTTCCTTTTCTCAAACTATGTTTATTTTCATCTGCAATATTTTTTATGGATAACTGTTATTGTATCCTGTATTTGGCACACTCTTATGTATTCAGTGATTATTTTTCAATAAAACGAGTTTAAAATTTTTTTTTACCAATAGTTCCAAACCTAATCCAAACACTATTCTCACACAGAACCCTCTCTTCCCCAAGGCCTAACCTTAACCACCCCCCACCAATACGTAACCCTTACCACCCCCTCTGATGTTCTACATCAAGGAGGACATGTGCGCTTCCGCGCGCTCCCGTGGCCAATCGCGCGCGTGTATGCGTGCTCCCGGACGCAGATTCGTTAGCCCAGGAATCAATGAATAGGGCCATGGTGCCCGATCACTGATTCCTCTCCCCTGCAGAAAAAGCGTGACCCGATGGTGATGACATCGCTGAGTGTCTCCCTATTGGCCGGCGGTGCGCGCTGTGGGCTTGGGCTGCGCCGTTTCCTCCCCACCGTCTGGAGAGAGTTTTTTTAAAGTCTGTGCGCATGCAGTATGCGCATATATAGTTCCCCATCAGGTTCGCTGTAGCGAGACAGTAGGGGATTGGTCGCCAGAGGCGACTCCCTTAGCGTGATTGGTTCATGTTCCATGGTAGTGAGTATTTAAAGAGGTTATGATACAATGTGAGTTAGACACTGACAGAAACTTGAGAAAGGAGGACTGACCTCCGAAATGTCGTTTTTACGACGTCAAGATGTCTGTACAATAAATTTATCGAGCTGAATACATTAGATGGTGCCGGTCTTCATTTCTTCATGACAAGCTGATCCTGAGTGCTGCGGGACCTGCAGACCTGGCACATCGATCTTTACCATTGGGGAGTGCTGTCTATTTCAAAGTTTCAAGCCCTACAGAAAAAGCAACAGCTTCTCTCGGAAGCTATGCTTTTTCTAACACCTATGTCCCTCTAAGCATACATGTTACGCTTACAGTGACGTCATGTAAACAAACTAAAGGTTGCCATCTTGTGGCCAAAAAGTAAAACTACATCTAAAAGTAAAAATAAAAAAAAAAATTAAAATACACATATATTTACCCAAATAAAATACTATTTACATCCCACCCTCCCAAAAATACCCACATAAAATGTTTAATAATAAAAAAAAAACATTACAATAAATTAAAAAAACACATAAATATTTACCTAAGGGTCTAAACTTTTTAAATATATGAAATATTTCTATTTTTTTTATAAGCTTGTAAATAGTGATGGATGCAAAATGGAAAAAAAAATGCTCTTTTATTTCCAAATAAAATATTGTCGCCATACATTGTGATAGGGACATAATTTAAACGGTGAAATAACCGGGACAAATGGGCAAATACAATACGTGAGTTTTAATTCTGGAGGCATGTATTATTTTAAAACTATAACGGCCAAAACCTGAGAAATAATTAATTTTTTTCCATTTTTTTCTTATTCTTACTGTTAAAATGCATTTACAGTAAGGTAGCTCTTAGCAAAATTTACCACCCAAAGAAAGCCTAATTGGTGGCGGAAAAAACAAGATATAGATCAGTTCTTTGAGACAAGTAGTGATAAAGTTATAGGCTAATGAATGGGAGGTGAACATTGCTCGGATGCATAAAGTGAAAAGGACCGAGGGCTTAAGTGGTTAAACCCCCCTCCGATGCCTTACCCTAACCATCCCACCCACAGATGCCTAACCTTACAAAAAAAAAAAAGATCACCCACGGCTAACCTTAAAGAAAACCTGAACTGAACATAAAAAGTCAAAATAAACATACACAAGTCATACTTACCTCCTGTGTAGTCTACTCCTCAATCTATTTTTCCTCTCCTGCATCCTGTTTGTTCACTGTGATCAAGGGAATTCTCCGTCCTCCATTTTGAAAATGGCCATTACCCATAGCAGCTTTCTGGTCAGCACACAGTTAAACTGTAACATCGCCCACTTGAGCCATAGGGAAACATGGACACATCAGTTCTCCTCTCAGCTATAACTGACAGCAACTGATATTTTACTGACAGCAACTGATATATGTCAGTTCTGACAAAATATTGTCAGAATGGAAGGGATTATTGTCAGAAGAAAATGGTGAGCTTCTGAGAGGAACTGATGGCAAGGTAACTATGTAATATTCATTTGAAGTAACCTCATGTGTTTATTTTAAATCATTTTACTCAGTACAGGTTCTCTTTAAATATTGCGCTCCACCATCGGTGCCCAAACTAATATCGCCTATAGGGGAAATTTGGGCATCAAACTAGCCCGACACAATAGCATGTGATGGGGTGAACTGCTATGCAAACTGTGGCTTCAAATGCCCAATATATGTAGCTGGATTGTACTATACATAGCAGGCAGCCCCGACACCCGCTATTTTATGCCTATAGACAAAATTAGTATGAGCGCCTATGGCGGGGCCCAAACTACTGCATCGCCTCTTGGGACTGAATTTCCTGCTTCTGCCTAGGCTTAGCGTCACTGAGAGGGCGGGGCCCAAACTACTGCATCGCCTCTTGGGACTGAATTTCCTTCTTCTGCCTAGGCTTAGCGTCACTGAGAGGGCGGGGCCCAAACTACTGCATCGCCTCTTGGGACTGAATTTCCTTCTTCTGCCTAGGCTTAGCGTCACTGAGAGGGCGGGGCCCAAACTACTGCATCGCCTCTTGGGACTGAATTTCCTGTTTCTGCCTAGGCTTAGCGTCACTGAGAGGGCGGGGCCCAAACTACTGCATCGCCTCTTGGGACTGAATTTCCTGCTTCTGCCTAGGCTTAGCGTCACTGAGAGGGCGGGCCCAAACTACTGCATCGCCTCTTGGGACTGAACTTCCTCCTTCTGCCTAGGCTTAGCGTCACTGAGAGGGCGGGGCCACATACAAATATACGTCAATATATAGCTATAGGAAGCCTTTATGCTGCTGAAACCAGGAAAATCACTGTGAAAGTGGATATCCTGAAAAATGTACTGCATTTTACTATACAGTATTTGAATGTAATGCCTTGATTCTAGCTATGTGAACCCAATGATGTTCATGCTATTTTCTAATGTTGTTTATTCTTTTGTTTTTATGATTTTTATGATTGTTTTATTGTTATTGTTTCGTGTGTTTTTTTCTTCCTCCCTTTTGTAGTTTTAAGTCTGCCAAACTCGACGGAACACTCAGCTTCTTTTAGAGTACATTTTCCATAGGCTCCAAGCTGTCCTGCTGATGCCATTGAAATATGTACAGTCTGTGCTTTATGTTTGATTGATGAGGGCATTGTTAATGTGTAACCTTTCAGATTGTTTGAGAAATGTCACTGGAGAGAGTTCTCATTTCAATGTGGAGCTTTTAAATGTGCATTATAATGAAGCCTCACTAAACAAAGTGTACCTTGGATGCTGAATATTCTGTTCAGATCTGCGGGGCTATGATTCTTTTTTTTTTATTTTTTCCTTTTTAACCTTAAAACCTCAGTTTACAGCCTATGTAACATGAAATCCAATGACTGATTTAAATACTTAAAGGATACCCAAAGGGACATGTGACATGATGAGATAGACATGTGTATGGGCAGTGCCAGGCACACAAATAACTAGGCTGTGTTCCTTTTTTTCTTTCTCTGCCTGAAAGAGTTAAATATCAGGTATGTAAGTGGTGGACTCAGTCCTGACTCAGACAGGAAGTGACTACAGTGTGACCCTCACTGATAAGAAATTCCCCTTTTTATCTCTTTCCTGCTCTCAGAAGCCATTTTCTGATAGGAAAGTGTTTTATAGTTGGAATTTCTTATCAGTGAGGGTCACACTGTAGTCACTTCCTGTCTGAGTCAGGACTGAGTCGGCCACTTACATACCTGATATTTAACTTTTTCAGACAGAGAAAGAAAATAAAAGAACACAGCATAGTTATTTGTGTGCTAGGCACTGTACATACACGTTTATCTCATCATGTCACATGTCACTTCGGGTATCCTTTAAAGTGACACTGAAGTAAACATAAGAAAACCTTATGAAATAATTATCTGTATGTGTAGTACAGCTAAGAAACAGAGCATCAGTAGCAAAGGAATTATATTGTTTCTAATACAGGAAGAGTTAAAAAACTTCACTTGTTATCTGTGCAAAAGAGCTTCTCTGAGCTCTCCGGCCCAACATGGGCCGGTTGCAGTGCTATTTTCTGAAGCACTTAGGGCTTTTTTACACCAGAGCCTGTTTTCTGTGGTTTAAGCCAAAGTAGAAACTTTGCGTTAACCAAGGTTAAATGAAAGTCCATAGACTTTCATTTTACCTTTTACACCCGACGCTGCGTTTTGAT
Source organism: Hyperolius riggenbachi (assembly GCF_040937935.1). Taxonomy (NCBI): domain Eukaryota; kingdom Metazoa; phylum Chordata; class Amphibia; order Anura; family Hyperoliidae; genus Hyperolius; species Hyperolius riggenbachi. Next base: position 426,981,881 of record NC_090650.1, read on the forward strand.
GCGTTGTAGTTTGGCGCACCCGGGAGCCTTTAATCGCCGGGATTCCCTTCGGGTTGAATTAATTACCACCGCTGATTGCGTTGCACCGCTACATCCCGACGACACGCCGCAGGGCATATAACGCGTGCAGGAGAACGGCTCCTGCACGCGTTCTAGATGTGAAAAAGCCCTTATACATCAAAGTAACAATGAAAAACAGCTTCAGATAAGATTTTACTGTAGTGAAGTTCAAAGGATCAATAGCCCTGCTTTGTTTCATAGTTTAAAAAGTCCTTGTAAGATTTCATTCTGAACACAATTACAAATGTACACTAAATTCCCTAAAACCCTTCATAGCATTGGGGGTTGAATAATTTTGAACACAACTGTATATAAATGTTTTTCAGGGAGTGTCTTTATAAGGAACTAGCTGATTGCCCGGCGTTGCCCGGGTAATTATTTGGCTGGTGTTGGCTCTGCATACTTTTTCTAACCCTACACACAATTACCGTACTCAATGACCAAGTTTGTGAGCTTTGCGGTCTTTGGTATCGATAATTTGCATTGAAATGAAACAAATCTGATTGGCTGTATCTGGCTCCACCCCCTTTTCTGAATTTGAACCCCAGTCCCCCAATAACCAACTGTACCAGGTTTGAGGCCTGTGCCATTAACAGTTCAAGAATGGTAGCAATTAAATATTCCCCTTGAAAAGCAATAGGTGAAGTTTGATTCACTTTTGAAGGCTCCACTCACCTTTCTGAATATTAATCCCAGTCACCCAGTGACCAACTGTGCAAAGTTTAAAAACCCTGCCATTAACAGTGTAAGAATGGCTGCAGTTTATATTTTCCCAGTGAAATTTGTATTTGTCTCTACCCACTGATGACCCGGCGTTGCCCGGGTATGTATTTGACTGGTGTTGGCTCCGCCCACTTTCTAACCCTAACACACAAACACTCAATGACCAAGTTTGTGAGCTTTGGGGTCCTCGGCATCAATAATTTGTATATTCCCATAGAAATTACACAAATCTGATGGGCTGTTCGTGTCTCCGCCCCTCCCCAGCATTTGAGCACCAGTCACCCAATGACCAACTGTAGCAGGTTTGAGGCATCTGCTATTAACAGTGTAAAAATGGCAGCAATTTAAATATTCCACTTGAAAATCAACAGGTGAATTTTGATTGGCTATTATAGGCTCCACCCACTTCCCTGAATTTTAATCTCAGTCACTCAGTGACCATCTGGGCAAAGTTTGGGAACCCTGCCATTAACAGTGTAAGAAGAACTGCAGTTTACTCTTTCCCAGTGAAATTAGTTTTTTGCTCCGCCCACTTTTTGTAACCTGGACACAAAGTCACTACTCAATGCCCAAGCTTGTGAGCTTTGGGGTCCTTGGCATCAATAATTTGTATTTTCCCATGAAATGAAACAAATCTGATTCACTGTTTGTGGCTCTGTTCCCTTTTCTGAATTTGAACCCCAGTGACCCAATGACCGACTGTACCAGGTTTGATGCTTATGCCATTAACAGTGCAAGAATGGCAGCAATTTTAATATTCTACTTGAAAAGTGACATGTGATTTTTGATTGGCATTTTTAGGCTCCACCCACTTTTCTGAATATTAATCCCAGTCACCCAGTAACCAGCTATGCTAAGTTTGAGAACCCTGCCATTAACAGTGAAGAAGGGCTGCAGTTTACAATTTCCCAGAAAAATCTGTTTTTAACTCCACCCACTTTTTGTAACCTGGACACACAGTCACTACTCAATGACCAAGTTTGTGAGCTTTTGGGTTCGTGGCATCAAAATTGTGCTAATGGAAGCAGTTTATCCAGCAAATAAATCTGGCTGTTTTTGGCTCCGCCCCTCTACTGAATTTGAACCCTAGGCACTTAACGACCGACTGTAGCAGGTTTGAGGCCTCTGCTATTAACAGTGTGAGAATGGCTGCAGTTTCAATATTCCCCTTGAAAATCAATACATGAATTTTGATTGGCTCTTGTAGGCTACACCTACTTTTCCGAATATTAATCCCAGTCACACAGTGACCAACTGTGTGAAGTTTGAGAACCCTGCCATTAACAGTGTAAGAAATGCTGCAGTTTACATTTTCCCATGTAAAAAGGTGGTAGTTTTTGGCTCTGCCCACTATTTCTAATCTTGACATACAGTCACTTAATGACCAAGTTTATGAGCTTTAGGGTCCTTGGCATCAATAAGTTGCATTTTGCCATTGAAATTAAACAAATCTGATTGGCTGTTTTTGGCCCACTCCCTTCAGAATTTAAACCCCAGTCTCCCAGTGACTGACTGTAGCAGATTTTAGGCCTCTGCCATTAAGAGTGCATGAATGACAGCAATGTAAATATTCCCCTTGAAAATCAAAAGGTGAATTTTGATTGGCTGCTGTAAGCTCCACCCACTTTTCTGAATATTAGTCCCAGTCACCCAATGGCCAACTGTGTCACGTTTGAGAACCCTGCCAATAACAGAACGGCTGAAATCAATCTAACAAATCTGATTGGCTGTTTGTGGCTCCACCCCTTTAGTGAATTTGGACCCCAGTCACCCAATGACTGACTGTATCAGGTTTGAGGCCTCTGCCACTAACAGTGTAAGAATGGTAGCAATGTGAATATTCCCCTTGAAAATCAATAGGTACATTTTGATTGGCTGTTGTAGGCTCCACCCACATTTCTGAATATTCATCCCAGTCACCCAGTGGCCAATTGTGTAAAGTTTGGGAACCCTGTCATGTTAAAAATGTAGTTGTTGGCACCGCCTACTTTTTCTAACCTTGACATACAGTCACTCAATTATCAAGTTTATCAGCTTTGGGGTCCTTGGTATCAATACTTTGTATATTCCCACTGAAAAATAAACAAATATGGCTGTTTGTGGCTCCGCCCCCTTTCTGAATTTGGACCCTAATCACCCAATGACTGACTGTATCAGGTTTGAGGCATCTGCTTTTAACAGTATAAGAGAATGGTAGCAGATGAAATATTCCCTTTGGAAATCAAAAGGTGCATTTTTATTGGCTGTTGTAGGCTCCACCCACATTCCAAAATCTTAATCTCAGTCACCCAGTGACCAACTGTGCAAAGTTTGAGAGCCCTGCCATTAACGGTGTAAGAATGGCTGCAGTGTATATTTTCCCAGTAAAAGTTGTTATGGCTCCGCCCACTTTTTGTAACCTTGACACACAGTCACTCAATGACCAAGTTTGTGAGCTTTCAGGTTCCTGGCATCAAAAATGTGTGAATGGAAGCAGTTTATCCACCAAGGAAATCTGATTGGCTGTATGTGGCCCCGCCCCTTTAGTGAATTTGGGCCCCAGTCACCCAATGACCAACTGTAGCAAGTTTGAAGCCTCTGCCATTAACAGTGTAAGAATAGCAGCAGTTTAAATATTCCCCTTGAAAATTAATAGGTGAATTTTGATTGGCTGTTGTAGGCTCCACCCATTTTCTTGAATCTTAATCGCATTCACCCAGTGACCAAGTGTGGCAAGTTTGAGAACCCTGCGATTAACAGTCTAAGAATGGCTGCACTTTACATTTTCCCATTTAAAATGAATGGCTGAAATTTGATTGGCTGTTTTATGCTCTGCCCACTTTTCCTGGATTCGTAACCTCGGTCACCAAGTGACCAACTGTGCCAAGTGTGGGGACTCTGGCTTGATTACTGTGAGAATGGCAGCCTTTTACATTTTTTCCATTGACTTGAATGGGTGGAATCTGATTGGCTGTTTGTAGCTCCGCCCACGTGTGCAGGGGGGCCGCAAGACCCCCAGAACATATCATCCCAGGTAGTCAGGAATCTGTATACCAAGTTTCGTTCAAATCGGTCAAGCCGTTTTCGAGTGATCGCGGCACATACACACACACATACATACATACATACATACATACATACATACATACATACATACATACATACATACGATTTTATATATATAGATAAAGGCCATGCTGAGAATCCCCTATGGAGAGATGGACCAGCCCAAAACCTGTCGCTAATGTCAGATTTCTACTACTTACTGTAAGTGACAGCAACATAGGAGAGAAGTAATGTACAGCTCATTTTACTCAGGAATAAACATACATATAGTTTCTGGAGCTCTGCTCACCATTGCAGATAAACCATTCAGGTATGAGATTTGTTTGAAAGCGCTGCCATGTCTCCCACTGTGCAAAATTGAATGTAAGTATACTAGTGGCTAGCTGCCTTCACTGTTTTAAATTCACTCTCAAATTTTTAGATTAGAGTTTAGCACATAATTTTGCATCTGTTTTGCATTAGAGGCATGTATTCAGCCCTAGGGGGCTCTGCATTGCCACCGATGGCTTACAATTTAGGTGCATCCTTGAGCGCTTATCATTTGTCTGTTATACTTCTTATTTGTATGCGTTTTAAATTTTAAGATTTTCGTTCCTCTTTAACCTCCCTGGCGGTAAGCCCATGCTGAGCACGGGATGTGCCGCGCAGGAGGATTTCTCAGGCCCTGCTGGGCCGATTTGCATAATTTTTTTTTGCAACATGCAGCTAGCACTTTGCTAGCTGCGTGTGCATTCCGATCGCCGTTGCTACCCGCCGATTAGCCGCCGATCACCACGCCGCGTCGCCCCCCCAGACCCCTTGCGCTGCCTGGCCAATCAGTGCCAGGCAGCGCTGAGGGGTGGATCGGGACTCCCTTTGACGTCACGATGTCGATGACGTCGGTGACGTCATCCCGCCCATCGCCATGCCAACGGGGGAAGCCCTCCAGGAAATCCCGTTCTTTGAACGGGATTTCCTGATCAAAGTTAGCAAGAGGCGATCGAAGCGGGTGGAGGGATGCCGCTGCACAGCGGCTATCATGTAGCGAACCCAAGGCTCGCTACATGATTTAACAATTTTTTTTTTTAAAAAACACTGCTGCGCTGCCCCCTGGCGGTTTCTAATAAACCGCCAGGAGGGTTAAACAAAGAAACAGTAAGAGGCAGGTTGAGATAAGGTTTTATGACAGGATAGCTCTGCTTTGTAGTTTAAAATACAGAGTTTGGTTTGTAAGCTGCAAATGACTAATAGTATGATGCAATGCCATAAAACAGGCTATACAACTGAAATAAAGAAAATAAGAGACTATTTTCTTTGCAGGTAATGTTCTATTGCTTAGCTGTACTACACATACGATTTATTATATCATACTTTTTTTGTGTTTTTTTTCCTTTTCAGTGTCACGTTAACACATTACAAAATGTTATTGAATCAGTCCTACAGGGACAGGAAATTAGCCATTTAAGGATTAAAGGGTAATAATTTGTTTTATGTACTTCATAGTCTCAGGAGCAGCTGCTCTTACTAAAATTTACTGTGGCTCATCATTTCTTTATATGACATTACGCTCAATATTTTAATATGGTCATTGTTAGAATCTTGTTATTTTTACCGTCAAGTCTTTTCGCTGCTGACCGCCCTCCTCCCTGTCTCTGTCATTAGTCTTGTGTCAGCAGAGCTGTAAGTTCGCACAGTAACTGCGCCGACCTCTGTCGGGTCATGTCATCTCCCCTGCAGGGTCTGCACTCGCCCTCTGGCAGAATCCCCCGGATGGCAGCGGGGTAAAAGAGCGTGACTTGGAACTGTGCGGTTCACAGAGATCAACCTGCCAAACATGCAATTTCCACATTAAAATGCAAGGCTGCTATTTTTCAATTTGCTTAGTTCTGTCACGTCACCGCTTCGCAGCTGGAGCATGGAGTTCCTCCTCTGTCCAAAAATAAGCTGACTCGTAGAGCAACTTCAGACGGACTGAACTACTCATGTCATGCAGGAAGGATTGTAACGTTGCCAAAGTGAGAGAGTCCTTATCCTATACCTAAAGTGTAACTGTTGGGCATAAAATCAAAAATTTATATTTTATTTTTATCTAGTAAACAAGTAATAAGGATGTTAACCAGGCAATCCATAAGTTAAAAATCACTCGTATTCTATCTATAAAACAACATTCCCCAGTTTTCGTGGCACTTATTTGGTACATGTGCTGCACAAAGGAAGTTGCAGGGCATGCTGGGCTGTCTTTTTTTGCTGCTTTACTCTCCCCTCTGACTTAATTAATGCAGCCTAATTGGCTGAAGCCTCTTTCCCTCCTGTTTTACCCTCCCACACCTCTGTTCCTCTCTGATTGGCCAATATTTCTCATGCTGAGACAATGCACTTTCTATTGCAGAGCTGGGTGGGAGTGTCTGAAGACTGGGAGGAGGGCGGGGAATGCATACATAATCAGGCAGAGGAGAGTATGGGAGGAAATTACATCAGGATTGGCTTCAAAACAGACACAGTTAAGATGGAGAATTCTAAGAAGGATTGTCTCTTTTTTTCCTGTAAAAAAATCACTAAAATCAAAACGTGAACAGTGCAACACATACAGTATGTTATGTAAGTACAGCAAGTATTTATCTACTTATATATGTGGGTTTTTTTCTGAGATAGTGTTGCTGACAGCTCCTCTTTAAAGGATCACTATCACAAAAAACGTCTCCTATGCTGCTGTCACTCACAGTAATTAGTAGAAATCTGAGGGAACAGACAGGTTTTTGACTAATACTTCTCTTCATGGGGGATTCTCAGTATGCATACATGTTAAAAGGGCATCATGGTAAAAGGGCCACCAGAGATAGCCACTAGTAGAATATTTATAAAATTAACCACTTCAGCCTAACTGGACGAAAATTTTCATCCAGTTACGCTGCGCGCACTCCCGCGGGTCGCGCGCACTCCCGCGGAGAAAAGCCGACAGTATCTCTTCAGACGCTGCGGCTTTTCTGAGCTCTGGTCTCCTTTCTTCTGCCTGGGAGCGAGATTGATTGCTCCCAGCACTTTTTGACTTTGGCCATCTTGTGGCCAAATAGCAAATTACACCAAAAACACACTTTGTGTTAAATAAATACATTTTAATACATTAAAAAACCCCTGTTTACCTCCCACACCAAAAAATACCCACATACAAGTTTAAATAAAAAAAAAAATTACAATAATAATAATAATAAAAAAAAACATAAATAATTACCTAAGGGTCTGAACTTTTTAAATATGCATGTCAAAGGAGTATATCAATATGATTTATTAAATTATGGGCTTCTAAATAGTGATGGACGCAAATTGAAAAAATGCACCTTTATTTCCAAATTGAATATCGGCGCCATACATTGTGATAGGGACATAATTTAAATGGTGTAATAAGCGGGACAAATTGGTAAATAAAGTACATAGGTTTTAACTATGGTAGCATGTATTAATTTCAAACTATAATGGCCAAAAGCTGAGGAATAATGATTTTTTTCCATTTCTTTCTTAATATTCCTGTTAAAATGGATTTACAATAAATTAATTCTCAGCAAAATGTACCACCCACAGAAAGCCTAATTGGTGGCAAAAAAAACAAGATATAGATCCATTCATTGTGCCGAGTAGTGATAAAGTTATTAGCAAATGAATGGGAGGTGAAAGTTGCTCAGATGCAAAAAAATGTAAACCCTGTGGGCTGAAGTGGTTAAAGATATTCTACAAGTTAGTCCCAATAGAAGAATTCTAGGAACCTTTACTGATATCTTACCATGACCAAACCTAACCTCATCCTCACTCCCACTTGATGCCTTACCCTAACGGACTCCCTCTAGTGATACCTAACAGTGATGCTCATCCAACATCTGGGTATCCGAACTACCCAGATAATCCAAACTTTTTCCACTATCCGAACTTCGAATAGCAATTCGGATATTTTTGAAATTTCCCATCTGAAATCCGAAATCCAGGCGGACAGTTAGTTCAGATATCCGAGTGAAAGCCAAAATCACCTTCAATGTCAAAAATCCCTTTCAAAGGCATTCAGGCCGAGAGAGAGAGAGAGAGAGAGAGAGAGAGAGAGAGAGAGAGACAGATAGAGAGACGAAGAGAGAAGAGAAAGAGAGAGAGAGAGAGAGAGAGAGGAGAGAGCTCCGAAAGGTTTTTTTTGCCATTTGAAGAGACTTTTGGAAACATTTTAAGCCATTTTCAGGTCACTTCCGGTTTTCAATCCGGATATCCTGGTTCGGATATCCGAGTTTACTCAGATACCAAAAAAAGTTTGGGTTCGAATATCCGATTCAGATCTGGATATCTGGGTATCCAGATCCGAATTCAATTCGGATTTTGGAAAGGGGTATCCGACCAGCACTGATACCTAACCCAAAGGACCCCACTGGCAATGCCTAACCTTAAAGAGAACCTGTACTGAGTAAAATTATTTAAAATAAACACATGAGGTAACTTCAAATGAACATTACATAGTTACCTTGCCATCAGTTCCTCTCAGAAGCTCACCATTTTCTTCTTACAGTGATCCCTTCCAGTTCTGACAACATTTTGTCATAACTGAAATATATCAGTTGCTGTCAGGTACAGCTGAGAGGAGAACTGATGTGTCCATGTTTCCCTATGGCTCAAGTGGGCGATGTTACAGTTTAACAGTGTGCTGACCAGGAAGCTGTTATGGGCTTATAACCATTTTCAAAATGGAGGACGGAGAATTCCCTTGATCACAGTGGACAAACAGGACGCAGGAGAGGAAAAATAGATTGAGGAGTAGACTACACAGGAGGTAAGTATGACTTGTGTATGTTTATTTTGTCTTTTAATTTTCAGTTCAGGTTTTCTTTAAGGCCCACCTGGTTATGTCTAACCTGCCTAACCCTAAAAGGCTCCTCCCCCACTATGCCTAACACTAAGGAACTCCCCCTCCCTGCAAAACATTAAGCACAACTATCAAAGTTAAAGGAATACAATCGATACCCAAGTGTTCTAAAATGACAATGTACAAATAATGTCTAAGTAACTGTGTAAACATTTTCCTACTTTTCATGTTAAATATCAGAGGCAAAAGCTGTAATTTATTGAGGGTAGGATTTAGCTATATTGGGACAAATCAATTGCAGAAGGGGTGTCTGCTTCAATGCACAGCCAGAGTTGCATATCAGACTACAGAAAGCAAATATCAAACATATCAAACTCTGAAAGCAAAAACAGTATGAAAAAGCTGTGACAATTAGTTACATTTCCTCTGCTCTCTTCAGACACTTCAGTCAGAAACAGAACTCCCAACAGCTGCAGCTCCTGTGTCCTGTCTCTCTCTGTCACACACAGAGCTACACATAGAGTTAACTGATCAAGTGTGAGGGGAATTTCCCCTCTCCTCATGGCTCAGCCAGCCGTCAGTTTTGGCGTCAGTAAACTTTGAATGTATTTGCTCACAGTAAACAAAGAAGTTGCTACTAAAACGTATACACCAGTACTTAGCAGCACTTCCCAAACAATTTCTGTGTCAATTGAAAAAAAATGTGTGAATCGAAAGTATTCCTTTAACTAAATTTTGAAATGCCACATGTATTTCCAGTAATTACTAGTAAATAGCAATACAAAAGGCTTCCCCCCCCCATCTTTTCATGTGTTATGTGTAGAAAATATGACCTTTACAGGGAACAGGTTTCACTGTGGGCATATCTATGGAGGACTGTGTCTAACACTTCCAGCATACATGCTCTAATACTGTGAGTAAAATGTGTTCAGAGTGATAGAAAGCAGAAATATAGCTTCAAGTGTGTGTAAATAACATCAGCTGCAGCTCTGTGTGCCTGATTCTGTGTCTCACTCTCTCTGCCTCGCAGTGTAAAGTAAACAGTGTGCAGCCAGGGAGATCTCATTCTGAATCAGAGAGGGAGGCAGCATCCAAGTGAGGAAAAAGTACAGGTCCGTCTTTTCAGATCCTTCTCTGTATCTGAAAATCCCTCACCTGTTCTACAATGATCTGTAAGAAAGCAGGCAGGGCAGAAACAAACAGTAAATCATTCCTTTGAATAGTGACAGAGAAATGGAACCTAGGTACATGGTATTGCTGTAGCCTCTAGCTTTAACGTCGACACAATTTGTTACAAACAGCTGGTGAATAAGGCATTTTTTTTCCATAAAGGCTGTGATGAGAGACCTCTGAAAAGCTTTCTGTTGTTGCTGGCTAAAAGCTCTATAGGTATGTGGAGTTTACAGAAGAACAGTTTCTTTGATCGTTGTTCTTTAAGCTCTAGGGCTGCCTGCTTTGAAAATTTCAGCTAAAAACAGTGGGCACTGCAGGGACTCTATTTGCAGCTGCAGTTTTTAGATTGGCTTGTTCCGGGGCCCATTTTACCAGTGCCCTTTTTTCTGTTTTGACGTAGATATCCTTTCAATATTTTACTTTATACGCAAAACGTATTATATAGCAATTTGTCGTATTTATTTCTGATTTTTTTTTTTCATTTTATTTGCTGCTCTGTCAAGCAAAAGGACAAAAAAAATCCTTCATCCCTCTATGTTTGGTCAGGAAGCCAGCCTGAAGCAGATTCAGACTGTGATCTCTCCATGGTCAATTATGAAGCGTAGGAGCATAAAACCTTGTATTTGGAGACTTTTTTTTTGTTTGGTTTTGGACAAGCGCAGTTTGAGTGGCAGTACCATTAAATGTAAATAGCTTTTGGGATCGGAGGAAGAACATGTCATGTGTTTGGCTTAACATAGCAAGCAGATGCATTTTCCATTTACCCACTGTCATTCCGCTGACAAGTGGACATTTATCTAAATATTTCAATTTTAGGGATTTGGTAGAACGCTAAAGTGACCTTAAACCAATGTAGATAATGGACGCAACTTTACAAAAACTGAGAATAGAGCAAAACTATTATTTTTTTTTTATTTGTAAGTTTTATTTTCTCAGTTTCTGAAAGCTTTACACTATTATTTACAGGAGTGAGGGGTAGGAAAGAGATGGCAATGTTCACAAAATGGTTTTTGCATCCGATGTTTCATTTTGGTTTAAATTCAGTTGACACGGAGTTTGGACAGTGTCACTGCTATTCCTTTCTTTTTGAAAAGTCTTTTTAAAATTAAGATTGAAAAAAACTGATCAAATGTTATTTTGATTCCTGCTGTACAAGGACCAGTGATTCTAGATGTGACTGTACCAAGTCACAGCAGCATCAGGAAGAGGGAAAGGGAAATAGAAGAAGTTGTAAAAATAACGTAAGGGTTGAAAGAGAAGCTAGGTAAATATGTAGAACATTAACCACTTCACCACTGAGGGGTTTTACCCCCTGAGCACCAGCGCAATTTTCACCTTTCAGCGCTCCTTCCATTCATTCATCTATAACTTTATCATTACTTATCGCAATGAAATGAACTATATCTTGTTTTTTCCGCCACCAATTAGGCTTTCTTTAGGTGGGACATTATGCCAAGAATTATTTTTTTCTAAATGTGTTTTAATGGGAAAATAGGAAAAATGTGGGGAAAAAAATAATTATTTTTCAGTTTTCGGCCATTATAGTTTTTAAATAATGCATGCTACTGTAATTAAAACCCATGAAATGTATTTGCCCTTTTGTCCCGGTTATAAAACCATTTAAATTATGTCCCTATCACAATGTTTGGCGCCAATATTTTATTTGGAAATAAAGGTGCATTTTTTTCATTTTTGCGTCCATCCCTAATTACAAGCCCATAGTTTATAAAGTAACAGTGTTCAACCCTCTTGACATAAATATTTAAAAAGTTCAGTCCCTAAGGTAACTATTTATGTATTTATTTTAATTGTAAATTTTTTAATTTTTTTTTAATTACAAAAAAAAAAAATGGGGAGTGTGGGAGGTAATGAGTTAATTTTATGTGTAAAAGTCATTTATTTGTATGTGAAAAATGTGTAGGGTGTAGTTTACTATTTGGCCACAAGATGGCCACAGTAACTTTTTGTTTTAATGTGACCTCCAAGCTTCCTTCCGGAAGCTTGGAGGAAGTATAAGGAGGCTGGACACGTGAGTTTTTTCTCACAATGATCGCGCTGCCCATAGGAGAGCAGCTGATCATTGCGGGGCTTAGATCAACGAACGGGAATGGATTTTCCCGTTCATTGATCTCTGGGCGAGCGGACGGCGGCATGTTTACTAGCGGCGGGCGGCGTGTTTACGAGCGGGAGCGCGGACAGCGTCGGGAACGCGGAAAGTACGTATTTCTCCGTCCCTGGTTGTTAAAGGATGGAAAAAGGGGCGGAGAAATACATACGCGTGGGGGTAAAGTGGTTAAAGGACAACCACCTAAGTTAACTAAAATTGTAAATGCTACATATACTTTCAGTAATTCCTATTAAAAAGCAATACAAATACTTTTTTTTCATCTTTTCATTTTTTTATGTGAAGAAAATATAACATGTACAGAGAACAGTTTTCACTGTGGGCATCACTATAGAGCAGAGTTCCCCAACCCTGTTGTGACAGATAGCGGAGCCGCCGCCAGAACGCACGTGGCGGCGGACTCCGCATCTCAGACAGGGGCCTCCGCACTCCTGCCGGCGGGTGGAGTAGGGCAGGCGGCGGAGTCCGCGAGCTCGGCGGACTCCGCCGCACAGTTGCTGTCTGGGGGGTCGCCCGCTCTCTCGCCGGCTCGGAGTCTGCACATTACGCGCGCACGCGCGAGGAGACAGGAACTTTATTGTTCCAGAAGAAGAGTCAGCTGACCAGGCCGGTCAGCTGACTCCAGCAGTACTCTGGATTGGCTGGGGCTCTGGGGCGGCGCTGTGTAGCTCTCTGGCTACAAATAGAACTTGCTGGTCAGTAGCAAGTTGTCTGTCTTGCCGATCCTGTACCTCTGCCTATCTGATTCAAAGTTGCCGACCCTGCCTGTTTACTGACTCTGAATCAGCCTTCCGTTCCTGTACTGTTGCCGTCTCTCTGTTGCCGAACCTCTGCTTGTCTGACCTTTCTCCCTCCAGTGGAACGTCTCCCACTGGTGGGCTATCTCTGAGGCTTGCCTCTCAGAGACGCCGTCCCTAGCAGACGATTACTGCCAGGGGCTGAGAATCCTCTCTCTGCCTGCCTGAGGATCTCACACACGGGGTTCCCATTCAGAGGTAACCACACCTCTGAGGAATTACCGTGTGTTGGATATTTCCCCATACGTGTGAATTATTATTATTGTTGTCTCATTGTCAATTGTTGTATTGGGCGTCCAGAGGTTAGCTGCGCTTGTATTATTGGTGATTCTGCAGATCATCAATAATCGAGTGACATCTGTATTGTTAGTGATACTGCAGATCGCCAACAATCGGATTCTCTCTAGTTGCTTACACCGATCCTTACACCTGTCCTCAAGGCCCACCAACAGTGCATGTTTTGCAGAAAACCACCAACATGCACAGGTGAGGTAATTAGTGCCTCAGTAGCGCTGATTAACTACCTGTGTGGACTTCCACAAAACATGCACTGTTGGTGGGCCTTGAGGACAGGGTTGGGGAACGCTGCTATAGAGGACTGTGTCCAGCACATCCAGCATACAGAAACAATCTTCGCTGGCTGTAATACTGTGACTGGAATCTGTTCAGAATGATTGAAAGCAGAAATATAGCTTCAAATGTGTGTAAATAACTCATCAGCTGCAGCTCTGTGTTCTCTCTCTCTCTCTCTCTCTCTCTCTGCCCTATGCAATGTAAACAGAGTTTACAGCCAAGAATAACTCATTCTGAATGGTGATGGAGAGGGGGGAGGGAAGCATCCAAGTAAGGAAAAAGTACACGACCTTTTTTTCATATACTTCTTTGTATCTCAAAAATCCCTCAGTTGTTCTCATACGATCTGTGAAAAAGCAGTGTGTGCGTAAGCAGGGCAGAAACAAACATTAAATCATTCTTCTGTGAATAGTGACAGAGAAGTGGAGCCCATCTACATGGTACAGCTCTAGCCCTGACGCCGACACAAACTGTTACTAAAGCTTACAAACTAAGTATTTTTTACCAGTGCTGGGCCAAAATTATGCATGAGCGTAATTACGCATCGTAATTCAATGTAAATTTACGCGTAAGCGCTACGCGTAACTTACGGTCTTACGCGTAATTATTTACGCGTAAGCAGTTAAGTGGTATCGTAATTACGCTGTCTACCGTAATTGCTAGGTATGCGTAATTTTACGAAGACTTACGCGTAATTTTACGCGTAATTACTAACGTAAAAACTCCCCTTTTCTAAGAGTAGCCAATCAGTCAACATCCTAAGCAACCAATAGTATCTTCTCCCGCCCTTCAGTATATAAGCGTACGTTTTGATGCATACAAATGATGTGTACGCAATATCTGTCACATTGACGGCTATTGCGTACACATCGTCCGTATGCGTCAAAAAATACGCATTAATGGGTATTACGGCACTACGCGTAACATCGTAGTGTAAGTGCCTACATTACGGTATCCTTACGCGTAACTGCGTAAGTTAACGCGTAATTACAGTGATGAACCGTAGATAATTTCCTACGCCGTAACCGTAATTGCTTAATGCGTAATAGCGAAAAATTACGCGTAATGATCCGTAAGCGTAGATTTTTCCATTACGACCAGCACTGTTTTTTACACACAGGCTGTCTTCAGAGACCTCTGAAAAGCTTTCTACTGTTACTGGCTAAAAGCTCTATAGGTATGTGGGGTTTACAGAAGGACAGTTTCTTTGATAGTTCCTCTTTAAGGTCAATGTGTACCTAGTAGTGGTAGGAGGATTCGTGGTTATGATTCAAAAGCTGGAAGAGTGGTTCCAACAGATCCCAGGCACAACATTAGAGCTCTCTGTCCAGGCTTCTAGGAGGACCTGTATATTAACCCCAAAAATAGATATGAATCCAGGGGCATAACCACAAAGAATGCCCCGCCCCCAGCAAAACTTTGATGGGGCCTCCCAAATGTCTACACTCTTTCCCTTGCCTACCCTTTGTGACCCTAAAAGCTTGGGGGCCTATCTTATCTAAACAAGTGTGGGCATCTTAATCGTCAACAAGTATAGTCTGAAAAGCACCTGAACTGGACACTGCCTTTGTCGGAGGCAATGAAGTAGTAGTTGGGGACCTCTTAAAGCTTTGGGCCCTCCCCTGTAGTCACGCCCCTGTATGAATCCCAACTTCCAGTGCTGTAGGATGCACATTGCACAGCGGGTGCGACAGGCATGACCTGAGCGACTCGGTGCTACTGCACAGGTGCAAGGTGTCCTGCGCTGGCACAGTGCAGCCATGCTTAATCATTGAGGGGAGTGCAGCCATGAACTTCCAGAGGGTCCCGAGGCTGGATAAGAAGTCAGGAGGACAACCTGAAAAAGTCTCTGGAGGATCCAGATCTACCAAGGCTAGGATCTAACTTTTTTTTTTAAAATTACAGGTTTACATCAGCTATGTGACACTGCTTTTGGTAACTGTTTTAACACTTTTCCAGTGGTTAACCTTATGTCCCTTACTTTCCTTACAGCTACTTTTATATTAAACCAGAGCTGACTTAAAGAGACCCTGTAACAAAAAAAAAGTCCCCTGGGGGGTACTCACCTCGGTAGGGGGAAGCCTCAGGGTCCCATTGAGGCTTCCCCCTCCCCTGTAGTTGCAGGCAGTCCAGCCCTGGCTCCCCCGAAGTGTCCCGGAATCCTCCCTCGAAAAGGCTGACAAGCGCTGATTTATTTACCTTCCCTGGCTCCAGCAGGGGGCGCTGTTGCGGCTCTCCACATGGAGATAGGTGAAAATAGCCAAACTCTGTCAGGTCCGGTCTACTGCGCAGGCGCAGGCTGCTTGCGCCTGCGCAGTAGAGCGGCACAACAGCGATAAGCTATTTCTACCTATCTCCGAGGTGGAGAGCCGATACTGCGCCTGCGCTGGAGCCCGGGAGGAAAATATCTACATCCCCGCCGTTCTGGGAGGATTTTCGCTGCCGCCGTGGGGCCGAGGAGGACGGGGGAAGCCTCAATAGGATCCGGAGGCTTCCCCCACCCCAGGTGAGTACCCCCCAGGGGAGTTTTTTTGTTTTTTCTCATTACAGGTTTTCTTTAAGAAGAAGAAACAATAGTTACTCGGGCTTCCTCCAACCCCATAAGCATGCGCAGAAGGCCACGACTGACACGACTGATCCTGTTACCGGGGCTGATCGAGGCTGAACGGCAGACCGCTGGAAGACGTCGAGGGACTCACACATGCTTATGGGGCAGGAGGAAGCTCCGGTTAGGTACACTTTAACCCTTCCACGTTAAGAAATCTTTACTTCGTGATGTTTAGTTGTTTACCTCTAACTTTCACTTTTTTAAACCGATAACTTACCCTAACCAATCCATCCCATCTCCAGCGCCTTATTTACTAATCTAGCTCATGTTTCTCAACCCTTCTTATAAATGCCTAACCCTTACCTTCCAATACACACATTTTATATCATTTTTTGCTTCGGTGCTGCAGCCCAATGTCTCCTCTAAATTATTTCTATAGCCACTCTCGGGCACCCAAACCAGCCAGACCAGATTTTCTGTTTTAAAGGAGCGGAACCAGGGGCATATCTACAGGGTAGAAGCCCCTGCAGCCCCAGAGGGGCCGAGAGCTGTGAGGGGCCCCCAACTACGACTTCACTCCCTCCAATAATGGGATCCATCCTTTAGATAAGGCTACACTTGTTATGGGTGTAATTATGATGTCCACGCTTGTTATGTAACCCTTGTAAGATGGGCCCCCCCCAGGCAATAGGGGTCAGTGTTGTTCATGAATTTTTGCATCACATTATGGATTTTGAGAACATTTCTTATGGCAAAAATTTGTGAAAATGCGGAAAAGCGTTATTTTTACCGGAAAAACTTACCGCAAAAAGCGTGAACATTCACAACAGTGTGAAAAATCATTTTAGCCACAAAATACTCCCAAAAAAATGCAAAATAACACAAACGTATTACAAAATTATGGTGTTTTTGCTCACAAGTCGAATTTAACATATTTTTGGAAAAAAAAAAATAAGTGAAAAGAGTATTGCCATTTTTGCTCATCACTGGTCACCAGGGGTAGGCAAGGCAAACGGTATAAACATGGGGGGGGGTTGAAATTTTTACTGGGGTGCAGGGGCGTAGCAATAGGGGTTGCAGAGGTAGCGACCGCATCGGGGCCCTTGGGCCAGAGGGGCCCCAAAGGACCCTCCCTCAACTTCAGTATTAGCTCTCTATTGGTCCTGTGCTCATAATAATCACTTCTATAGATACTTTGAATAGTAGTAATCATTAACAAACTGTTCCCCATCCCCTTCTTTCACCTCTGATACTGTGGTTGTCCTTGGCAAGTTTTTGTGCGTTGTATCAATTGTTACATATAGAGTGTTTGGGGGGCCCCAATGTAAAACTTGCATCAGGGCCCAGAGCTCCTTAGCTACGCCACTGCTGGGGTGCCCTATGATTTGTGTGTAGTTACACTCATAAGCTGGACCTTTAACTCTGGAAGCAGTGCCTGATTGATTAGTCAATGTTGCAAATGCCACAATGGACAAATTGATCACCTATTCCATCACTGATGATATCAATCACTGATACTAAAATAATTAGAAAAACTTGAAGTACCTTATTTCTTAAAATGGCATTATGGCGAACAATTGTAAAATTTCAAATATGTACAAGCATATACAAATAAGAAGTACGTTTTTTTTCCAGAGTAACATGCACCATAAATTACTTTTCTCCTATATTGCTGTCACTTACAGTAGGTAGTAGAAATCTGATAGAAGTGACAGGTTTTGGACTAGTCCATCTCTTCATGGGACGATTCTCTGGGATTTATTTATTTTCCAACGCACTTAGTGAATGGCAGTTGCTCCGTCCAACTGCCAAAAAAACTGTGTAGTGAGCAGGGAAGCTGGATAGCATCATTGTTTAAATCCTTTTTAGGGAATATATTTATAAAGAGTAAAAGCCTTGATGAGAATCCCATATCAAGAGATGGACTAGTCCAAAACCTGTCACTTCTGTCAGATTTCTACTACCTACTGTAAGTGACGGCAACATAAGAGAAAAGTAATTTATGGCTCATTTTACTCTGGAAAAAATGTACTTCTTATTTGTCTATATTTGCACATATTTTAAATTATACAATTTTTCGCCATAGTGCCCCTTTAAGTCCAGCACAGAAAATATTAGCCTAACTTTAAGTACTTACGTTGTCACACAGACCCCAGCCACCGTGATTTAAATAAATGAGCAGTCACCGTCATCTCACGTTAATGAAATTTAATTAGCAGGATCTCCATGCATAATATGTATATTTTCACTCTCTTACAGGCCGACTGAAATTATGGGCTGTTTGCTGATTGTAATAATTGGGCCCAAGAAGGTATTTAATATATTTTGCTAGAACCAGCCATCTGCCGCGGCAAGACAGCGAGATATTTTACAAGAAGCGTAAATCCTCTGTATAAACAATTCAATTCCCTCCGTGGGGGACTGCTGTAAGTCTTGGTAAGTACTGATAATCTCAGGCATCTAAAGAGAACATCGTGCTCGCTGACGCTGGAAGAGAACGCCGCAGAAAGTCGGGTAATTGGTTAATGGCTGGTGTAGCGGTGGTGGGGGGAGGGGGCACTGGGGAACTTCTTGCTCAGAAAGTGTTTGATGTGTTTCTTAAAACAAATGAAGGTGAGTTAGAACTCCCCATTGCATCACGCCCTGAAGCGTGCCATCTGGACACGGTATACCAAGAAATGTAAACATACTTGACGAGCCTCTTATTTTTCTTGGAAGAAATTCAACCTTAAAGAAATTCGACCCAGATAAATATATAATTTCGGCCTTGAAATGTGAAGCAAGCAATTTGGCCCGCCTGCTAGAGTCTGGGTGCCACCATAGGCACCAATTGAAATATTGGCATTGAGGGGTAATTTGGTTGCCCGTGGCGCCCTAAAAAAAGCAGCGGGGGCACCAAAAAAATTACGTTTTCTTTTTCTTGTGGCATGGGTCGGCAATTGGCAGGGTTAAGTTTAGGTGGAGGGTGGGGTTTATGGTCAGGCATCCGGTAGGTAGTTTGTGCATGGGTGGGGGTTCAGGGTTAGGTCTCAGGTAGGAAGTCTGTGCCAGGAAGGGGGGGGGGTGTTTAAGGTTAGGCATCAGGTAGGAAGTTTGTGCGCGGGGGTGGGGTGGGGGGGGTGGGGGTTAGGGTTAGGCATCTGGGGGGAGGGTACTGTGTGAGAGTAAGGTTAGGTTTAGGGATGGCCTGAAATGCCCATTTCCGATTCTGCGGAAATTCTGATTTTCGCCAATGCAAATTTCTGATTTACGTTTTTCCGGTTTCTGATTTTCCATATTTTTGATTTTCCAATTAATTTTTTGCATCAGAGAATGCAGAAAAAAAAATGACCCAAAAAATGGGAAATCGGAAACTTGAAAATCAGAAAAACAAAATCTTGTGATTGGTATAAAATCACCGCCATAATCAGATTTTTTCAGAAAAATTCTGCATTCTCTGATTGGTTCAATGCATCGGAGTTCTAGGATTGGTTCAATGCATCGGAGTTCTGGGATTGGTTCAATGCATCGGAGTTCTGGTTGGTTCAATGCATCGGAGTTCTGGGATTGGTTCAATGCATCGGAGTTCTGGGATTGGTTCAATTCATCGGAGTTCTGGGATTGGTTCAACGCATCGGAGTTCTGGGATTGGGCTAAAAGTACCGAGTTGCTGTAAATCGGATTTTTTTTTTCACATACGCCTTAAAATAAGTAGTTGTGGCCAGCCTCCTTATTATAAAGAGGAAAGTCTTTCTCATAAAGACTACTTTTGTCCATTTAAAGCCCAACTAAATCCAAAATTAAGCAAGGCGAGATCCTATTCAAGTGAAAGGATGACTATCGCGAACAAGTAAAAAAATTAAAATACATACATATAAGAGGTGTCTTTGTCCCAGAGTACAATGCACTGTACATTACTTTTTTCCTATGTTGTTGTCACTTACAGAAGGTAGCCAAAGTCTGGAGGCTGTGACTTGAACTAGTCCATCTCTTCACGGACTGGGTGTGTACATTGCCTTACTTTGGCTATCACAAGGTCGCACCCGATTGACCCTCCGCTTATCACACTCAAAGAGGATAGTGTGGAAGCTGCAATGAATTGCTGGGTGGCTCGTAAAAAAGGCTTAAAGGAAAAAATGAGTTTTACTCACCTGGGGCTTCTACCAGCCCCCTGCAGCTGTCCGGTGCCCACGTAGACTCGCTCCGATGCTCCTGGCCCCGCCGGCAGCCACTTCCGGTTTCGGCAACAGACCCGACAGGCCTGGGAACACGAGTGATTCTTTGCATTCCTGGACGCAATAGCAGTATACAGGGTGCTATTGCATCCAGGAACGAGATGAATCACTTGCGTTCCCGGCCTGTTGGCTCTTGTCACCGAAACGGAAGTGGCTGCCGGCGGGGTCAGGAGCATCGATAGCGATTCTACGTGGGCACCGGACAGCTGCAGGGGGGTGGTAGAAGCCCCAGGTGAGTAAAACTCATTTTTTCACGTTGACTTAAGTGACCCTTTAAACCTGAAACAGGGGGCTGTAGCCACCAAACAGTTTCCTTTTTATGCTACAAATGTAACTTTCAATGAAGAAATGAAGAATTTTCTTTTTATAAGGATCATGCTGGATACTCTTTGTTGGGACACTGACTGACCCTATGGTACTTGGATAATGTACTGGTTAAAGGATTACTGTAGGGGGCTATGGAGAAAAAGAGTTGAACTTACCCAGGGCTTCTAATGGTCCCCCACAGACGTCCTGTGCCCGCGCAGCCATTCACCGATGCTCCAGTCCCTGCCTCCGGTTCACTTCTGGAATTTGAGACTATTAAGTCGAAAAACCATTGCACCTTCATGGCCGCATCCTGACGTCACCAGGAGCATTCTGCACAGGTGCAGACCGTACTACAGATCACCTGCGCAGTATGCTTCCGGTGACGTCAGTGGGAGCGAGGAAGCTGCCATGCAAGCATAGTGTTTTTTCAACTTTAAAGAAGTGAACCAGCAACAGGGACCAGAGCATCGGCAAGTGGCTGTGCAGGCACAGGATGTGTGTGGGGGTAAATTAGAATCCCCAGGTAAGCTCAACTCTTTTTTCCCCATAGCCCCGTAGAGTACCCCTTTAAGGGTTCTGCCTCTGACACAGAAGACCAGGGTTTGAAACTTGGGTTTTCCTGTTCAGTAAGTCAGCTACTATTCTGCAAGGAGACCTTGGGCTAGACACCCTAACAGAGCTCCTGCCTACTGAGCTCGCCCACACCTTCCTCCATCGCAGAATAGGCAAATAAGCAAGATGAATACAGGTGCCCTTTAATTTACCCAGACACAGGTCAATAGCAACTGATCACCAATGTGAACATCCTAAGATGCTGCCTGCTGCTCCAAGTGTATTTGCAAAGCAGCAGCTGAGTATGTAAAGCAATGGCCTGCAAGAAAATACACAAATAATGATATGGAAAATTGACCTTATCGAGCTAGAGCACCGTCACCCCCAGGTCCAATGGGCAGTACAGACCTCACATGTATCGTACCCTTAAAGATCTTCTTCTCCAAATACACTTGGAGCAGCAGGCAGCATCTTAGTATTTTCACATTAGTGATCAATTACTATTTTCATATACTTATCGATGTTTGGCACTCTGTATGAACATATATATTTATGGATTTTCATATCTTTATACCCCCTTTGGCCAATTAGGCAGCACATTTGTTTTTAATTTTTGGGATAAGTCCTTAAAGAGACTCTGTAACATTAAAAAGATCCCCTGGGGGGTGCTCACCTCGGGTGGGGGAAGCCTCCGGATCCTAATGAGGCTTCCCACGCCATCCTCCGTCCCTCAGGGGTCTCGCTGCAGCCCTCCGTGGAGTCCGGGCAGCGGTGACGTCAATATTTACCTTCCTGGCTCCTGCGCAGGCGCTCTGACGGCTGTCGGCTCCGAACTACACGGAAATACCCGATCGCCGTCGGATCTGCTCTACTGCGCAGGCGCAAGTTTCCGGCGCCTGCGCAGTAGAGCGGACCCGAATGAGATCGGGTATTTCCGTGTAGTTCGGAATGGAAAGCCGCCACAGCGCCCCCACTGGAGCCAGCAAAGGTGAATATTGAACTGACAGTCGGCACAGTCGCCGGCTGTTCGGAGGGCTGCGGCGAGACCCCCGTGGGACAGAGGACGGCGTGGGAAGCCTCATTAGGATCCGGAGGCTTCCCCCACCCGAGGTGAGTACCCCCCAGGGGATCTTTTTAATGTTACAGAGTCTCTTTAAAGATAACCTGTACTGAGTAAAAAATATTTAAAATAAAGACATGAGGTAGTTTCAAATGAACATTGCATAGTTACCTTGCCATCAGTTCCTCTCAGAAGCTCACCATTTTCTTCTGACAATGATCCCTTCCAGTTCTGACAATATTTTGTCAGATCTGAAATATATCAGTTGCTGTCAGTAAAATATCAGTTGCTGTCAGTTATAGCCGAGAGGAAAACTGATGTACCAGGCAATGTCCATGGTTCCCTATGGCTCAAGTGGGCGATGTTACAGTTTAACTGTGTGCTGACCAGAAAGCTGTTATGGGGTAATAGCCATTTTCAAAATGGAGGACGGAAAATTCCCTTGATCACAGTGAAAAAACAGGACGCAGAACAGGAGAAAGACACTGAAAAGTAGACTACATGGAAGGTAAGTATGACTTGTGTATGCTTATTTTGACTCTTAATTTTCAGTTCAGGTTTTCTTTAAATAAATCATTATATATTTTACATTTGTGTGCAGTTGTTGTATTTAGACCATGGACTACTTTCTTGTTGTTTAATAGTGTTTATGATTTGGTCCAGAGATTCGGATTTTGTAGTGCTCTGTCTTTTTGTAGTACATTACAGGTCAATAGCAATACTATCCTGCAAACTACAGATGATTCACCAAGCAAAAATTAATCAAGGCGCAGCAGCTTTTGCACTACCTTGGGCCATTCAATCTTGATCTACAACTCTGCTGGTGATACTAATAGAAATGACCAATGAGATAGATGTTTATTTTTCTGGCTTACATGTAAATTGAATGCAAAGAAAGAAATTGGCTGCTTATCTTCTAACAAACACATGTCACTGGTCATAGTACAGAATCACAGGCTACTGCAAGCCCTTGGAAGCCAGTCAGGAAACAAGGATCTGCACTGGTTGAGGGCTTATTCACACTAAGGGCGTTTTCAAGTTTTTGTAAGCGCCGGCAATTTTCTAAAGTGCTTGTGCAATGATTCCCTATAAGGGAGTTCACATCTGAGCGGTTCGTTTCCAAGCCGCTCAGCAAAGCGCTGCCTGTACCATTTTCTGAGTGTTTTTGCTCAATGGAAGGTACAGGGAAATCGCAAAGCACTTGAAAAAGTAATTTGTATAGCAATTTCCCCAGCGCTTTCATAAATAAATATATTGTATTGATTCATTTCCGGGTGAAAGAGTTCACTTCCTGACTTAAGTCAGGAAGTGAAAAAACAAATCGCTCTGCAAAAGCGCAGAGAAAAAAAATCTTCATAAATCGCTCAGCACTTGTGATAGCGCTGGCGATTTATGATGTGAACAAAGTCTTAGTGGAGGTCATGTCTAGGATCTAGTGAGAAGGGCGTTCGCCCTTCCTTAGACAATGTTGACTACCTCAGTTTTATGAAAAACTAGCTGATTGCCCGGCGTTGCCCGGGAATATATTTGGCTGGTGTCGGCTCCACCCACTTTTTCTAACCCTAACAATTAATCAATTACCAAGTTTGTGAGCTTTGTGGTCTTTGGCATCAATAATTTGTATTGAAATGAAAAAATCTGATGGGTTGTTTGTGGCTCCACCCCCTTTTCTGAATTTGAACCCCAGTCACCCAATGACCAACTGTACCAGGTTCGAGGCCTCTGCCATTAACAGTGCAAGAATGGTAGCAATTAAATATTCCACTTGAAAAGCAATAGGTGAAGCTTTATACACTATTGTAGGCTCCACCCACTTTTCTGAATATTAATCCCATTCACTGAGTGAGCAACTGTGCAAAGTTTAAGAACCCTCCAATTAACAGTGTAAGAATGGCTGCAGTTTACATTTTCCCAGTGAAATTTGTATTTGTCTCCACCCACTGATGACCCGGCATTGCCCGGGTATGTATTTGACAGGTGTTGGTTCCGCCCACTTCTTCTAACCCTAACGCACAAACACTCAATGACCAAGTTTGTGAGCTTTGGGGTCTTTAGCATCAATAATTTGTATATTCCCATAGAAATTAAACAAATCAGATTGGCTGTTTGTGGCTCTGCCCCTCTCCAGCATTTGAACCCCAGTCACCCAATGACCAACTGTAGCAGGTTTGAGGCATCTGCTATTACCAGTGTAAAAATGGCAGCAATTTAAATATTCCCCTTGAAAATCGACAGGTGAATTTTGATTGGCTATGATATGCTCCACCCACTTCCCTGAATATTAATCTCAGTCACCCAGTGACCATCTGGGCAACGTTTGGGAACCCTGCCATTAACAGTGTAAGAAGGGCTGCAGTCTACATTTTCCCAGTGAAATTTGGTTTTGGCTCTGCCTTCTTTTTGTCACCTGGACATACAGTCACTCAATGACCAAGTTTCTGAGCTTTGGGGTCCTTGGCATCAATAATTTGTATTTTCCAAGAAATTAAACTGTTTGTGGCTCTGTCCCCTTTTCTGAATTTGAACCCCAATGACTAACTGTACCAGGTTTGAGGCTTGTGCCGTTAACAGTGCAAGAATGGCAGCAATTTTAATATTCCCCTTGAAAATCAACAGGTGATTTTGATTGGCTTTTTTAGGCTCTATCCACTGTTATGAATATTAATCCCAGTCACCCAGTAACCAATTGTGCAAAGTTTGAGAACCCTGCCATTAACAGTGTAAGAAGGGCTGCAGTTTACAATTTCCCAGAAAATCTGTTTTTGACTCCACCTACTTTTTGTAACCTTGACACACAGTCGACCAAGTTTGTGAGCTTTTGGGTTCCAGGCATCAAAATTGTGTGAATGGAAGCAGTTTATCAAAAAAAAAAGCAAATCTGATTGGATTTTTGTGGCTCCACCCCTTTAGTGAATTTGAACCACAGTCACTTGATGATCGACTGTAGCAGGTTTGAGGCCTCTGCCATTAACAGTGTAAGAATGACAGCAGTTTCAATATTCCCCTTGAAAATCAATAGGTGAATTTTGATTGGCTCTTGTAGGCTCGACCTACTTTTCCATATATTAATCCTAGTCCCCCAGTGACCAACTGTGTCAAGTTTGAGATCCCTGCCATTAACAGTGTAAGAATCGCTGCAATTTATATTTTGCTATGTAAAAAGTTGTTTTTGGCTCTGCCCACTAACCTTGACATACAGTCACTCACTGACCAAGTTTATGAGCTTTGTGGTCTTTGGCATCAATAAGTTGCATGTTACCATTGAAATTAAACAAATCTGATTGGCTGTTTTTGGCCCACTCCCTTTTCAGAATTTAAACCCCAGTCTCCCAGTGACTGACTGTACCAGATTTGAGGCCTCTGCCATTAAGAGTGTGTGAATAGCAGCAATGTAATTATTCCCCTTGAAAATCAAAAGGTGAATTTTGATTGGCTGTTGTAGGCTGCTACACCCACTTTCCTGAATATTAGTCCCAGTCACCCAGTGGCAAACTGTGTCAAGTTTGAGAACCCTGCCAATAACAGAATGGCTGAAATCAATTTAAAAAATCTGATTGGCTGTTTGTGGCTCCACCCACTTTAGTGAATTTGGACCCCAGTCACCCAATAACTGACTGTATCAGGTTTGAGACCTCTGCCATTAAAGGATACCACAGCTGAATAAACAGATAACTCCAGTGTGTGGGGGGTCAAAAGTACATACTGTGACCTCCTCCTGCCCCCTCCGTCTGCCGCTGTTCGTGCACTATTCATGCCGGTGTCCCGGCGACTTGCTTGACCCTTGACCTGAACATATTTCTTCCCTCTTTACTTCTGGCCGGCGCATAGCTTTCGGCTCAGAAGCACGCTGTCCTCTCTGTCTAATCTGGGCTGCGTGTGCGCTCCATTACACCAAGCGTCACATGATTAGCATGTGACGCTTGGTGTATTGGAACACACACGCAGCCCAGATTAGACGG
Organism: Hyperolius riggenbachi; assembly: GCF_040937935.1. NCBI lineage: Eukaryota > Metazoa > Chordata > Amphibia > Anura > Hyperoliidae > Hyperolius > Hyperolius riggenbachi. The sequence continues at coordinate 427,007,829 of NC_090650.1, forward strand.
AGTAAAATGTAATGTAGATGTTCCCCCTTGAAAATCAATAGGTACATTTTGATTGGCTGTTTTTAGGCTCCACCCACATTTCTGAATATTAATCCCAGTCACCCAGTGGCCAATTGTGTCAAGTTTGGGAACCCTGCCATGTAAAAAATTAAGTTGTTGGCGCCGCACAATTTTTCTAACCTTGACATACAGTCACTCTATCAAGTTTATCAGCTTTGGGGTCCTTGGTATCAATACTTTGTATATTCCCATTGAAAAAAAAACAAATCTGTTTGGCTGTTTGTGGCTCCGCCCCCTTTCTGAATTTGAACCCTAATCATCCAGTGACCGACTGTACCAGGTTTGAGGCATCTGCTATTAACAGTATAAGAATGGTAGCAGCTTAAATATTCCCTTTGAAAATCGAAAGGTGAATTTCTATTGGCTGTTGTAGGCTCCACCTACTTTCCAAATTCTTAATATCATTCACCCAGTGACCAACTGTGCAAAGTTTGAGAACCCTGCCATTAACGGTGTAAGAATGCCTACAGTTTATATTTTCCCAGTGACATTTGTTTTTGGCTCCGCCCACTTTTTGTAACCTGGACACACAGTCACTCACTGACCAAGTTTGTGAGCTTTCAGGTTCCTGGCATCAAAAATGTGTGAATGGAAGCAGTTTATCCACCAAGGAAATCTGATTGTGAATTTGGACCCCAGTTTCCCAAAGACACACTGTAGGAAGTTTGAAGCCTCTGCCATTAACAGTGTAAGAATAGCAGCAGTTTAAATATCCCCCTTGAAAATCAATAGGTGAATTTTGATTGGCTTTTTTAGGCTCAACCCACTTTCTTGAGTCTTAATCGCATTCACCCAGTGACCAAGTGTGGCAAGTTCGAGAACCCTGCGATTAACAGTCTAAGAATGGCTGCAGTTTACATTTTCCCATTTAAAATGAATAGCTGCAATTTGATTGGCTGTTTTATTCTCCACCCACTTTTCCTGGATTTGTAACCTCGGTCACCACACACACACACACACACACACACACACACACACACACACACACACACACACACACACACACACACACACACACACACACACACACACACACACACACACACACACACACACACACACACACACACACACACACACACACACACACACACACACACACACACACACACACACACACACACACACACACACACACACACACACACACACACACACTTCCTGGCGCCTTAATTACATGAATGATCTTTAAAGGATACCTTAGCCCTAATTAAAATTTAAAAATGATGCCCTGTGTGTGTGTGTGTGTGTGTGTGTGTGGGGGGGGGGGGGGGTGCGTATAGGCCCACCCCACCTCACGTGGCCTTGTGCCTGCCTCAATTTGCTTGCTGTTCCTCTCGTTATCCTGGTCGGAGCCCTTTACCCTGGACATACTGCACTGTGCATGAGCAGCCTGCAAAATTCCCTGCGGTCACAGGTTCCAGAGCTTTGGAGGGCTCCAACTACTAACCTTCCCTTTCTCTGATGCCAGGGACAATACTTCAGACCCGTGTTTTTCGTGGCTACACTTATTATGGGTGTGAAGGACATGATGATCACCCTTGTTTTATGACCCTTGGGTAGGGATGCTCATTCGGATTCCGCGGAAATGCAATTTCCACATTTCCGCATCAGAATGTGGAAATCGGGAACACAAGTGCGGTAGGCGGATTTTCGCGGATTTTCACAAGGATCTGTTTAATAAACCCTTGGTGTGTCTAGGTCTTATAGGGGCTTTGCTATTAACCACTAAAGTTGGCGGATTTTTACTGTAATGTAAAATGCAGAAAATCTGCATTATCCGATATGCGGTAATTTTAAGCCAATCAGAAGACTCGGAATGTATAAACCAATCAGAGAATAGGGATTTAGGTGGAAATTTCAGCATTCTCTGATTGGCTTATTCATTCCGAGTCTTCTGATTCGCTTAAAATTACCGCGTATCGCATAATGTGGATTTTCTGCATTTTACATTACAGTGAAAATCCGACATTTTTTTAGCGGTTAATAGCAAACCCCTCATAAGTCCTAGAAACACCAAATGTTAAGGATTTATTAAACAGAATCTTGTGAACAAGATGAAAAAAAAAGGTTTAAAAAAACCTTATAGTTTTTGAGAAAATCGATGTTAAAGTCGACAGAAATTTCCACGATTTCCGGCGGAAATCCACAATCTGAATGTGGAAATTGGTAGCGGAAAGCGGAATGGGTAGCAGTAGCGGTAATTGGCAGTGGCAGAATGAGGATTTTCCGCTATATCGGAAATTGGCATTTCCAACCATCCCTGCCCTTGGGAGATGGCCCCCCAGGCCATGAAGGGCATTAAGGGGAGGCAAGGGAAGGGGTGTAAGTATTGGGTGGGCATCAAAGTTTCACTCTGGGGCCCCCAGGAGTTCTTGCGGGTTAGGTCCTGACCAGGTCACATGCCTCATAAGTGTGTGTGTGAGGCTTAGTGTAGAGGCAGGACAACCAGGCAATTTGTACTATCCAAAAGGAAATTTGTACTTCTTACCGCCCAAGGCCGACTATTACCAGCCGCCCCAACCGAAACCGTATCATACCACCTCTCTCCACACACACACCCAAAAATGTTTGGGCCGCTGGTGTCCACTATTGCGGCTAGTGCCGAGGTCTCCATGGCAACGTGAAGTGAATCAATCAAGTCACACGGGGGAACTGGTCAATCAAGCGATCTACAGGTGATGGGCGTGGTGGGAGCCGTCCACCACACACACATAGTCAAAAGTGGCACACAATTGGACATTGGGTGGGGTCAGCAACACGTAAAAGTGAGTCCTGTACCCACTGCTGTCTCCAGGGTAACAGCGCTGGCCAATCAATAATTAAGAAATGGGTACTGTGAGAGGCTGCTTTCTGTATTCTGTACTATTTGCTGATGCTGCCCCTGGTCCTTTCATTCCCCACGCCAAGTGCGTGAGACCTGGCCTTCTGTAACTGCCTGCAGCTGCTGCTATGTCATTGGACAAGGTCTGGCTTTTTGCTAGTCACACACTGTTCACAAACGTTTGGTTAATGGACTGCAGCTGCCTGTAGCACTGCACAGGCAGATGCCAGCTGGTACTAATAGTGCAGTTATCCTGACTAGTGATGGGCGAACAGTGTTCGCCACTGTTCGGGTTCGCCCGGATTTTGGCCTGTTCAGGTTCGGTTCGGCACCCCCCGAACACCTCATGGTGTTCGGGAGGGTGCTTGGGCACGCTGCCCAAACCCGAACAGGCCTTCTTTGTTCGGCCGAACACAGCCGTGTCCGGCCGAACATAGCCCCCTATAGGGTCCCAGCATAAAGGGAGAGCATGCCCCGAGCGCGGGGGGGGGGGGGGGCGCTCGGGGCATGCTCTCCTTTTATGCTGGGACCCTATAGGGGCCCCAAAGGGACATGTTCGGGTTGGGTTTGGGGTCCGGCTCGCACATGCCGAACATCAGGGGCATGTTCGGCCGAACCACACCGAACCCGAACATCCAGATGTTCGCCCAACACTAATCCTGACCCCTTTCATTTGTTTGGACACTTGCAAATAATGCCCACTGTCTGCAGGCTGCCCCTTGTTTATCTGGTGCCCTAGGCCATGGCCTATGTGGCCTTGCCAGAAATCCAGCCATGCTTCTACTTACATAACAGATGTATTGCACTGTCCACATTATGATTCCTGTGAATTTTATAAAGGAAACGCAGAAAATCCTATTCTAGGCAGTGGCATCTTGCCAAGCTAATGCTGACATCATATCCTCCCTGACTCTTGTTTTCCCCCCTCCCTTCTCTTGCTCATTGTGTATTCATTAGCTGCCCTCCTCCCAGAGTCTTCAGACACTCTCACTGAGGTGTATACTAACAGCTGCACTGTCTTTTTTATTTACACATCCAATCACTGTGTCACCTCAGCCTTGCTTGTAAACACAAGTAATCAGAGGGTTTTTCTGATAAGAAGCTAGGCAGGGAAATAGATGGAAGAGGAGGAATATATTATAGATAAAAAGAACTCCCAGCATTCGACTTTTTGGCAATGTTTGGCACTAGGGCCAGTGCTCCTAAAGTATGTGATAACTCCAAACCATAACAGCAGAAAAAGTTTTGAATGCAGGATTAGCATTTTTATCACTTAATACACTCAGATAGAGTTGAGCTGAAATTTTCGTAATTTCGCATTACTAAAATTACGCATGCGAAATTTGCGATTACGATGCGAAATTACAGTAGCGTAATTGCCATTAAAATCGTAATTGAAAATACCGTAAGCGTAATTTTCAACGCGTAATTTCGCGTTTCGTTCATGTCGTAATTTCGCATTAAACGCTACCGTAATTTCACGTTAAACCGTAACGCTCCGTATAATATAAAAAAGCCGCCGACTTTAAGTGTTAATAGCAAAGCCCCCTTAAATGCTAAGAGCCTCAAATTTGGAGAATATATTAAGGAGATCAGGAGGAATAAGAGGAAAATTTTTTTTTTCAAAAAGACCTTATAGTTTTTGAGAAAATCGATGTTAAAGTTTCAAAGGAAAAATGTAAACATTTAAAAACCCGCCGACTTTAACGGTTAATAGCAAAGCCTGCTTAAAGTTTAGGAACACCAAATTCCCAGGGTAAATTAAGGGGATCAGTGGGAATAAGAGGAAAAATTTTTTTTTCAAAAAGACCTTATAGTTTTTGAGAAAATCGATTTTTAAGTTTCAAGGGCGAAAATGTCTTTTAAATGCAGAAAATGTCAGTTTTTTTTTGCACAGGTAACAATAGTGTATTATTTTCATAGATTCCCCCAAGTGGGAAGAGTTTTACTTACTTCGTTCCGAGTGTGGGAAATATTAAAAAAAAACGACGTGGGGTCCCCCCTCCCAGACCTCTTTAACCCCTTGTCCCCCATGCAGGCTGGGATAGCCAGAATGCGGAGCACCGGCCGCGTGGGGCTCCGCACCCTGACTATACCAGCCCACATGGTCCATGGATTGGGGGGTCTCGGAAGGGGAGGGGCAGCCAAGCTTTCCCCTCCCCCTCCGAGCCCTTGTCCAATCCAAGGACAAGGGGCTCTTCTCCACCTCCGATGGGCGGTGGAGGTGGAGGCCGCGATTTCCTGGGGGGGAGGTTCATGGTGGAATCTGGGAGTCCCCTTTAAAAAGAGGTCCCCCAGATGCCCACCCCCCCTCCCAGGAGAAATGTGTATAGAGGTAGTTGTACCCCTTACCCATTTCCTTTAAGAGTTAAAAGTAAATAAACACACAAACACTTAGAAAAAGTATTTTAATTGAACAAAAAACATAACCACGAAAAAAGTCCTTTAATATTCTTAATTAACCATTAATACTTACCTGTCCCTTTAAATAAATGATCCCTCGAAATAGCCTCGGAAATGTTCTATCAGTTACAATGTAACAAAGTTATTACAATGTAACAACTTTGTTACATTGTAACTACGCCGCACCCGACGTCACTCGCCGCCGCTGCATACGCGTCTGCGCAGCACACATTCCCGACAGAGCTCTGAGCTATATAGCTCAGAGCTCTGAGAAGCATCTTTGTATTTTGGCTCCAAGGAGCCCCATTGGTCCTTAGCAGACCAATGGGGTTCCTTCAAATCAAAAGGAACCCCATTGGTCTGCTAAGGACCAATGGGGCTCCTTGGAGCCCAAATACAAAGATGCTTCTCAGAGCTCTGAGCTATATAGCTCAGAGCTCTGTCGGGTCCGTGCAGGACGCTAAGTCCCCGCAGCTCCCGCTGTCCACCCCGCCCACATCTGTCACCCACATGTCACTCACATGTGAGTGACATGTGGGTGACATGTGGGAGAGGCGGGGTGGACAGCGGGAGCTGCGGGGACTTAGCGTCCTGCACGGACCCGACAGAGCTCTGAGCTATAATATGTCACATGTGGGTGACATGTGGGAGAGGCGGGGTGGACAGCGGGAGCTGCGGGGACTTAGCGTCCTGCACGGACCCGACAGAGCTCTGAGCTATATAGCTCAGAGCTCTGAGAAGCATCTTTGTATTTGGGCTCCAAGGAGCCCCATTGGTCCTTAGCAGACCAATGGGGTTCCTTTTGATTTGAAGGAACCCCATTGGTCTGCTAAGGACCAATGGGGCTCCTTGGAGCCAAAATACAAAGATGCTTCTCAGAGCTTTGAGCTATATAGCTCAGAGCTCTGTCGGGAATGTGTGCTGCGCAGACGCGTATGCGGCGGCGGCGAGTGACGTCGGGTGCGGCGTAGTTACAATGTAACAAAGTTGTTACATTGTAATAACTTTGTTACATTGTAACTGATAGAACATTTCCGAGGCTATTTCGAGGGATCATTTATTTAAAGGGACAGGTAAGTATTAATGGTTAATTAAGAATATTAAAGGACTTTTTTCGTGGTTATGTTTTTTGTTCAATTAAAATACTTTTTCTAAGTGTTTGTGTGTTTATTTACTTTTAACTCTTAAAGGAAATGGGTAAGGGGTACAACTACCTCTATACTCATTTCTCCTGGGAGGGGGGGGTGGGCATCTGGGGGACCCCTTTTTAAAGGGGACTCCCAGATTCCACCATGAACCTCCCCCCCAGGAAATCGCGGCCTCCACCTCCACCGGTGTTCCTAAACTTTAAGCAGGCTTTGCTATTAACCGTTAAAGTCGGCGGGTTTTTAAATGTTTACATTTTTCCTTTGAAACTTTAACATCGATTTTCTCAAAAACTATAAGGTCTTTTTGAAAAAAAAAATTTTCCTCTTATTCCTCCTGATCTCCTTAATATATTCTCCAAATTTGAGGCTCTTAGCATTTAAGGGGGCTTTGCTATTAACCCTTAAAGTAGGCGGCTACCTAACATTGATACATGCGTCAACTTTTCCGCTTTGGGAGCATGACCATACGCATTAATTTCGTAATAGCCGTTGCAATGTGAAAATTACGCGAAAATTACGCTTACGCGAAATTTCACGAAATCCTTCTTCATTACGATTATGTACTTACGGCCATAAACGTAATTACACTAATTACGCGAAATTTCGCGAAATCGTAATTACTCCATTACGCTCACCTCTACGCTCAGACCAGTTGCTGTTGAAATTTGATTTTATGGTGACAATACCGCTTTAATGTGTGCGGTTTGTGGGATGCCGCATCCTGTTAGACTGCCCCACACCTGCACCACTGCGAACATTGCATTGGTTAATCACTGCAGTTATAATCAGTGGTGGCTTTCCAGCTTCAAATTTTTAGCAAGGCACAAAAGGGGGCACTATGGCTGGCCGGTGGGGCTCATTTGGGTGATCCAAATCAATGTTTGCATGGTGAGCTTTAGATATTTTTTCTCTAACTCAGGTGATAAAAATAAGACTCAGGACCCATTTCCACTATTGTGGCGCGATTTCAACGGGAAAATTGCGGCAACAAATCTGCATGCGGTTGCAGTTTCGTTGCCGTTTCTATGCGGATTTTCACGCGGAATCGCTCGTGGTTTGTACAACGTGATTTTAACCATGTCAATGCCGGCAAGCATTGACATGAGTTTTTAAGCGGAAATGCACGCGAAAACGCCGGAAAAAAACGCAAGACTAAAATGCTTGTGGTTTTCCTATTTAGTTACATTACCGACGAATCGTGTGCAGGTGTGCAGCGTGCGAATTCTGATGGGTCTGCTGTGCAGATTTTTTCTGCATGACAGACCGCACAGAATCCCGCACAAGTGGAAACAGTCCCATCCACTTGTGTTGTCTATGCAAATCTGCATGCAGGAAACACATGCAGATTCGCTCTAGTGGAAACGGGCCCTAACTAGTTCAGCAATGATGGGAACCAAATGCTAACATCACAAACAGAACTCAGAAGAGCAAACACTTGAACTACCAAAGGTAAGATAGGGTATTGAACAACAAAACACTGGGACCAAACAGTCCCTAAGTTGCCCTTTCTTAATGGGTACTAAAGTACCTAAAACGTAACTTTTTAATTATTCCTAGAATAAAATTGGGCCATTGATACCATCACTAAATTTTATTAAGGGGGTAAATGGGTAAACTCCATATAAATATCTACCGATTGGATAAACGTTAAGACCTCTACATACTGTGACGTATGGGGTGAAAGTCAACCCAGACGTAAAAAATCATCCAGGAGTAAAGACTCCCACATAATACGCTCCTTAATAATAGCAGATTGGTCAATCAGAAATATAGGATACCTCAAGATAAAACTCATGAAATATCTCAACCTATAAAGTATAGGCATCAAGCAGATGCATCCACTGTGTTCTTGTGTGGACAGGTCACAGACAAATCATTCCATGCCCTAGCCTGTGTCTCATGACTCTACAAGGAAGGGGATAAACACTGTGTGTGTAATTACTTATCTTAGCCCACAGGTGTGGAACTCCAGGCCTGGAGGGCCAGATCCATGCCAGTGTTTAGGATGGACTGGGGAAAGAGAGGAATGTGTTCTACCTGATGGACCGCACCTTTCCTGATTCAGACCCATCAATTAATTTGAGCTGTGTCAAAAATGTGTGAGGACCTCGGCCCTCTAAGGACCGGTTTGACATTCCCTGTCTTAGTAGCTAACCACTGCTGCAGACTAGAGCTTGTATTTTACAGACAGACAGTTTTGAATCAGGATAATACCATGTATTGGCTAACTGAAAAGAAAAACTGTAAGCTTTCAGCTTGTAAGCATTCTTCAACAACTAATGTTGTTGACTGATAATGTTAGAAAGTACAATTAGAAGGAGGTAGAGAGATTTTTTTTTTTTGCAAATACGGTATAAGTGTCATTCAGATACATGAATTACAAATGACCTTGCAAGGATTGTAAGGTATTTATGGCAAATAGATAAGATCCTTGGTTTACCTAACGCCTACATAGACACTAGTTGATATGGATAGTTTTTTTACAGACCCTATCCTGTTCAGTGTATGCTGCTGGAGTCTGGAAACAATTAACAGTATGTTACTGAGCGGGGGCAATCAGGGATGCAGTGGTTGCTAGGGGAGTTAGTGCCCCAGTGTAGCGCAGCCACTGGTAACCATACAGTCATTACAATACAAGTTACAATGCAGCTAGTGCTGCTTGGATACCCCTTTTCAAAATACGGATCTGATTCGGTTTCGGATACCCCGATATCCAAACCAGGTCGGATATCCTAGTTCAAAATTTTCCAATCCAAATCGTATATCTGACCTCAGTATCTGGCGGATTCGGATATCCGGATAGAAAACTGGAAGTGACCGGAAAATGGCTTGACCTCCCTGGCGGTCTATTAAAACCGCCAGGGGGCAGCGCAGCACTTTAAAAAAAATTTGAAAGCATTTAGCTAGCCTAGCGCTAGCTACATGATAACCACTGTGCAGCGGCATGCCCTTCCCCTTCCGATCACCTTCGGCGATCAGAGCAAACAGGAAATCCCATTCAGAACTGGGGAGGCCTGGGGGGGCCGCACGGCAGGTAGCGGTGGCGATCGTAAAGTACAAAGTGCTAGCTGCGTGTACCGAAAAAAAATTAAATCCTCCGCAGCGGCATAGCCTGAACTCAGTTCGGGCTCACCGCCAGGGAGGTTAAAATGCTTCCAAAAGTATCTTTAAATGGCAAAATCTCGCCTGGATTTCAGATGGGAAATCCAAGTTTGCTCGGATAGTCTATTCGGATTTTAAAAAATATCCAAATTGCTATTCAAAGTTCGGATAGTGGAAAAAGTTCGGATTATCTGGGTAGTTCGGATATCCAAAATCTTGCTGAGCACCACTGTTCCCTCCCACTTTCACATATACTGAGTTCTGCAACAGTATACCATAAAACAGCATTATAATACATTCCAGGTCAATCACTGGCGAACTGAGGGGGCTATTCCGGGTGTCTGGAACCTCCCCCCTGCACTGAGCTGTGTATTCAGCCAGGGAAGCCCGCATAATATAAACAGCCTCATTCTCCCTCCCTTCTTACTTCTGGTGCCTCCCTCCAGCTAATAGAATGAGAGAGGCAGCCCAGCTTCCCTCACAAGAAGATGCAGCCTGCAGTGAGAGAATGTTGATTATGGAGTCCTGGACTCTCCACAGCACAGAAGTGTCAGACATGATGAAATTAGAGTGCAGGCAAGCTGGTAAATATGCACAGCATGATGCAGAGCTTGCCTGGACTCAGGGTCTGTGGGCAAACATCTGTCTGGTCTCTCCCCATTGTTATAATGACAGCATGTGTGGGTAAGGTGTTTAACAAGCTGAAAAGTTTTTGACAGTCCCTAGACTCCAGGAGGGCTTCTTTCTGACTTGTGTGAGAGACTGACAGGGACAGAAGTCCGATTACAGGCAAGTAGCCTGTGTGATGTGGGACTTCAATACAGATAAGTTCTCTGCTCCATCTCAGGCTATTCTCAATTTCTCCACTCCTCTTCTGGGCTAGTGCAACGCCAAAATGACAATAGCAATCGCTAGCAATTTGTGAGTGTGATTTTGTGAAGTGATTTTCAGAGCGATTTTTGAATGAATTGCTCAAAAACATGCTACATGCAGTATACCTGCGATTTTGAAAAAATCACAACGCTGCTGTGGGAACACCCACATAGGGTAACATTAGCCAAGCGCTTTTCAAATCACTGTTGATTTGAAAAACGCTCAGAAGCACTCTTGGTGTGCACCAGCCTCCTTCATTCACCTTTGTTTCCCTCTTCCCCTAGAGCTGGCTGTGTGTTCTTGTCATACAGGAAAGCTAAATAAAAGTGCAATCCTGGTGAGGCAAAATATTATTATTTAGTATTTATGTAGCGCCAACATCTTCCGCAGATGCATATATCCCTGCATCATATGGGTATCGCTTGCGCTATGTGACACTATGTGGCATATTCCACTGAATTGTCCAAACTAAGTCTATCTCCTGTTCCTCTCTTGGGGAGTTGTTCCAGCGCTGTACCCCGTTCACATTTGCTGCTACCAGAAGCCCTCAGAAACACTCGTGTCCTTGAGTACTTCCAAAGATAGGCAGCTCCGTAATACGCCAGCGCACTTTTGTGCATGGGCAGTATGGAGCCACCTGTATTCGGAAGCACTCGGGGACATATGTGCTTCTGGACCTTTCAGGAACCCCCCCCCCCCCCCTTAAAAATCCTGCGTTTGCCCCTGTCAATGTTCTGTTCTCATTGATATTCCCATTAATATTTTACAGAACATGCACTGATCCCCCCTCCTGCTCATCAGACAGAACATGATTCCTGCTGATTTTTCAAAAACACAAAACATTTCCAGACCAGATTTCTGGGTGAAGGTAAACAAGCATCTTATTAGCGGGAACCGTCTACTGTACCTAATGCTTAATTCATGGGATGCATTATTCAACACCCCACCTCTCCGAGATCCGATTTCCACCCGTATAAAAGCACATCTGGCAGGCCTAATTTGTAATGAACTTTATACGTCTCATCTCGTACAAACAATGCAAGGATCTCATTCTCTTGTCACTGAAAGTGGGTAAATAATTAAACAGGACTATGCGGAGAATCATTGGACTTTTTTTGTTTCCTTGCGTAAAAACTCCTCCAGTGGGGATTCTGTACAATGACAAAAAAATAAAAAAACAAAGTTTGGATAAGTGTGTTGGGCCTTCTTTGCACAATTAAAGCATTGTTCACCCTAAGTCAATGTCTCAGTTTTCAGTGGATATTAGTGGCGTAACTAGAAATCACTGGCCCCTCTGCAAAACTTTGGATGGAGCCCCCTCCTGCCAACCCCCACCCTCACCCGCTTTCTGCACAAGTAAACTGAGAACCAGTGTTATTCAGTTGGCTAGTGCACACATAATTGTGTTTTCCCCATGCTGATAAAAACAGAAAGCAGTGAGACGGAAGTGAAGCACTGCATTTACAGTATTTTATCTATCAATTGTATTAGCTTCTGTGATAAAACACCTGGACTTAACAATAGACCCTGCAAGGGATGCAGCTGCAGGGGGGCCCAGAAGCCACAGGGGGGCCTTGTCCTGAGAGACTGACAACTAAGGGCAAGGAAAGAAAAACATGTCTGCTCTCTGCACAATTGTTCCCATGACTGAATCTGCTCAGATACTGATAAGGAATCATACAAACTTTTGCATACAAGATTTGTAGACAGTCCCTATTCAGTGTTCAGCAGGGTCTTGTGAACAGCGCTGCTCTACCCCCAGCCTTTCTACCGCTCCCCAAGTGCTGTGTCCTGTAGTGTTGCTTGAGGAGTCTGGGCACAGAGAGAAAAGGATTTCTATTCTCTGCACAATTGTTCTCATGACTGCATCTGCTCAGCCACTGATAAGGAACCATACAAACTTTTGCAGACAAGATTTGTAGACAGTCCCTATTCAGTGTTCAGCAGGGTCTTGTGAACAGCGCTGCTCTACCCCCAGCCTTTGTACCGCTCCCCAAGTACTGTGTCCTGTAGTGTTGCTTGAGGAGTCTGGGCACAGAGAGAAAAGGCTTTCTATTCTCTGCAAAATTGTTCTAGTGACTGCATCTGCTCAGCCACTGATAACGAATCATACAAAGTTTTCTAGACAAAGATTTCTAGACAGACCCTATTCTGTTTGCAGCAGGGTCTTCTGTACAGCTTGGAACTGTACCTATTGGCGGGATTGGTGGGAGGGGGCCCCATCCAAAGTTTTTTCTAGTTACGCCCCTGATAAAACGGGCACGTTTTCACACATACATAGGCTGGAGCCTCTCTCGCCTCTGGCTCGACTAGGCCCAGAGCCAAAGTATATCCTTGCCTTGGACCCCATTTTGGCTTAATCCTTCTCTAGTCCTATCGTATTTATTCTGCCCTTGCCAGTGAGTGTGCTATGTGTACAAACTCTATGTAGCAACTATCCTTCGTGGGATTCGAACCCAGGACCTCAGAACTGCAAGTCAACAATGCTATCCACTTATACAGACTGTCTCCTCCTAGTTTACCTTTCTCAATGCTTGGACCTCACCATCTCTGTCTCCCATCTCTCCCTCTCTCTTAGTTCTCCTTCCTTCCATTTTTCAACGTCTCTCTCTCTCTCTTTCAAAGAGAACTTGTATAAATAAGGAAAGAAAGGTCATTCTTAAGCATATATCCCAGGGCACGCAATTCTTAAATGTCTGAAACATAACTACTCATTGTCCCGGGTATCATCTGACATGACAAACTGCGAGAAAACCTATGTCTCAGCCGCTCCAGAGAAGCTATTAATAATCGTACAATAAGTATCAGATCACATCACATTTCTCGTTTTTAACCGTTCTTAACATATATTTTTGGAGCATGGCAAATTACACTTTCATCGATTTCTTCCTTCAAAAGTGATCTGATCAATTTTTATGACATTGAGAGGAGGTAAAAAAAAATCGTACGAGCCTCACGCCGCGCTTCCATTTCCTTGGTGGATTGTTTCAAAATGTGATTTGACAACTTGTTTTAGCGAATGAGATGTTTTACGGCTAAAGTGGAACGCCAGAGAATTGGATGCTTTTTAGCTGTTATTTATGGCTCTGTTTGCCGAGCGCTCTTTAAGGGCAGATTGTTCTCTCCCGGCGTAATGATCGCAGGCTGAGAGATGGAGTGTTCCGTACTGGCACTATTAGTTTTGTCAGTGAGACTTCTTTTTTTTTATATCCACAGACATGGACACATTTTTTGGTATCCTCACAGCTCGTTGAAGTACCCTTTGGTCTCCTGAAAGGTCATTAAAAGAAAAGCGATTGTCCCCCCTGTAAACCTGTATGCTGCTGATAGGTTATCGAGTTGAGCAATGGAAGCGTGAAAACAGACAAATGACTGCTTATTCTGCAAAGATGGGGCTGCCATGGCCAAGTCTATAAATAGAGGAGCCAGCAGGAAGCTCGTAGAAGATGGACTTCCTCCAAAGAGACTCTTCAGGCGAGACAGAAGAGTGCAAACAACAAGGGATGAAACCTATGAACAAAAGAGGAATCATACTGCAATCAAGACTGCTGATGAAGATGGAGGTGGCCTAGAGAGGAACATCAAAGACTTCAGAATAAAATATTACACACAGGGGTGTAACTAGAAACCACTGGGCCCCCTGTAAAACTTTTGGATGGGCCTTCCCTCCCAACCTCCCACCCCCACATTGTCAACCCTGCCCCAAACCACACACACAAAATCAGGCGGGAACCCTCCACACCGCTCACAAAACAGAAATCCTGACACAGGCAACCCCCCACCCCCCTACACACACAAGAAAATGGAAAACCGACAGGAAACCCCCATCCCACTCAACAGAAACCAGGCAGGGCCTCCCTTGCCCCCTACAAAAAAAAAGAAAAGAAACTATGCAGACACCCCACCCTTCCTAATACCCACAAATCTGCGGTTTATAAGCACTTTTGTAAGCGCTTTAGCAAAGCAATTATTTAAATCCCTTCCTGACGTCAGTCAGACTCAGGAAGTGATTAATTTGCACCCGGAAATGAATAAATACAGTGTATTTATGCAATAAAGTGCTGGGGAAATCGCTATACAAAACGCTTTTTCAAGCGCTTTGCAATTTCCCTATACCTTCCATTCAGGTTAAAATCGCCCTGAAGATGGTTCATGCAGCGTTTTTGTCAGCGGTAAGGAAATGGAACGCCCCAATGAGAACTATCTCTTTGGAAGGCAGAGTCTAAGCGCTTTAGGAATTGTACAAATCGCCTCCTCTTAAAAATTCCAAAAAACGCCACTAAAGGGGCACTATGGTGAAAAATTGTAACATTTAAAATATTTGCAAACATAGACAAATAGGCATGTTTTTTTTTTTTTTTACAAAGAAAAATGAGCCATAAATTACTTTTCTCCTACTTGTAGAAATCTGACAGAAGCGACAGGTTTTGGACTAGTCTATGTCTCCATAGGGGATTATCAGGGATTTATTTATTTTCAAAAGCACTTAGTGAATGGCAGTTGCTCTGTCCAACTGCCAAAAACAGCAGGGAAACTGGCCAGCATCATTGTTTAAATCCTTTTTAGGGAATATCTTTATAAAGAGAATGAGAATGAGAATTGCTGAGAATCCCCTATGAAGAGATGGACTAGTCCAAAACCTGTCACTTCTGTCAGATTCCTACTACCTACTGTAAGTGACAGCAACATAGGAGAAAAGTAATTTATGGCTCATTTTACTCTAAAAAAAAGAGGAAGATCTTATTTATCTGTGTTTGCACATATTTTACAATTTTTCACTTTAGTGCCCCTTTAATGGTAAAAATATAGATTTTTCATGTTTCCGCAGTAAAAATATTGCGAATTATCGCAGTAAAGTGTCTATTTTGCATGTTTTCACGAAAAACGCGAAAGTGCAAAAGCTATTTTTGAGAAAATTCTCTCGAAATTGAAAATATTATTTTTGATGCGAAAGTTACTTTGCCGAAAATGCACAAGCAGCACTGTTCCTGATATGTTTATGTACAAAATTAATTGCGATTTTTACAGAAATTTTGCATTATGATTTTTGAATTGCAATTGCAAATTATGATACACAATTATACATTATGCAAAATGTGTGCGTATCACTAGTCCTTGCTACATTTTAAAGGACAACTGTAGCGAAGGGTGGTGGCTGGTGGTGTAATGGTTAAGGGCTCTGTCTCTGACACAGCAGACCTGGGTTCAAATCTCAGCTCTCCCTGTTCAGTAAGTCAGCACGTATTCAATAGGAGACCTTAGGCAAATCTCCCTAACACTGCTACTGCCTATAGAGCGCGCCCCAGTGGCTGCAGCTCTGGTGCTTTGAGTCCGCCAGGAGAAAAGCACGATATAAATGTTATTTGTCTTATCTTGTATGTGAAGGATGTCATATTTATTTCATGTTAAACAATACCAGTTGCCTGGCAGCCCTGCTGGTCTATTTGGCTGCAGCAGTGTCTGAATCACACCAGAAACAATCATGCAGATAATCTTGTAAGATCTGACAATAATGTCAGAAACACCTGATCTGCTGCAGGCTTGTTCAGGGTCTATGGCTAAAAGTATTAGAGGCAGAGGATTGGCAGGGCTGCCAGGCAACTGGTATTGCTTAAAAGGAAATAAATATGGCAGCCTCCACATACCTCTCGCTACAGTTGTCCTTTAAAAGGAACCTGAAGTGAGTAAAATTATTTCAAATAAACACATGACGTAGATGCAAATGAATATTACATACTAACCTCCAGAGGCGTAGCTATGGGTGGGCAAGGGGGGACACATGTCCCCGGGCGCAGCACTGTAAGGGGGCGCAGAGCATGGCCACTGCACCCCAAAGTGAGTGAGAGGTGGCTCGCTGGCTGCCCGAAGTGCTTCTCTCCCTCCCTCTGCAGAGGAGTACAGAAGTGTTAACAGCAGCAGAACAAGGGGAGCACATCTGGCTAACTATAGGGAGCACATCTGGCTAACTATAGGGGGTACATCCGGCTATCTAATGTAGGGAAGGGAGACACATTTGGCTATCTAAATGTGGGGAAGGGAGGCAAATCTGGCTATCTGAAGGGGAGCACATTTGGCTATCTAAACGGGGTGGGGGGAGGAATTTGGGGTTAAGGGGGCCACATCTGGTCATCTAAACAGCATTTGTACATTTGGCTCCACCCATGACCACACCCACATTCTGATGCATGGTCATGCCCAATTTGTCCCCGGGTGCTGAAAAGCCTAGCTACGCCTCTGCTAACCTCACTGTCAGTTCCTCTCAGAAGCTCACCATTTTCTTCTTACAGTGATCCCTTCCAGTTCTGACAATATTTTGTCAGAACTGAAACATACCAGTTGCTGTCAGTTATATATCAGCAGCTGTCAGTTATAACTGAATGTGCAAAGTCATGTCCATGTTTCCCTATGGGTGATATAACACATAAACAGTGTGCTGACCAGGAAGCTGTTATGGGGTAATGGCCATTTTTAAAATGGAGGACGGAGAATTCCATTGATTAAAGTGGACAAACAGGACACAGGAGAGGAGAAAGAGATTGAGGAGTAGACTGCACAGGAGGTAAGTATGACCTGTGTTTGGTTATTTTGACTTTTTATTTTCAGTTCAGGTTCTCTTTAAAGCCTGGTCTTAGTGTAAGGCAGGAGAGCTAACCACTGAGCTTCATGTATTTAAATGTGCAAGAATTACACTTGTAGATATTCTATGAAGTACAGTGAGCTATTTTAAGGCCGTGAATTTCACACAAGCAAACACTGTGTCAGTGAGGTAAAAAAATAGAATATTAAAATGAATGCGATGTTACTCACAGCGACATCTGTTCCTGTTTTTCCCCGTATCGTTTCGGATTTTCACAACTTTACTACACAAAAGCCATACACTTTACAAAAAGAACGCAGAGCAAACTAAGTTATATAACTTTAAAGGGAACCTAAGAATAATAATAATAAAAAAAAAATCATACATACCTGGAGCTTCCTGCAGCTTCCTCCAGCCTGATCGCTCCCTCGGCGCCGTCCCCTGCCTCGTGGATCTTCCGTAAGGGGTCCCAGTATCTTTGGCCAGTCACGACTTACTGCACATGCAAGGCGCGGGAGCACGCATCTACCCCGCCGCGCTCCTGTTGCTGGGAGCTTTCTTTGCGCAGTCTACTGCACAGGCGCAGAACTCTCCTGGCAGCGGGAGCAAGACGAGGAGCATGCACAGTCACTTACTGCACATGCACGGCGCGGGAGCACGCATCTACCCTTCTGCGCTCCCGTTGCTGGGAGCTTTCTTTGCGCAGTCGACTGCACATGCGCAGAACTCTCCTGGCAGCGGGAGCAAGACGCGGAGCATGCACAGTCGCACATGCGCCGACTGGCCCCAACTGGCCAAAGATACCGGGACAGACGATCTAAGAACATGGGCATAGCAATTACCCCTGCGACCCCTGCCATCGCAGGGGGGGCAGAGACTTTGGAGGCCTCTCCTCCTACCTCTCCCTAACCGCAAGTGCAGCCAATTAGCAAAGTAATCTCCCCGTTCACTCACAAAAACCATCCCTGCCCTGCAGAGTAGCGAGTAGCAGGAGCGCCTGTAATTTTGTCCTGCTTACGGGTTCTGCTTCACAGCAGAACACTCCCTGTTGTCATTCGCTGGCTCCCGATCATGTGACCCTCATGGGGTTTGGGTAACAAGGGGGCCAGGAGGTCAGAGGACGGCGGCGAGCAATCAGGCTGGAGGGGTCTGGAGAAAGCCCCAGGTACATATGAGTTTTTTTCCTCTATCCATCTCAGGTACACGTCACGTAGTTTATTTTTTAAAATTTTAAGGTTAGCATCAGAAGGGAATTAGTAAACATGATAGCTTACCATTCACGACTTTGCTATGTATGGCTCCTGTTTCAGTTTCATGTACACACACTAGATATTTTTCATCTGCAATGGTCGTGCATGATTGCTTCAGGTGACAGTTTGTTTGGGTTCTATTCAGCGATAATGCACAGCTGGTCACTATTGTAATTCATGGGGTGACTGCAGCGAAACTACACCTGTCCTTCCTGTGGCTTACGTACTAAAAAGGCGCATCACAATTTGGGTTCATGAAAGCTGAGAATATTGGTACATTTACTGATATTGAACTATGTAAGCGTAAAGAAGAATCATAAAATATTGATATTAAATATCACATTTTTCAAACTTTTCCTACTCTTACCCACAACCCTCCCCCCGATGCCTAACCCTAACCACCCCTCCCCCCTGCACATCTGCCAGCACAGGCACCCTTCCTGATGCCTAACCCTATTCACCCACCTGCACAAACAGCCTACCTGACTACTAACCATCCACCCCAGCCCATGCCAACCTCAACCACCCCCCTGACACTTAACTTTAACCACCCATTCCCCACACCTAACCTTAACCAGTGGTGCTCAGCAGAGCTCGAATATTCGAGTAGCTCGAATATTCAAGCTCTTTTTCAGCTATTCGAGCTCAGTATTCGAGCTCTGAATAGCTGGAGCTATTCGAATGGGCTATTCGAGTGAACTCGAATAGCCCATTCAATATTCGAGCTATTCGAGCTAACAGCGCTATTCGAGCTCGAATACCGAGCTCGAATAGCATCATAGCCCAGATTGATGTCCTCTGACGGCAGCCAATCACAGAGGGGGACCCTGGCCAGCCCCTACCCTACAAATAGCGGCCGCCATGTTAGGTGTTTCCGTCCTTGCCTGACTTTGTACAGAGAGAGAATAGATCTGCTCCTTTGTGCGTTGGCTTAGCAAGAGCTTTATTGTGGTCAATCACCTAGCGTTTTTGCTCACATACACCTCCTATATACACCTATATTGTTGTTAGTTAGATAGACATTGTATTTTAGTTAGTAGCTTTTGTGTTACATAGAGACAGCTGCTGCAGGCTTACAGCTTTAGGCCTCAGGGCCTGCCTGTGTGGGCAGCTGTTCTCTCCTATCCTCTGTTAGTTTATTTCTCATCTATACCAGTATTTCTGCTGTCCTTTAGTACTGAGTGATTGTATTTTGTATTGTAGTTATACACTGTAACTGTACTAGGACACTCACTGCCACTGTTTGTTCATAGCTCCTGCGTGTGCGTGCACTCACTGTCTGTAGTGTACTTACTTACTTACTGTACTAGACACTCACTCAGTCACTGTTCATAGGCTAGCTCCTGCGCGTGTTTGCGCGTGCGTGCACTCACTGTCTGTAGTGTACACACACTCTATTTCCTTGTGATTACTACTGATTATTGTAACTGCTAGTTGTACTTCCTGACTGTTACTACTTACTTACTGTACTAGACACTCACTCAGTCACTGTTCATAGGCTAGCTCCTGCGCGTGTGTGCGCATGCGTGCACTCACTGTCTGTAGTGTACACACACTCTATTTCCTTGTGATTACTACTGATTATTGTAACTGCGAGTTGTACTTCCTGACTGTTACTACTTACTTACTGTACTAGACACTCACTCAGTCACTGTTCATAGGCTAGCTCCTGCGCGTGTTTGCGCGTGCGTGCACTCACTGTCTGTAGTGTACACGCACTCTATTTCCTTGTGATTACTACTGATTAGTGTATTTTCTAGTTAGTTTACTAGGGGACACACTCACTGTTCACTGTTCACACTTACTGATTACCGATTATTGTATTTTGTATTTGTACTGTAATAATCACTTAGCGATCTAATCACTTAGTGATTAGTGTCACCTCACCCAACAACCCACTCCATTAAAGTACCCCACTTTTCACCCGCAGTTTTAAAAAACTTTTGTGTTTACGCCCAAAACATCTAAGATGTCTGGAAGTGGCAGCCAGCGCGGTTTGGGCAAGGGGAAGGGCAGCAAAGGAATCAGGAGGAGAGGGAGCAGCATTGTGGCAAGCCGCGGGCGCGCCACCATGCACAGTTCCGCAGCAGCAGCGTCAGTGGCTAACATTCCTCCTATAGCCACTGGCCGTGGACGCCTTGGGCGCCGCCCAGCAGGAGCATCTGCAACTCACGCTGCAGAGACACAGCAGCAGCAGCGTGTAGCACCTGCTCCTATTTTCCTCCAGCCGGGTCGGAAACGTCCCATTGAGGAAAAGGATGCAGACACTGTGGTGCAAATGATGACGGAGGATGAGCAGCCCGCCATCAGCTCTGCATCCGAGGCCTCCACCCTCACCACCACCACCCCTGTTCGCAGCAGCTGCCCAGCAGGGCCTGGGGAGGAGGCCAGTTCACCGTCAGTCGCCGACCTGTCACTCAGCACTCTTTTGACCCCAGGCATGATGCGTCAATTGTCTGCTGTTGTTGGCGATTTGGAGGAGGAGATGCTGATAGGCACTTTGGGGGATGAGGGATTGGACAGCAAGACTGTGGGGACAGTCAAGCAGCCCATCCATGCATCAGGAGAGGAGTTTGGGGGGTCATCATCCCAGCAGGACATGTTTCAGGAGGGGGAGGATGATGATGACACGGTGACAGACAGAGACTGGGTGCCACCAGCTCCAGGGGATGTCGTCATCAGCAGCTCTGAGGAGGAGGAGGAGGATGCGCTTGTGGGACTTGCAAGGAGGCGCATCATTGCAAGCATTGGCAGCAGTAGGCCGGTCCCACAGCCTGCTGGTGTCTCAGGCTCAGCAGCAGCAGCAGCAGCATCTGCCAGTACCACCACCAGCCGCACCCAAGCCCCCCCCCAACCACCACAGGGAGACAGGCAGCAGCGGTTCCATGCCATAGGGGGTTGTTTTTGTCACCAATCTGGCGCTTTTTCACCATGCCCACTGTGGACAGCAAGTACGCAACTTGCAACCACTGTCAGCGGAAGTTGAGCAGAGGTGCAGACCCCTTAAAGTTCAGCACCAGCTCGCTCATCAACCACCTTGCTGCGAAACATTTCCACCAGCATGAGGAGTTCCAGAGGCTGAAGGCATCTGGTGCTGGCAGTGGCACCACACCCATCACTGCACAGCCTTCAGCAGCAGCAGCAGCAGCAGCCACCCGCCCTCCTGCTCCTCCAGCAGCACCAGCAGGAGTGCGGAAACGCACTGCTCCTCCCCCCTCTGCAACTCCTGCCGCCGACACTGAGGCCTGTTCTGGCAGCCAGTCCTCAGTGGCCTCCTCTGCTGTGTCTGCTGATTCCCGTGCCAGCAAAAGGCCACGCCAGAGCCTTTTGAGCGAGTCCTTCCAGGGGGTGGTTAGGGCTCTGCCTGCCAGCAGCCGTCGCGTGCGGCAGCTGAACGGCTTGCTGGCACGGGCCATGTGCTCCCAACTCCTGCCGTACACGCTCGTGCAGGAGGGGAGCGACATGCGTGCGCTGCTTGCTTGTGCAGCCCCAGACTGGCAGCTCCCCAGCAGACACTTCTTCGCCCGCAAGGCCATTCCTGCACTGCACCGCTTTGTGATGGCCAATGTGGAGCGAGGGCTGGAGCACGCGGTTGGTGAAAGGGTCCACGTCACCATGTACTCCTGGAGCAGCCGCTTCGGGACAGGCCGCTACCTGTCCTTCACTGTCCACTGGGTCAGCTTGGTGGAAGGGGGTGAGGATGGGAGAGCAGCAGCGGGCACAGCAGCAGCAGCAACACAGTGGGTGGTGCCACCCCGCAGGGTCAGGGGAACTGCAGCAGGTTCCTCCGATCCTCTGCCATCCTCCGGCACACCTGGCCAAACCCCCCGCCTCAGCAGCAGCGTGAAGGCCCGCCACTGCCAAGCGCTGCTGCACTTGGTCAGCCTTGGGAAGACCAAGCTGACGGCAACCCATGTGTTGGCCAAACTCCAGGAGCAGGAGAGGATTTGGCTGACCCCAAGAGGCCTCAGAGTTGGAGAGGTGGTGGCCGACAATGGGGCCAATCTGGTTGCCGCAATTGACAGGGGAAACCTGACCCACATCCCCTGTCTTGCCCACGTGCTGAACCTGGTGGTGCAGAAGTTCTTGCGCACCTACCAGGGGATGGGCGAACTTCTGGAAATGGCAAGGAACGTTGTGCGTCACTTCCGGCGCTCGGCTGCAGCCTGTGCGAGCCTGAAAGACGTGCAAAAGGAGCTGGAGCTGCCACGCCATCGGCTGATCCTTGACGTTCCGACTCGCTGGAACTCCACCCTGGCGATGTTGGAGCGTCTGGTTGAACAGAAGCACGCTGTCAACCAGTACCTTGCCCTGGCCACTGTTTCCGCCGCTCAGAGAAGGGACAAGACCAGCAACATCCCGTCCATCATCCCCAATGATGACTGGAGGCACATGCAGCAGGTGTGCTTAGTGCTGGCTCCCTTTCTGCAGGCCACTAACATGGTGAGCAGGGACCATGCTATGGTCTGCGAGTGGGTGCCCCTGGTTTGTCTGCTGAACAGGGCCCTCGATGCTTTGCTGGAACAGGGAGCGGCAGCCTTGGACCAGCAGGAGCGGCAAGCAGCTGCACAGTCCACCTCTGAGGGGGAGGAGGAGGAGGACTTGGTGGAGGTCCCTGACCTTGCTGCTGATGAGGGGGATCAGCACAGTGCAGCTGAGTTGGTGCGGGGGTTGAGAGAGGATGAGGCTGAGGAGGGAGAGGAGGAGGATGAGGACAGCACTGCCGCCGATGTGCCAGCACACGTGGCCCGCCTCTTCCCAATGGCAGCGCACATGCTGACGTGCCTGCGCAAGGACCCCAGGGTGATCCAGATGAAGCAGAGGGAGGACATCTGGATCAGCATGATGTTGGACCCACGCCTCAAGGGGAAGTTGAGCCAGTTCCTGCCGCCTGCAGGAGGAGACCCAGCGCAACAAATAAGGAGCTTGCAGCAGGCCCTTGTTGAGCGCTTGGAGGAAGCCTTCCCCCAGCCTTCCACCCCCACTGTCCAGCCAGCACAGAGGCAGCAGCAGGTGCCTGCATCCAGCAGCAAGCGCCCCACAGACCTGCTGTCTCTCAGCAACGAGCTCTACAGGACTGTAGAGGCTCCGGCAGCAGTGACTAGAGAGGAGGTGCATGCAGCAGCATTCTCCCCCGGTCACAGCCAGCGCCTGACCCGAATGGTGGCTGACTACAGCGATGCCCCTGCTGATCCCATGGAGTATTGGGTCAAGCGCCTGGAGATCTGGAGCGAGCTGGCACAGTACGCCCTGGAAGTGCTGTCCTGTCCCCCTTCCAGCGTGCTGTCCGAGCGCTGCTTCAGTGCAGCTGGTGGCGTGGTCACCGAGAAACGCTCACGTCTGTCTCACAAGTCTGTGGACAGACTGACGTTTCTCAAGATGAACCAGGCGTGGGTGGAAGGCGAGTTCCTGGCCCCTGTTGTCGGCGAGAGGGGGACATGAACTGAAGAACCATCGTTAATGTGCCTTACCACCCTTTACCACCTCCTGGCTCCTGCTCACTAAGCCAGCCTGGTTCACTTTGACTATTACGTCGCCTGCAGCCACACATTTTACACCTACAGTGGGCTGCTGTGTACTGCCCTTCTGCTGTCTGTCTGTGTTTCCCATTGTCAGGGTACACAGAATTACCTTCTGCTGCCACTCTGCCACCAGCTATTACGTCAAACAATAGCTGCTCACATAATTACTCCTCCTCTCCTCCTGCTGCTGCTGCTGTCTGTCTGTGTTTCCCACTGCCAGGGTACACAGATTTACCTTCTGCTGCCACTCTGCCACCAGCTATTACGTCAAAAAATAGCTATATCTGTGTAATTGGTTTTAAAACCAAAACTACAAAACCATTAAAAAAAAAAGGTTTAATTTTTCTGAGGTGCCCGGGTTGAAAACTGTGTTGTCCCAGTTGTGTATTGGACACGATGTGGGCTGCACGACCGCTGTCTGGGACCTCCTGTTGTGTTTATTTACAGCCCTGGTATCACCGCTAGGTACCAGGGCTATTATGTCACGCTGCCTGCCTCATTGACTGCCTGCTGCCACACACTCATCCTCCTCCTCCTGCTGCTGAATTTACCTCCTGCTGTCTGTGTGTTTCCACTGCCAGGGAGCACATACAATGGCGCTTCCAACATGCGTGCGCCACCAGCTATTTGTTACGCTCAAAAATAGCTGCATTTCTTTAAAAAAACAAAAAAATTATATATACTTTTTATTAATACTGTGTGATATTATTTTTAGAGGTGTCCGGTTTGAAAACTGTGTTGTCCCAGTTGTGTATTGGACATTATGTGGGCTTCACGACCGCTGTCTGGAACCTCATGCTGTGTATTTACGGCCTGGTACCACCGCTAGGTACCACACAGCCTATTATGTCTCGCTGCCTGCCTCATTGACTGCCTGCTGCCACACAATCATCCTCCTCCTCCTGCTGCTGCTGCTGAATTTACCTCCTGCTGTCTGTGTGTTTCCACTGCCAGGTAGCACATACAATGGCGCTTCCAACATGCGTGCGCCACCAGCTATTTATTACGCTCAAAAATAGCTGCATTTCTTTAAAAAAAAAATATAAAAGAGAAATAAGTGAAGAAGAAGAAGACGATATAGAAAAAGAAGGAGAAGAAGAAGAAGGAGAAGGAGAAGGAGAAGAAGGAGAAGGAGAAGGAGAAGAAGGAGAAGGAGAAGGAGAAGGAGAAGGAGAAGGAGAAGGAGAAGGAGAAGGAGAAGAAGAAGAAGAAGAAGAAGAAGAAGAAGAAGAAGAAGAAGAAGAAGAAGAAGAAGAAGAAGAAGATATAGAAGAAGATATAGAAGAAGAAGAAGAAGAAGTATATACAGTACTGAACAAAATTCTGGACACAACTTTTCTTTCCACCTTTTTTTTTTTAAAGGAACATCCCCACATAATCACTTGCTGTTGTTACTTGGAAAAAAAGATGTTTCTTGCATCATTCACCCTCAAAACAAGTGTTGGAAGCTATTTAAGGCCAATTCGAATAGTCAGCTCGAATAATGAGCTCGAATACCGACTCGAATAGTGAGCTCGAAGTCCGAGGTCGAATCGAATAGTAAAAAATATTCGACTCGAATATTCGACTGAATTCGAATAATTTACTATTCGAATTCGACCAAACTCGAATAATAAAAAGGGGTATCCGAGCACCACTAACCTTAACCACTCCCGCCATAGGTGCCCATTCAAATTGCAGCATTGATGGGTAATTTGGGCACCCATGGTGTCCGATAAACATTCGGCTCTGGAAGCAGCACCTGCTACTTATCGGGTGCCCCCGTACCCAAACTCTAACCCAAATTTCCCCTTACCATCACTATTTTAATGAGCACCTATGACGGCACCCAAACATCCTGCTACCCTATTCCTGTCCTTAGCATCCTACTCTATCTGCAGGACAGAATGTTTTGCGTTTGACCACATCATCTCCCTAAGGCCTCTTGCACACTGCAAGTGATTCCGATTCAGATTCCGCTTTTTAATCAATTTTTACATCCGATTCAGATTCCGATTTGCAGTGTGCAGGGAGCAAACTGCAAATCAGAATCTGAATCGGATGTAAAAACTGATTAAAAAGCGGAATCTGAATCGGAATCACTTGCAGTGTGCAAGAGGCCTCAAACAGAGTGGGTTGCTTGCCCCATTGTAGTTGTACTGCAGTCTGGATCCCCATTAAAATGATCTTCCTTTAGGTCCTGTCCCCTGTACCTTTCAAAACCTTTTTGTCATTATTGCTAAAAAAAAAAAAAAAAATTGTTGCCCTGGTAAAAGGAAACATCAGCAATAAAAAATAGCCATGGATTCTAAGCCTTTTCAACACTATTATGCACACATAAAAGTTTTATTTGTTGCTGACAAATCAATCTTGGAGAAATGTTGCCACTTCCTGTCGGAGGTTATTACGGAGGTGGAAATTGCAGGCTCTGGTGATGTTTTGAATGTGGGGGATGAAGGAGAGGTCAGAGTCCAAGGTGACACCCAGACAGCAGGCCTAGGAGGTAGGGTGAATGGTTGTGTTGTCGATTGTGAGGTGGAAATCTGGGACGGGTGCAGCAGCATGGGGTTGAAAGATCAGGAGCTCAGTTTTGTCTAGGTTAAGCTTCAGGAACCTAGCTGACATCCAGGAGGAAATTGTTTAGTTTGAGCACATCAACTTGAATATATAAACCGATTAAAAAATGAAATATGTTTTGATGATATTTATGTATTTTCATGTGATATTATACTCTAACTGGATACTTAGTGGCTTTATCTTTCCTGTCTCGTAGTCTGTCTCCTACCTATAGCCTGATGAAGTGGGTTGAGCCCGCAGAACGCATTGCATCTAATTGGAGTATGTGATTAAACTTTTTATGTGTTGAAAAATCAGCATTATCTTGTGTCTGCATTGGGGAGGTAGGTCCAACTACTGCCTCCCTATTTTTAAACTTTGTATCTATTTTTATACTACTGGCGCCTCTGTAACTTTGCTTACAGGTTGCTGAGGGAGGTGGACCTTGAGAGGATGAGGTCAAGAGTATGACCAGTGCGGTGGGTGGGGGAATTTGTGTGTTGAGAGAATGATCTGGTCTTTGGTCATACATTCCAACTTGTGAAGCCAGGAAAAATAAACACTTAGAAACTCCCATGCGACACCTTTGCCATGCACCAATTATACATGCAGCACACCCCCTCCCTTTCTGTACAGTTCCCTGATGTTTAGTGACCCCTCTCCCTCCTCTATATATATTTCCCTGGTGTCTAGTGACCCTCCCCTATACAGTTTCCTGGTGTTTAGAGTTGCCACACTTCCTCCCCAACAAAGTTTACTGGTGTGTGTCTACTTCTCCCCTCCCTTACACAGTTCCCAGATGGTTCGCCCCTCCCTCCCCTTCCCCATACATTGATACCTGGTGTCTATTGGTGCCTCGATTATGAGCTTATTCAGTGCATTGTAGTTCACTAGATTGAAAATGTAGTGAAACACAGCATTGCACTGTTCAATGCAATGCAACAATATGGCCCATAGATTGACCATCATTCCTACCCTGCCCCAATTCAACAGAAACGTTCTGTCCTGCCCCATCAGTAGTTTTGATTTATTTAGGTCAAACACAATCCCATTCACAATTCAATTGATTAGACATGTTGGGACAATAGATTTCAGTCAGATGTAGAGTAATACAATTAGCTGAGGAACGAATAGGGAAAATTTGAGAAATTTTAGATACAGTGATCATTCACAGTGGGATGCGAAAGTTTGGACAACCTTGTTAATCGTCATAATTTTCCTGTATAAATCGGTGGTTGTTACGATACAAAATGTCAGTTAAATGTATCAAACTAGTAAAAAGGCCCGCCGGTTAAAAAACGGCACCAGGTCACAGCTGCTACCCCCCCCCCCCCCCCCAATGAGCGCACATACGCGCCCCGCTTGCTCGTTCCCCACCACTGTCTGAAGTATATGCACACAGGGAGCTGCTTGCTTGGAATTTGGAAAAAGCTGTTATTTCCCACAATGCAATAAGTCACATCCGGTCCTGTGTCCTAACTGCCCTGGCTGCGCACATGCTCAGTACACACTTGCATTTTATTGTATAAGATAAAAGTTATTATATATTTATTGGATTTACAGAAAGTGCGCAATAATTGCTTAAATAAAATTAGGCAGGTGCATACATTTGGGCACTGTTGTCATTTTATTGATTCCAAAACCTTTAGAACTAATTACTGTAACTCAAATTGGCTTGGTAAGCTCAGTGACCCCTGACCTACTTACACAGGTGAATCCAATTATAAGAAAGAGTATTTAAGGGCGTCAATTGTATGTTTTCCTTCTCTTTTAATTTTCTCTGAAGAGTAGCAACATGGGGGTCTCGAAACCACTCTCAAATTATGTGAAGACAAAGATTATTCACCATCATGGTTTAGGGGAAGGATACAGAAAGCTGTCTCAGAGATTTCAGCTGTCTGTTTCTACAGTTAGGAACATATTGAGGAAATGGAAGAACACAGGCTCAGTTTTAAGTTAAGGCTCAAAGTGACAGACCAAGAAAAATCTTGGATAGACAGATGGGACAAATGGTGAGAACAGTCAGAGTCAACCCACAGACCAGCACCGAAGACCTACAACATCATCTTGCTGCAGATGGAGTCACTGTGCATCCTTCAACCATTCAGCGCACTTTACACAAGGAGATGCTGTATGCAAGAGTGATGCAGACTCAGAGGAAGCCCACACCCACAGCAGAAACAGAGCTGCTTGAAGTATGCTAAAGTGCATTTGGACAAGCCAGCTTCAATTTGGAAAAAGGTGCTGTGGACTGATGAGTTATTTGGGCATAACAAGGGGCGTTATGCATGGAGGAAACAGAACACAGCATTCCATGAAAAACACCAGCTTCCTACAGTAAAATATGGTGGTGGTTTCTATCATGCTGTGGGGATGTGTGGCCAGTGCAGGGACTGGGAATCTTGTCAAAGTTGAGGGACGCATGGATTCCACTCAGTATCAGCAGATTCTGGAGACCAATGTCCAGGAATCAGTGACAAAGCTGAAGCTGCACTGGGGCTTGTTCTTTCAACAAGACAAACAACCCTAAACAGTGTTAAAAATCTACTAAGGCATTCATGCAGAGGAACAAGTACAACGTTCTGGAATGGCCATCTCAGTCCCCAGACCTGGATATAATGGAAAATCTGTGGTGTGAGCTAAAGAGAGCTGCCCATGCTTGGAAACCATCAAACCTGAATGAACTAGAGATGTTTTGTAAAGAGGTATGATCCAGGGGCAGAGCTTTCAGCTTCAGCTCTGCCCCTCCTGACGTCAATCACGGCGCATCGCCGCCTCTGCCCGCCCCTCTCACTCTTCCTTCACAGAGAGGGGCAGGCAGAGGCGGCGATGCGCCGTGATTGACGTCAGGAGGGGCAGAGCTGAAGCTGAAAGCTCTGCCCCTTCCAGGAAATGCCGGCGGATTGCCCCCGGGCGATTTGGGGGCTCTGCAGCCCTCGTTTAGCGGCGGGGATGCGGCGTATTACTTGGGAGCACTGAAGCGAACTATGAGGAAGCTTTTGCCGGCGCGGCCCACAAAATATTGTATCGAGGGCCGCAAATGGCCCGCGGGCCGCGAGTTTGAGACCCCTGGTTTAGAGGCTGTAATTTCTGCAAAAGGAGGATCTACTAAATATTGATTTCATTTCTTTTTTGTGGTGCCCAAATTTATGCACCTGCCTAATTTTGTTTAAACAATTATTGCACACTTTCTGTAAATGTAATAAACTTCATTTCACTTCTCAAATATCATTGTGTGTGTGTCTCCTATATGATATATTTAACTGACATTTTTTATCGTGACGATTAACAAGGTTGCCCAAACTTTTGCATCTCACTGTATATTTCTCCATATGTCTTCCTTTTCCTGGGGTAGTATGGCTGTTGCTGCTGCTTTAATCCTATACAAGTGATGCACCAAAATTCAATTAAAGCAAAAAAAAAAAAAAAAAGACGAAACCAGAAGTATTTATTTGCAACAAAATCATTTCCGCAGCCTCAGGAGGTTCCTTCCCAAGCTGTTTGGCTCCCACGTCTTATGCAATTTATTTCTTTTAACTTAATACAGTAAAAATAAAGAACTTATGTTCAAAATAGCTCTCAGCCTGATCCGCTGTCTTCATACTTTAGTACTGGATGCCACAGTGATTACAGCTAATGTCAAAAAGATTTTTCTTTTTGCAAATGTCATCTGTGCGCAATGTGTGTAAACAATAAAGGGCACTTAAAACAGGAGGCGCCCAATGCATAACTGACAGACTAACTGTGGACATACACTAAGGGCCCCTTTCCACTATCGCGAATTCGCATGTGTTTGCCGTGTGCAAATTCGCATAGCCAATACAAGTGGATAGGACTGTTTCCACTTGTCAGGATTCCTTTGCGTTTTTCTGTGCAGAAAAAATCTGCACGGCAGAGCCATCGGAATTTGCATACCGCATACCGCTATGCGAATCGCATACAATGTATTTAATAGGGAATTTCGCATGCGGCATTGGTATGCGAATTTTCATGCGAATTTGCATACAATTTCGCATGGAATCAATGGAAAAGCACACAGGCACTGCCATGGTTAAATTCACATACATCGTCATCCAATCGTATGCGAAATCGTATGCAAATTCAAATGAAAATTTGCATACAACCGCATGCGAAGTTTGCATCCGCATGCAATTTTTTACCGCGGCGATTCACACCGCACAAGTGGAAACGGGCCCTAAATAGATTTGCAGCAGATTCGACCATCAGATAGATTTCTATCAGATGCCTGTCAAGTCGATTCTGACAGGAATCTATCTGATGTGTTCCACCCACTAGGAACAGATTTCCAATAGATTTTAGAATGAAATTTATTGGAAATCTATTGAAAATCAATCTAAATGCATTATTGCACCATTAGATCCAATGCAACTCTATGGGCCATCGAACTGTTGCCAGCAGCAGATCAACCTAGATTTTCCACCCTGGCAAATTGTCTGCAAATCGATTGATTTGCTGATTTGAAAGAATTGATTTCCGATCAATCAATTGATTCCATAGAATCAATCAATCGATCGATGGCTGAAATTCGACCAGTGTATGGGCCCCTTAATAAAGCTTTTGATCTTATAAACAGAGAAGTAATCTTACTTCTCTTGAAGAATTTTGACCAGTTTATTGAAAAAAGTTCCCTTATTCGAACACATAAAACAACGCATTTCGCAGGTGTTTGCCCACTTCCCCAGGTCAGTGAAATAAACAGATGTCTTAACGGCTATGAGGAAAAACAAAAGATGTGCAATCTTGCGCTAACGCAGGTGAGAGGTCAAAGTGGACCGCAGACTGATCACACACTGGCAGCTCCTCAAACACTCGGCTGTGAGCGGACTACTGGAAAAGGAAGCAAAAGACAGGAGGAGCGCTCCGTAGTGTGATACCGTTTAATAAAATGAAAACTGCGCAATAAAAGATACACTTACTAGATGTGTATGAACAGTAGGCATTTAAAATTGGCATATAGCCCAGAATAAAAAGGACATCCCCTCTTGGAAGCGAAACCTGAAGCTGCAGTGGCCAGCGGCAGCAAGGATCCAGATGGTAAATGGATGACAGGTGTCCCTTCGGGGTGACTGTGTGCAGGTTACGTCAAGACGCGTTTCGGCGTGTCCACGCCTTCGTCAGTGACCATCTGGATCCTTGCTGCCGCTGGCCACTGCAGCTTCAGGTTTCGCTTCCAAGAGGGGATGTCCTTTTTATTCTGGGCTATATGCCAATTTTAAATGCCTACTGTTCATACACATCTAGTAAGTGTATCTTTTATTGCGCAGTTTTCATTTTATTAAACGGTATCACACTACGGAGCGCTCCTCCTGTCTTTTGTCTTAACGGCTATGGCTGTGTAGCAATAATTAACACCTCTAAACAAATAAGGAATTCAAAAACTGGACATTTGGAATTATACAAAATCCATGTGCGTTGTATCCTACAAGAAGTGGTTCATATTGATGGCTGTTAATAAAATACAAAGCCTTTATGCATGGAGACTGGCTTCACCTGGAAGGTGGAGGAAAGACAGGAGAGACCGTAAAGGCTCTATGGCGTCCAGATCAGGGCCGGATTTACCTCACAGGAGCCTATAGGCACAGATGTCTTGGCACCCTAGACTTCGCCCTCTAAGGCAGCGTTTTTCAACCAGTGTGCCGCGGCATGTTGCCTGGTGTCCCGTCCTCTTCCCCCCCCCCCCCTCCCGCACGTCCCCGCGGCCACCGCTGCTATTACCTTAGCAGCGGCCGCTCTCCCCTCTCCAGCGCATGTGTTTGTTTAAGGCAAGCAGCGTATCTCCCGGTTGCTCTGTGATGCGCAGGAATCAGGGCTCGGTTACCATAGTAACGGCGATACATATCGCCACTACAGGAAGCCGCGGCCCTGCTTCCTGTCGTATCACAGAGCAGCCGGGAGATACGCTGCTTGCCTTGAATAAACACATGCATTGCACTGGAGAGGTGAGAGCGGCAGCTGTTAAGGTAATAACAGCAGCGTGGATGGGCGGGGGGCACCACCTACCCATACTGGGGCACTATTCTGGGGCACTATACTAGCTATACTGGGGCACTATACTGGGGCACTATTCTGGCTATACTGGGGCACTATTCTGGCTATACTGGGGGCACTATACTGGCTATACTGGGGGCACTATTCTGGCTATACTGGGGCACTATTCTGGCTATACTGGGGCACTATTCTGGCTATACTGGGGGCACTATACTGGCTATACTGGGGGCACTATTCTGGCTATACTGGGGGCACTATTCTGGCTATACTGGGGCACTATTTTGGCTATACTGGGGGCACTATTCTGGCTATACTGGGGGCACTATTCTGGCTATACTGGGGCACTATTCTGGCTATACTGGGGGCACTATACTGGCTATACTGGGGCACTATACTGGGGGCACTATACTGTCTATACTGGGGGCACTATTCTGGCTATACTGGGGGCACTATACTGGCTATACTGGGGGCACTATTCTGGCTATACTGGGGGCACTATTCTGGCTATACTGGGGCACTATTCTGGCTATACTGGGGCACTATTCTGGCTATACTGGGGCACTATTCTGGCTATACTGTCTGGGGGCACTATTCTGGCTATACTGGGGCACTATTCTGGCTATACTGGGGCACTATTTTGGCTATACTGGGGCACTATTCTGGCTATCCTGGAGCACTATTCTGGCTATACTGGGGACACTATTTTGGCTATACTGGGGCACTATTCTGGCTATACTGGGGCACTATTCTGGCTATACTGGGGCACTATTCTGGCTATACTGGGGCACTATACTGGGGGCACTATACTGGCTATACTGGGGGCACTATTCTGGCTATACTGGGGGCACTATTCTGGCTATACTGGGGGCACTATTCTGGCTATACTGGGGCACTATACTGGCTATACTGGGGCACTATACTGGTTATACTGGGGCACTATACTGGCTATACTGGGGGCACTATACTGGCTATACTGGGGCACTATACTGGGGCACTATAATAGCTATGCTGGGGCACTATTCTGGCTATACTGGGGCACTATTCTGGCTATACTGGGGCACTATTCTGGCTATACTGGGGCACTATTCTGGCTATACTGGGGCACTATACTGGCTATACTGGGGGCACTATACTGGCTATACTGTGGCACTATACTAGCTATACTGGGGCACTATTCTGGCTATACTGGGGCACTATACTAGCTATACTGGGGCACTATTCTGGCTATACTGGGGCACTATTCTGGCTATACTGGGGCACTATTCTGACTATACTGGGGCACTATACTGGCTATACTGGGGGCACTATACTGGCTATACTGGGGCACTATACTAGCTATACTGAGGCAACTAAACTCCCTTCTACACTGGGGCAACTATGCTAGCTATGCCGCCGCACCCCAGCCCCCCCCCCCATAGCCTGCTGCGCACGGCACTGTCCACTAGGTCGCGCAAACATGGAGCACGGAGACGGAGCACCTAGTGCATGTGGCCAGATGTGTCCCCCAGTGTAGGTAGTCAAAGGAACCCCCAGTATTAAGTAGTCAGAGAGGACACCCCCTTCATTAGGTGGCAATACAGGGTGCCCCCAGTGTAGGTAGCCAGAGAGACCTGCAGTATAGGTTGTGGGCAGAGCTTTGCAATGGCTAGAGGTGGTGGTTTACTGTAGTTGAGGTGCGGAGCTTCGTGGATGCCCATTCACTGCTTCTAAAAAGATCGTTGTGGTGCCCTAAGCGATTGCTCAGGTCAATCAGGGCAATGGCCAGCCCTGAAGGGTACCATGATTTGCGGTTACACTACTGCCCTGGGAACTGTTTTGGGTGCTTGAAGGGAACTTGGCCATTTGTAACGCTGCTCAAGAACGGAATTTGTTTTTTATTCTCTCATAAGTGACTCACTGTACATCTTAGCAGCGATAACTCTAAGGCCTGGAGAGAAAAGGTTAGTATAACACGACGGAACTAATGTATGGCTATCTGGTGTTGTGACTGTAAGATAAAGATAGTGCATCAGGCTGAATAACATGCAGCGCGCACTGTATGGATTTTTCATCATCCGCTGTCAGAGGGACGAGAATCAGGCTGTAATAAAACACGGGAGATACGTTGGTGCAGCCGGACATAATAATACATATCGCCATACATATATTTATGGCTCCACCACAACTTACACAGAATGTTTCATCGCATTCTCACTTTGTTTTCAATAATTCTTCCTTTCTTTCTGTGGTTTTTATTTTAACTTTTTCATAAAAAAAGATGAAGGATGAAAGGCAAAACAATACATCAAAGAGAAGGTAGAGGTCACAGGTCACCACCGCAAATATGGAGAGAATTATGATGCAAAATATGATGCACCATATTGAGTTCTCTGCAGTCAAATTAGATTCAGTGGCATTCATTTGGGTGCCATGCAGGGCTGGTTTTCTGGAGAGGCCACAAGGGCCTAGGCTGGTGGATGCCCAAGAGTGTGGGTGGAACTGAAGGGAGGCTTTAAATGGGGAGAAGCACATGAAAGAGAGGATCTACTGTCAGGCCCGGATTTACCATAAGGCACTGTAGACAAATGCCTTTAGGTGCCTAATGATGGAAAGGTGGCACACTCCCCTTGGCGATTGCCTCTATCCCTCCTTCCCTAAGCAGAGTCCAGATAAGAATGTAAGTGAGGTTACGGCATTCCACTGACGACATCTTCTTCCAGTCAGGGACAACTCTAGTTACTTAACCTCCTGTGCGTAAGCCGCACAGGAGGTTTTCTCAGGCCCTGCTGGGCCGATTTGCATAATTTTTTTTTGCTGCACGCAGCTGGCACTTTGCTAGCTGCGTGAGCACCCGATCGCCGCCGCCCCGCGCTCGATCGCCGCTATCCGCTCCGCCGCGCCCCCCAGACCCCGTGCGCTGCCTGGCCAATCAGTGCCAGGCAGCGCTGAGGGGTGGATCGGGACTCCCAATGACGTCACGACGTCGATGAAGTCATTGACGTCATCCCGCCCCGTCGCCATGGCGACGGGGAAGCCCTCCAGGAAATCCCGTTCTTTGAATGGGATTTCCTGATTGGAGATCGCCGCGGGCGATCGAAGCGGGCGGGGGGATGCCGCTGCATAGCGGCTATCATGTAGCGAGCCCCGGGCTCGCTACATGATTTTAAAAAAAAATTAAAAAGACTGCTGTGCTGCCCCCTGGCGGATTTTAATAAACCGCCAGGAGGGTTAATACCGAGGTTCCTCTAGCTACCTAATACTCGGGGCCCCTTAAGCTACTTAATATTGAGGGTGCTTGTGGCTACCTAATAGTAAGGGGCACCTGTAGCTACCTATGACAGGCAAGGTAGGTAAGTGACAGCTGGGACAGCCAGCACACTTGCAGTGCAGTTTGGTGGGGGTTTGTAGGTTCATCGAGGGCGATATCTAAGGGGGCAGAACATCTGTGTCTACAGGTAAATCCAGGCCTGTCTACTGTCCAAGGGAGTTGTACATGAAAGAAAGGAGATGCTCTACATGGAGTTTGCACATGTAAGGGAACAAGCATACCTCCCAACATTTTGAGATAAGATAGAAGGATTCCTTCAAGACACCCAATGGGAGGAAGGGGGCACCTCAAAAGAATACAAATCTAAAAACAGTTTAAAATGGTAAGAGTAGCTAAGCTAGTATAGTTTAGGTGGCCCAGGTAGAGGCCATAGGGAACAGTTCTCTAATCACAGCAACCTTTACAACTTGAAGTATATTAATTAGCTGAATAGTGTGGGTGTATTATTACTTACTACAACCAACAGTATCTTAAACCTAAATGTTTGAGATGGTGCTGTCCAAAAAAAAAAAAATCATGAATTTTCCAAGGTACTTACTCCCTGAGTCACCTAAGCCATACTAGCTCCGAGTAGCTTACCTCAATAGTCAATAACATACAAACATGAATTAGGAAAAAAAGGGGAAGTTTATTGGATGATGTGTTTTGCAGGTACATGCTCACTTCCACCTTCCACATGTCACAGTAAGTGTCTGGAGGTATACCATGGATGGTTAGAAGCACCTTTTAGCTAGTTCACCATAAACTGTTTTTAGATTTCTTTTTTATTCATTTGAGACACCACTTCCCTCTCATTGATTGTTTTTCCCCCATTTGGCAGTCACTTATAATTGCTCAGTTATCCAGGTTATCCAGGTCGAAGCCAAGACAGGCTTTCTTCACTAGTGATCTACCATGGTTGATGAACCTACAACCCAGGTTTGGGAGTATCTCTTATAAGTATTACTTTGGCCTCAATTCACTAAGCTTTATCAAACACTTTATCAAACGTTTGATAATTTTCCTCATGGGTAAAATCTAATTTTGAATTCACTAAGGTGTTATAGATTTATCTAATGTTTTATCGATAAAACGTTCGATAAATCTATAACACCTTAGTGAATTCAAAATTAGATTTTACCCATGAGGTAAATTATCAAACGTTTGATAAAGTGTTTGATAAAGCTCTGTGAATTGAGGCCTTTGTCTCTTACCTTCTAATAACATACTACACTCTACAGGGCTCCTGGTATTTCTGTTTGTTCCCTTCAGACCCCACGCTATAACCTTTAAGACACACCCCTGCAATGCCCCCGTAGCAAAATAATTGATTGACAAAATACATGTTAACATTTGTAAACTGGAAGCGGTACCATACATATCGAGTATAAGCCGAACCGAGTATAAGTCAACCCCCCAACTTTTACCATACAAAGTCAGAACAAATGATTGACTCAAGTATTAGCCGATGGTAGGTAATGGAGTAACCTCATGGCGTAGAACAGAGCTGATGAAGATCCTTGCTATGATGCCATCTAGTGGCGCCTGTGCGCCACTGCTGGCGTCATAGCAAAAAGACTGAAATTGCAAAGGAATCCAGGTGGACCGAGAACCAAGAAAACAAACGTAACACCTCTCTGCATTTGCCAGGGGACGTTCAGACGCTGTAGAGGACAGGAGGGGGCTGAAGAAAGCAAAGAGGTATACCCAACATTCCGCAGTGGCGGACGGGGATTTACACACCACCAGCGCAATCTAAAACCGCACTCTGCACATGGAGGGGAGGGGGACACGGCACAGACACTGCTCATTTAAAAATGCACCATTGCACTATAATGCAGCTCCTGTTTTAATTTATGGTCAGTGGATGCACTCGTAGGGGTCATGACTCGAGTATAAGCCAAGACCCCCACTTTTGAACCACTTTTTAGGTCTCAAAATCTTGGCTTATACTGACGTATATACGGTAATTCCCAATATACACTTTGATTGAATCTGCCTGCTGTCTGCTTCCCCCAACACATCCAGTTAATTAACCTTCAATCAGGTTCGGACAGTTTTATCAATGAAAAACACATTAAGTATGCTGGAATATCACTGGACGGGGAGAAGCAGGGGAGGGTTGCATAGGGTTGTACTGTATTGAGCAAATTTATTCTACTGAAGGGCAGCACAGTGATATAGTGATCAGTGGCGTATCTAGGCAAGACAGCGCCCATGGCAAATACTAAAATTGTGCCCCCCAGGCCCCCCCCCGCACACACACACACACACACCTACAATCAACAGCATCCTGTCTAACCTTTTTGGACAGGGTAACCTCTTCATGCATTCAGAACACACACGCACACACAGATACTAGAATGTAACGATCACTATGAAATAAATAAGGCTTTACTTCTGATCCTCTGCCTCGAACACTTTAACCACTTTACCCCCACGCGTACGCATTTCTCCGTCCCTTTTTCCATCCTTTCACCGCCAGGAACGGAGAAATGCGTACTTTCCGCGCTCCCGCCGCTGCCCGCACTCCCGCTCGTAAATACGCCGCCGGCCGCTCGCCCGGAGATCAATGAACAGGAAAATCCATTCCTGTTCGTTGATCTAAGCCTCGCAATGATCCGCTGCTTCTCCGATAAGCAGCGCGATCATCGTGAAAAAAAAAAGTTCTCAGCCTCTTTGTACTTCCTGCAAGCGTCCTTCCGGACGCTTGCAGGTCGCATAAATAAAATGTTACTGTGGCCATCTTGTGGCCAAATAGTAAAACTACACCCTAAAGCATTTTTCACATACAAATAAATTAGTTTTACACACAAAATAAACTCCTTACCTCCCACACTCCCCAATCTTTTTTTTTTTTGTAATTTTAAAAAAAAAAATTACAATAAAAAAAAATGCATAAATAGTTACCTTAGGGACTGAACTTTTTAAATATTTATGTTAAGAGGGTATAACACTGTTACTTTATAAACTACGGGCTTGTAATTAGGGATGGATGTAAAACTGAAAAAAATGCACCTTTATTTCCATTTAAAATATTGGCGCCAAACATTGTGATAGGGACATAATTTAAACGGTTTTATAACCGGGACAAAAGGGCAAATACATTTCATGGGTTTTAATACAGTAGCATGCATTATTTAAAAACTATAAACGCCAAAAATTGAAAAATACTATTTTTTTCCCACATTTTTTCCTATTTTCCCATTAAAACACATTTAGAATAAAATAATTCTTGGCATAATGTCCCACCTAAAGAAAGCCTAATTGGTGGCAAAAAAAAAAAAACAAGATATAGTTTATTTCATTGTGATAAGTAATGATAAAGTTATAGACTAATGAATGGAAGGAGCGCTGAAAGGTGAAAATTGCTCTGGTGGTAAAGGGGTAAAACTCCTCAGTTGTGAAGTGGTTAAAGGGGAACTGAAGCAAGAGGTATACAGAGGCTGCCATATTTATTTCCTTTTAATCAATACCAGTTGCCTGACAGCCCTGCTGGTCTATTTCTCTGCAGTAGTATCTGAATAACACCAGAAACAAGCATGCAGCTAGTCTTGTCAGATCTGACTTTAAAGTCTGAAACACCTGATCTGCTGCATGCTTGTTCAGGGGCTATGGCTAATAGAATTAGAGGCAGAGGATCAGCAGGGCTCCCAGGCAACTGGTATTGCTTAAAAGGAAATAAACATGGCAGCCTCCATATACATCTCTCTTCAGTTCCCCTTTAAGGCAGGGAACATACTTGACTGTTTTCATACGCATTTTCTGCACAGAAAAACTGAAAACTCGTGTTAATCTTGGGCTAGTTCACACTTAATGTGTTTTTCTTGCACAGAAAAAAAACTGACATTCTGCAGGATAATTCTGCATATTTTGTCAGTTTTCTGCTTCAATTACACTAACTGTTGTGAAAATACGCACATATTTTTCTGCATAGAAACACACTTGGTATAGTGTTGGGCGAACAGTGTTCGCCACTGTTCGGGTTCTACAGAACATCACCCTGTTCGGGTGATGTTCGAGTTTGGCCGAACACCTGGTGGTGTTCGGCCAAACTGTTCGGGTTCGCCCGAACTGCTGAATGCCCGGCCGAACAGGGACCCTGTTCGGCCGAATACGGCCCCCCTATGGGGTCGCAGGCATAAGGGGGGAGCATGCCCCGATCGCGGGGGGGGTCGGAAATTCCCCCCACCCCCTCCGCTAGTGCTCCCCCCTCTGCCCGCTTCCCCATACAAAAGTTTGACGAAAGTAAAATAGTACCGGTGGTGGTGGCTGGCTGCTGCAGTGGCTGGCTGGCACTATGAAGTGACTGAGGAGGAGGAGTCGGAGTAGGACGCGTTGAGGGAGGCCGGGCAGCGGGCGGTTCAGCGGTAGTACCCTTGTGGTACTTCCGCCCTTTCTCTGACCTCACGTCCTCTGCGTGATGACGCATACGAGGGTACGCGTGACGCGTACCCTCGTATGCAGAGGACGTGAGGTCAGAGAAAGGGCGGTAGTACCACAAGGGTACTACCGCTGAACCGCCCGCTGCCCGGCCTCCCTCAACGCGTTCTACTCCGACTCCTCCTCCTCAGTCACTTCATAGTGCCAGCCAGCCACTGCAGCAGCCAGCCACCACCACCGGTACTATTTTACTTTCGTCAAACTTTTGTATGGGGAAGTGAGCAGAGGGGGGAGCGCTAGCGGAGGGGGTGGGGGGAATTTCCGCCCCCCCCCCCGCGATCGGGGCATGCTCCCCCCTTATGCCTGCGACCCCATAGGGCCCCCAAAAGCGGGATGTTCGGGGAGTTCGGGGTTCGGCCCGAACATGCCGAACATCGCGGCCATGTTCGGCGAACGTTGCCGAACCCGAACATCCAGGTGTTCGCCCAACACTAACTTGGTGTGCAGAAAATGTACGCGGAAAAAGCCAAGCTGAAAACTGAAAAACAAGTGTGTTCAATGCCTAAGCCATGGACCCTGAACAAGCAAGCAGATCAAATGTCTATGACACATCTGACAAGATTAGCTGCATGCATGTTTCAGGTGTGTGATTTAGGCCCTACTGACCAGAAAGATCAGCAGGATTTCCATGCAACTGGTATTGTTTAAAAGGAAATACATTTGGCAGCCACCACTCTCATATGAATGAAAGCAATGACATATTTGCAGTGACGGTTATAACATAATAAAAGCCTGACAACCTATTAAATATCAGTAGATAGGTACTGAGCTAGAAATATAATGCATTTTAACAACTGAGGACGGTATACTGTTACAAGAGAGACGTTAAATCTGGCCACAGAGATGCCAGCAGGGTAATGGTTAAAGTGCAGAGAGTGTCATAAATAAAAGTAAGTAAACAGCACGCTGAGATAAGGCTGAGGAATGTGTGAATGACAGAGAGCGGAATTGATGGGAGATCTTGTAACCTCCAGACCAGGAGCATCTGCTGCTATCTCGGGGGACTGAGACATGGTCTGTGGTAGGGAGTGAGGGAAAACTTCGGAGCTCACCTCTCAATAGCTTCTAATGTAGATATATGACAAAGACTGAGACGGGCAGGCTGCTGAATGATTGTTACCCCCTTAGACTCAGGATTGCTGTCAGCAGCACTGCCCCCCCCTGTTGTTTGAAGAAGGAGGTCGCCTGGGGCACGTGTCATGCCTGCACGCCTCCAGATACGCGTCTGGTAGTAATTAGCGCTCTCGTCTTGCAGCGTTGGGTCCTCGGTTCGAATCTCAGCATGTCAACATCTGCAAGGATCACAATCAATAGGAGAAAGAAATTTTCTATTGATGCTCATGGTATCTATCTAAATAAATGCTAGATCACGATCATAAAAATCTAGTACAAATTTTATTCAAAAGTCTGTTCCATAAACAATGTTAAATTTAAAATGACATGAGATGGCCATCTCCTCATGCAGACCCATACCACACCCTCCACACATACAAATATCTGGCCAGATAATAACTGCAAGTGAGCTCACTGAATGGATATAGGACCCATGAACATCAGGACTGTCCATGTAAGCAGAAAGCAGATAAGCATCCAAAGCACGCTAGAAGGAGCAAAGCAGCAACAAGTTTGTCATCAGAGTGCACAAGCGCAGCATGAAGCAGCCAAATCCGTAATGGCAGCATGAAGAACAAATGTTACCACAGTCTCTCACCACTCTGTCGTTTTCAGGTTACACAGGAGCTTGAGATTCCTGCGCATCAGCATGTGCATCCGCTGTGGCTTATAGGACCAAGTGCTCCATATGGATGTCCTACGGGCTTGTAATGGTGCTGCCAGGCCCGTAATGGAAGTCCCGTGTGGTGGGCCCAGATGGATGCCAGCATGGGGAGCTGTAAGGGTCGCAGGAGGAGACGGCGTCTCATGCGGACACGACCTTTACATGTTTCGCCGTTCTCTACGGCGTCATCAGAAGGCGTGTCCGTCGTCTGTTCCAGGGGATTCAAATGTGTGGCTATGGCCAATCAGGGCACAGCGGAAGCCCGCCCGCCGGGCGGAAGTGACACGTGCGTGCCAGCGGCGAGGAAATGAATCCCTCGCCGCCAGTGCCGCGTCCCAGCAGTTCACAAACCGCACGTCCACCGTGCCATAGCGGCCCCGTGATTGTACTTTCATACACTGCAGCATACAGCCACTGAGAACATGCATACATATTTCTAAATCTCCTTGAAAGAGAGGTTTTAATGGGCAGACTAGAAAAACTCCCAAAAAGCCCACTGCTTAAATGGGGTCATAACAAAATATGCATGCCCACACGACACGTCGCAGTCTGGGCATGCCAATATATAGTCCAAGAAAAAAGCCCATCATATGCTTACAGCGGGAAAGCCATGCATCCGAACAAGAGGAGGGAAAACGTACCCTAACGGGGGATATTAAAGGGGGGGACAGGGTTGGTAAAAACAGCAGGTCACCAACTCAAGACTACAAGGGGAGAAAATGGGCAAAACGAAACATCTCGTTCAGACCTTGTGACTGACACGCCTTAAGATTGTAAATCCATCGTGTTTCTCTTTGGAGGAGCAGCCGATCAACATCTGCAAGGAGTTTGTATAATCTCACCGTGTCTGTGTGGGTTTCCTCTGGGCACTCCGGTTTCCTCCCACATCCCAAAACATAAAGATAGATGTAGATGGCCCTACACTACGATACATACACTACACTACACCATACATACATAGACATATGACTATGGTAGGGATTAGATTGTAAGCTCCTCTGAGGGACAGTTAGTGGCAAGACTATATATACTATGTACAGCGCTGCAGAAGATGTCGGCGCTATATAAATACTAATAATACTGAAACCTAATCAAGGCTGAGTAAAATAGATAAGGTTGAATTGATCACTACAACCTAATCGATTTTTGGTGGGTGGCAGTGTTACTTGCGAATTTTCGCATCAAAATTTTGGGAGTGTACTTGGTGCGGAAGCGGAGATATTTCAGAGAAATAACATCTAACTTTCCATTGAGCATGCGTGATACTCAATGAGGAAGGCTGCTTCCGGGCTGCCCTATCTGATATTACACCGGCGTCTGTCGTTATGGTAACAGAGCCCCCCTGTGATGACGTAACCGCATGTCATCACAGGGAGAACTCTTACCGATGCGACGTGCTCTGGGAGAGGCTGAAGATAGAAGCTCTCTTCAGGATCCAGGCAGGTAAGTGGAAACTTCTCTCTCCCCACTCCCCCCGCCGCTGCGCACATACTGGAGGCATATGCCTATCTAAGCTATACTGCGGACATATACCTTTCTAAGCTATACTGTGGACATATACCGATCTAATCTATACTGGTGGCATATAC
This sequence comes from Hyperolius riggenbachi, assembly GCF_040937935.1. NCBI lineage: Eukaryota > Metazoa > Chordata > Amphibia > Anura > Hyperoliidae > Hyperolius > Hyperolius riggenbachi. The sequence continues at coordinate 427,051,227 of NC_090650.1, forward strand.
CTATCTAAGCTATACTGTGGACATATACCTATCTAATCTATACTGGGGGCATATACCTATCTAAGCTATACTGGGGGCATATACCTATCTAACTTATACTGGGGCATATACCTATTTAAGCTATACAGGGGGCATATACCTATCTAAGCTATACGGGGGGCATATACCTATCTAACCTATACTGCGGACATATACCTATCTAAGCTATACTGGGGGCATATACCTATCTAAGCTATACTGGGGGCATATACCTATCTAACCTATACTGCGGACATATACCTATCTAAGCTATACTGGGGGCATATACCTATCTAAGCTATACTGGGGGCATATACCTATCTAACTTATACTGGGGGCATATACCTATCTAAGCTATATTGGGGCATATACCTATCTAACTTATACTGGGGCATATACCTTTTTAAGCTATACTGGGGGCATATACCTATCTAACCTATACTGCGGACATATACCTAAGCTATACTGGGCATATACCTATCTAAGCTATACTGGGGGCATATACCTATCTAACCTATACTGCGGACATATACCTATCTAAGCTATACTGGAGGCATATACCTATCTAACCTATATTAGGGGCATATAGTTATACCTATCTAACTTATACGGGGGCATATACCTATCTAAGCTATACTGGGGGCATATACCTATCTAACTTATACTGGAGGCATATACCTATCTAACCTATACTGGGGGCATATAGCTATGTAACTTATACTGGGGGCATACACCGATCTAACCTATACTGGGTGTGTATATTTGGCCCCACCCATGACCACGCCCACATGCTGTATGGTCACCCTAACTAGTAACAATTTGGTTGAGGAGTCGAGAGGCCAAGTTTCTTAGTTTTGCAACACATCCGTTCTAACATATAAAGAACTAGTGACCTTAGCCCCTTTAAAAATGGGCGCTAGGTCTGTCATCGAAGCCAGATGTGTGCGCCCGCACAGTCACGCCCCTGTGTACCTGCTGACCGAGTGCGCAGCCGCCAGCCACGCGCACACACACCCGCCCGCCACGCGCACACACTAGCCCACCCAGCTGACCCCCTGACCCATCCTGCACCTGTCCCAGGCTGTCCCTGTGGCACATGCGCAATAGCACAAATGCAGGGACACACACACAGATAGGACGCAGAGACACAGGGGTTTTATTATATAGGATACTGTTACATGTGTCTCTATCTCCAATGTACTGACTCACAGAAAACCTGTTTCTATTGAATATGTTTATGTAAAGGTCAATGAACATACAGGAAGCTGATTGACCTTTTACTGTCATTAATTCTGTTTTTCTTTTTTTCATTTTTTTTTAAGGCTCAGCATAGTTGCCAGTGAAATATTAAAGGACCACTATCATGAAAAAAGTAGGCAGTTCAAATCTGACAGGTTTTGGGCCACTACATCTCATCATGGAGGATTCTCAGGGCTCTCTTTGTTTTCAACAGCATTTTTCTGAACAGCAGTTTAACTGCCAAAATAGTAAGATACCAGCCAGCCTCCCTATTCACTTGCACACTAATTTGTCAGTTAGACTTTGCAACTGCTGTTCAGGAATGCTGTTGGAAACAAAGAAAACCCTGAGAATCCCCCATGAGGCTAAACTGCAATGGGAAGACCACCTGAGGAAAAGCAGCACACAAAAGCAAAGCCACCCTCCTTCTCCTCTTCCTCCTTCAGGTGCATTATCTTCAGCTGCTTTCTCCCTTTCTCACAGCTACAGTCCTCCACACCGCCTCTGCCCTTGAGCGGTTCCTGCTCCTCTGCGCACAGCAGCAGCCAGGTGTCCGTGAGTTAAATCTTTGAGCGCAAGAAGCCAATGTCTGCCAGTCACCCCCTTGCCCGGCGTCTGACAGTTGGCTTGGCGGAACTGTTAGCCCCCCAGCTGTTACCATACCAGCTGGTGGACTCTGAGGCCTTCCGACGCCGGGGGACCTCGCGGTCTATGGTGGGGCTGGTCGGAAGCCCTAGGTAAGTTCATTTTTTATTCTATGTACTGCTCAGGGTCATTTAACTGCACTGCATGCCGTGTTGTGTCTCCGCAGGTGATATATTACGTTATTGAATTCATGTCCAAATATGTATTGACTTAAAAATGACATGGCTTTGTGCACATTGCTTGCTTCTGGCTGTTTCACTTTCTCAATATTATAATTACACTATTTATTTGTGTATGTGAAGCTACACCAAATGGAGTGTATATTTGACCTTTTTTTTTCTTATATTGATTACTGATTTTTAATATTTTCAGACAGTGAATCACATCCCATTTTATGATATTATTGGTGCTCAGTTAGCATGTTCTAGTTCATATACTGTACATATAGAATTGTTACTGTAACGATCGGTGTCAGCACACAGAGAGAATCTTATTATTGGTGATCTGCAGTATCACCAAGAATACAGATATATACCTGATTATTGATGATCTGCAGAATCACCAATAATACAGATATAGTACTAACCTCTGGACACCTATATATATATCATGAGTGTTTGGTGCAACAGTAATGACTTTGAGTAAACCACCTGATGAGCAGGTGGTCCTTAGCAGTATGGGAAATACTGCTCTTTAGAGAAGCACAAGAACCTTACAGCAGCCAGAGACCTTCCAAGAGGTGGGGTCTCAGGCTGAAGGTAGGAAGGGCCAGTGAGTGAGTGACACCTGAAGGTGGATGTCACTAGCTGATCTGGAGACTATCTCCTAAAGGGGAGAGATAGCTCTCGAGGTCGGGCAAGCCAGGTCGGCAACACACGGACAGATAAAGTACAAAGACAGAAGGCTGATTCGGTATCCAAGGCAGGCAGGGTTGGCAACGGATAATCAGATATGCATGGTACTGAATCAGATAGCGGAGGGATAGTCAGGAAAGCAATAGGTCATAACAGATATCAAACAATGCCTAGTCTTGGGTGTGAGGTCCATGGTCTCTACACCCTGGAACTAGTCTGAAGTATAACAGAATGATAACACAAGTTCCCTAATCTTGGGTGTGAGGTCCATGGTCTCGACACCCTGGAACTAGTCTGGAGTATAACAGAATGATAACACAAGTTCCCTAATCTTGGGTGTGAGGTCCGTAGTCTCGACACCCTGGAACTAGTCTGAAGTATATAAAGCACATAAAGAGATGACTGTGCACTAGTGTTGGGCGAACAGTGTTCGCCACTGTTCGGGTTCTGCAGAACATCACCCTGTTCGGGTGATGTTCGAGTTCGGCCGAACACCTGGTGGTGTTCGGCCAAACTGTTCGGGTTCGCCCGAACGGCTCAATGCCTGGCCGAACAGGGCCCCTGTTCGGCCGAACAGGGCCCTGTTCGGCCGAATACGGCCCCCCTATGGGGTCGCAGGCATAAGGGGGGAGCATGCCACGATCGCGGGGGGGGTCGGAAATTCCCCCCACCCCCTCCGCTAGCGCTCCCCCCTCTGCCCGCTTCCCCATACAAAAGTTTAAGGAAAGTAAAATAATACCGGTGGTAGTGGCTGGCAGTGGCACTGTGAAGTGAGTCAGGAGGAGGAGTCTGGAGAGTGACGCGTTGAGGGAGGCCGGGTAGCGGGCGGTTCAGCGGTAGTACCCTTGTGGTACTTCCGCCCTTTCTCTGACCTCACGTCCTCTGCGTGATGACGCATACGAGGGTACGCGTGACGCGTACCCTCGTATGCAGAGGACGTGAGGTCAGAGAAAGGGCGGAAGTACCACAAGGGTACTACCGCTGAACCGCCCGCTGCCCGGCCTTCCTCAACGCGTCACTCTCCGGACTCCTCCTCCTGACTCACTTCACAGTGCCACTGCCAGCCACTACCACCGGTATTATTTTACTTTCCTTAAACTTTTGTATGGGGAAGCGGGCAGAGGGGGGAGCGGTAGCGGAGGGGGTGGGGGGAATTGACGACCCCCCCCCCCCCGCGATCGGGGCATGCTCCCCCCTTATGCCTGCAACCCCATAGGGCCCCCAAAAGCGGGATGTTCGGGGAGTTCGGGGTTCGGCCCGAACATGCCGAACATCGCGGCCATGTTCGGCGAACGTTCCCGAACCCGAACATCCAGGTGTTCGCCCAACACTACTGTGCACCTGTCTCTTTTAGACCTTTTATTTAGTAAACAGCATACAGCCACGAATGCAACAGTTTGACAAATAGTAAAGATGCATCAAACCTGGGTGGTGGAGAGTGTCTGGGGGGCTTGGGAGGAGGATTATGTATCGAACCCCAGGAATCCGTTTAGGCACAAAATAAAAAATTGGGCCCGGTATGTGGACGGCGTGCTGGTCGTGTGGCAGGGAGGTAGGGAGGACTTTACGGCCTTCATGAGTTACCTCAATGACAACCAGGTGAACATGCGGTTCACTTCGGAAATAAGTGACGAATCCATTAATTTCTTGGATTTGAGGATCAAGCCAGAAGGTTTTGGTCTGGTCTGTGAGGGATTCAGGAAGGCCTCAGTCGTTAATTCTTTGCTGCACAGAAACAGCTTCCATCCCATTACCGCCACTCAGTAATTTTAGCCCAATCACAGAACTCGGAAGCATTGGACCAATCAGAGAATGCAGAGCAAACTCAGAAGTATTTGGCCAATCAGAGAATGCAAAAAAAAATGACCAAAAAAAATCCTCCCCGGGAATTGGATTTCTACAGAAATAACTTATATACTCGTGTATAAGCCTAATTTTTCAGCACAAAAATGTGCTGAAAAGTTACCCTCTCATCTTATATGCGAGTCAACGGAGCAGAACTGATGGTGAAGCAGGTTTTGTTACTGGCAGAGGAGCTTAAAGGTCATGCACTAGTGATCCTGCACTTGCTAGCTGTCTCTCTGCCGTTTATTTGCCCTCCATCCTATGCAACATGTGCAGTGGAGCGGTCCAGCAACGTGTCAGCAGTGCAATGATCAGAAATTCTTCCTGTGTGGCAATTGCTGTTTCATATCTCTGATGCCATCTAGTGGCATCTTGAGACACAACTGTATCATCCTTGGGGCACGTCTGGTTAAAGGGAGAAAGGATGACTTGTACTGGGGGCACATCTGGCTTATATGTGAGTCAATCACCTTTTCCTGGTTTCTGAGGGTAAAGTGGGTACCTCGGCTTATACGCGGGTCGGCTTATATGCAAGTATATACGGTACTACATTACCACAACTAGGTAATTTTAGCAGAATTCAGAAGCATCTGACCAATCAGAGATTGCAGAGTTCATTTGGAGGTATTTGGCCAATCAGAGAATGCAAAATATGACAAAAATTAAGACTTCTTGGAAGTCGCAAAACAGAAATTGGATTTCTGTGAAAATATCACATTACCGCAACTTGGTAATTTTAGCCCTATCGCAGAACTCGGAATTATTTGGCCCGAGACTGCAAAAAAATGACCAAAAAAGACTGTTTGGAAATTGGAATTGGAAATTAGAAATTGGAAATCCACAAATTCGGTAATCAGCATTGTTGGGAATCGGAAATCGGCATTTTCAACCATCCCTATCTAGAAGATAACATGGAGTTCATGCCACTTATCTTATCTATTCCATGCTGTTTGAAGGATTTTATAGCCATGGACCTCCCCCAGTATATTCACAATAGGGGTGTGGTTTGTGGCCAGGTGGCAATGACAGAGGATCTGAGAGTAAGGGGTTAGAGGGTTATGGGGGGGGGGGAAGCTTGAGTCAGTCCTTATCAGAGTGAAAGCAGCCTGAGGGCTTCAGCTTGATGGCTGTCCAGCCAGATGGTGGGGTCATGTCCCCCAATGTCAAAGGCCCTCAGAGTTAGGTATGATATGGTTGTAGGGTAGGTGATGCACAGTTAGAAGAAGCTGATACTTCAAGCAAACCTATATCACAGAAAAAATGAACACTTACTTAAAGAGATTATACAGTCTGAAATTACCTTTTCATTTTTAATATGATCATCATTTTAACCACTTCCCCTCCCCCGGGATGAGTAACTACGTCCCTGCAAAATCCCATATCTCCTCGGAGGGACATAAATACTACGTCTCTCCCCGACGCCATCCCCCCTGCCCTCCCCCTGCGCTCCTGCAATCTTTACCGCCAGCCAATGAAGTTCCCAATCATTGATTTAAGTCCCCATGTGAATGACCGCGATTGTCTATTCACAAAAAGCGGACCCATACACATCCACGCATTACTTCTTCTTTGTGTAGTAATACTACGCATAGGGAAGTTATGCACGAGAACATCTTGTGGCCAAATATTAAAATTACATCCACACATTTTTTATTTCAATAAAAGACATTTTTTACCATTTATCTCCCACACTCCCCAATAGTTACCCATAACATTTTTTGTTAAAAAATAAATAAACAATTAAAATAATACATTAATAGTTACCTTAGGGATTGAATTTTTTAATATGTATGTCAAGAGGGTATATTACTGTTACTTATAAATTATAGGCTTGTAATTAGGGATGGACGCAAAACTGAAAAAATGCACCTTTATTTCCGAATAAAATATTGGAGCTGTACTAGGGAAAACTTTTAAACGTTGCAATAACCAGGACAAATGACCAAATAAAATGTGGGGGTTTTAATCACGGTAGTGCGTATTATTTTAAAACTATAATGGCCGAAAACTGAGAAATAATGATTTTTTTAAAAATGTTTTTCTGGTTAATGCACATTTAGAATAAAATAATTCTTAACAAAAATCACCCCCCCCCTCCCCCCAAAGAAAGCCTAATTGGTGGTGGAAAAAAACAAGGTATTGATTGTTTCATTGAGTTAAGTAGTAAATAAAGTTATAGGTGAATGAATGGAAGGAGCACTGACAGGTGAAAATTGCTCTGTTTTTCTTAAGGGAAAAACCCTTGCGGGTGAAGTGGTTAAAATTATAATTCCCCACCATCTATTTCCCTTCTGAAAATCTTTCAGCTTCCTTTGTGTAGCCATGCCCCCTGCTGAAAAAAATGGCATGGTGTTTTCTATTTAGAGTACAGAAAATAACGTGGTGTTTTTTTCAGCAGGAAATGGGGCAATAGGACGGAAGCTGGAGGCCAAGCAGCTCCAGGAGATTTTCAGGAGGAACACAGCCGGCAGGAAATATATAAAGTTATTACCTTTTAAATGACAATCAATCAAACCATAAATAAAACCATCGGTTTCACCACCAGATCTCACCATATAGGCTCTAAAGTCTCTATAAACTGAGTCTTTTTATGGTGCAGAAGTTTCCATGTCCACCTTGACCCCACCGCTGCTGGCTGGGAACTTCTTCTTTGAGGTCATGCTCCCCTCCTGATACGATTGTGGCTGTACTCGCACATGCCCTTTACAGTTATGCTCGATCACGGCAGTGAGTGCGGCCACAAGAATGTATCTGAGGAGCTCTTGTTAGATATTTTCAGAAGGATCCAGTGCTGGAACAGTGGGCTCATGGATGGATCAGGAAGCCGTTGGACTTTCGAGAAGTATCCAGTTTTTTCCAATACAGGTTTGCTTCAAAGAGGAGCTGTCAGCCATACTATGTAAAAAAAAACAAAACACGTATATAAGTTCATAAATACTTGCTCTATTTACATAACAAATGTATTGCACTGTCCACGTTTTGATTTTAGTGATTTTTCTACATTAAAAAAAGAGAAAATCCTTCTTAGCATTTCCCATTTTAACTGTGGCTATTTTGAAGCCAATCCTGATGTCATTTCCTCCCTTACTCTTCTCTGCCTGATTGTGTATGCATTGCCTGCCCTCCACTATAGAAAGTGCATTGTCTCAGCAAGAGAAATATTAGCCAATCAGAGAGGAACAGAGGTGGGGGAGGGGAAAACAGGAGGGAAAGAGTCTTCAGCCAATCAGGCTGCATTAGTTAAGTCTTATGGGGAAGGTAGAGAAGCAAAAGAGGACAACCCAGAATGCCCTGCAACTTCCTTTGTGCAGCAGATGTACCAAATACGAGTCAGTTAAAATGGGGAATGGTCATTTATCAACAAGAAAAGTGTTAGTGATTTTTAACTTTTGGATTGCCTGGTTAGCATCCTTTTTACTTGTTTACCAAAGAAAAATAAAGAATTGCTTTTTTATATTATGCCTGAGAGTTACACTTAACAAAAAAAAAATGTTGAAAAGGGCTTTAAAGGGATACTGTAGGGGGTAGGGGGAAAATGAGTTGAACTTACCCGGGGCTTCTAATGGTCCCCCGCAGACATCCTGCGCCCCGCGCAGCCACTCACCGATGCTCTGGCCCCGCCTCCTGTTCACTTCTGGAATTTCAGACTTTAAAGTCAGAAAACCACTGCGCCTGCGTTGCCATGTCCTCAATCCCGCTGATGTCACCAGGAGCGTACTGCGCAGACACAGACCATACTGGGATTGTGCTATACATTCCTGGTGACATCAGTGGGATCAAGGACACGGCAACGCATGCGCAGTGGTTTTCTGACTTTAAAGTCGGAAATTCCAGAAGTGAACCGGAGGCGGGGCCGGAGCATCGGTGAGTGGCTGCACAGGCACAGGATGTCTGCGGGGGACCATTAGAAGCCCCGGGTAAGTTCAACCCATTTTCCCCGACCCCCCCTACAGTGTCCCTTTAACCACTTGAGGACCCACCCTTTACCCCCCCTTAAGGACCAGCGCTGTTTTAGCTGATCTGTGCTGGGTGGGCTCTGCAGCCCCCAGCACAGATCAGCGTGCAGGCAGAGCGACCAGATCGCCCCCCCTTTTTTCCCCACTAGGGAGATGATGTGCTGGGGGGGTCTGATCGCTCCTGCCTGCCGGGTGTTGCGGGGGGGGGGGCACCTCAAAGCCCCCCCTCCGCGGCGAAATCCTCCCCCTCCCTCTCCTACCTGGCCCCCCCTGGTGAACCGGGCTGCACAGGACGCTATCCGTCCTGTGCAGTCAGTGACAGGCTGTCTCCTGTCACATGGCGGCGATTCCCGGCCGCTGATTGGCCGGGGATCGCCGATCTGCCTTACGGCGCTGCTGCGCAGCAGCGCCTTACAATGTAAACAAAGCGGATTATTTCCGCTTGTGTTTACATTTAGCCTGCGAGCCGCCATCGGCGGCCCGCAGGCTATTCACGGAGCCCCCCGCCGTGAATTGACAGGAAGCAGCCGCTCGCACGAGCGGCTGCTTCCTGATTAATCAGCCTGCAGCTGGCGACGCAATACTGCGTCGCTGGTCCTGCAGCTGCCACTTTGCCGACGCACGGTATAAGCATGCGGTCGGCAAGTGGTTAACTGTGTATCACTTGTTTCATTCATTTCATGATGGTATTAAACCCTAAGCTTTTGACTACCGGTATATCTTTTTCTGATATGGCAGGAAAGAAGAAACTTTTGTCTGCAGTCAGAGTGAAGTAGAGACTAGAGAGTGTTATCTCTTAGTTTGGGAAATCTGAGAGTATGTTTAATACTGCCCTTTGTCTTTCTGAACAAGCAATTTGAGATGATGTCTAAGAGAGTTATACGATAGAAACTCTACTTAGAAACCCAAGGGAAATATTTAAACATGAAAAGGGTCATCTGGGTCTGAGGTTAAATATTAGGCCTACCCAGATAGGTTGGACAATTCTTTTTTTTTTGTGTTAGAACTGGTATAAAATTCTGAACAAGCGTAGCTCAGATCTTTTCACTTAAATTATCCAGGGCATACAGGGTGAAATATCTAAGTTTGAAGAAAACTTCTCTAATTTATGTTCACACAATGAGCCTTAAAAAAAAAACTCTAGAGGAGCTTAAAATATGTCTTGAGCAATGTCAATCCCATTGAGAATCCCATTGAAGGCAGATATTAACTGGTTGGACAAATTGCAGAGGTACTTGAAAATACCAAAATGATGGAGTTTACTCTTGGGAGGATTTCCATAGACAAAACAGGCAAGCTGATAGCATCTACAGCCCTCAGCCTGTGACAATGTGACAAACAGAACATGGCTGCCCTCATTCTATCACAGGAATAAATCATCATAAACTTTTGAAGCTCTTTGCAGCTAGATTTACTGTGTAAACTATCTAAACTTTAGATAAGATATAGACAAGTTACTTGTTATAGTTAGTCTTTCATCTCGGATCAGCTTTAAAAATAATTGAATTGTGTTTATTTTCACATGGTGTTTTTTTCACATTTAACAACTGGGAATTTATTATTGACTTGGGTGTGAATGGATACGTAGGTCTCTTTCCTATTATTATTCTACCATGAGCCCTACAATACATAATATTTCCACTTTCCACTGAGACACAGAGAGGGGAGGAAGATCCCCAGGGCTTAGCATTAGAAGAACTATGCTTTATAAGGGTGTCAGGAATGTTTCACTTGCCCTTTGCAAGGCAACCCCCAGTAATATATGCTATTGGATTTGTATTACTAAGGTTGTGGAGTCACTCTACTGTCCTTGTTTTCTGACCTATGGTGGTGGATAAGAAGTTAAAAAACCTTGGTGGGTGTTGCTATATCGTCTTATACAATAATATTAATGTATTTAAAGAGAAACCGTGACCAAGAATTGAACTTCGTCCCAGTCAGTAGCTGATATTGTGATGAAACCCCTCCCACAGGAAACTGTGAGGACCATGGTACTCCTGGCAGTTTCCTGTCTGTGAACCTCATTGCATTGTGGGAAATAGCTGTTTACAGCTGTTTCCAACTGCCAAAAAAGCAAGCATCATCTCCTTCCAGTGACATCACCTGTCAGCAGTAACAATGGCACCATGTGATAAATGTCAGAATGTAAATCAGGGAGAGGAAAGATTTTACAATGGGAAAACACTGACTAAATAATTTATACATGATTATTGTAAAAATGAAGCACTTTTTTATTACATTATTTTCACTGGAATTCCTGTTTAAGGTTGTGGGTGTATTGAAATGGAGTCACTTATCTACCTCAATGGCAATCACATGTGGTTACATGAACATCATATTACATTTAGAAAGGTTTATAGACCAATGAGTTTTCCATAACATTTAGGCTAGGTTCACAGTGGGCCATTGCTGTGCATCGTAAATGCCACAATGCAACGCAGAATGTCGCACTGCAATGCAAAACCAATGGGAAGTTCATGCTGTGGTCATTGCAGTGGGGTCTGACAAAGTGTGGTACCACAATGCACTGCCTGCCATGCATTTACCACATGACACCTGTGCTAACAGTGCAGTGAAGCATACTTCTCACTGACTGTATGATTTACTGTATGCGTTCTGCGTTGTAACTGATCACATAATTCCAACTCTTTGCATCAGAGCCGGGACAAGGTCCTCCAGCACCCAAGGCTGCGACGCCAAAGTGCGCCCCTCCATCCCTCCCACCCCAACCATCACACACTGATTGCTATTAGACTAAGAGGTGCCACAGGGCCCACAACCTCCCTAATACCTTAATCTCTAGTTATATGGCTTGTAGTCACTTCCATGTATCCCCTTTTCTTATTTCTCTCTACTTCAAACACAATTAGGAATGACAGCTGAATGAATTGTGCGCCCCCTCCTACACTGCGCCCTGAGGCTGGAGCCTCTCCAGCCTATGCCTCTGCCCGGCCCTGCTCTGCGTGCACGCTTTGTATTAACTAACATCTTTGTCCAGTCTCCACTGCAGTTCACAGACATTTTAACATGTGTGTTATCCAAAGAGCACAGTGTCAATACAGCCTTAAAGGGATCCTGAGATGAGAACTAAAGAAGAAAATATACATACCTTGGACTTCCTCCAGCACCCTCCAAACTTATCGCTCCTCGCCGTCCTCCTCTGCCTCCTTGTTCTTCTGCAATTGGCACCAGAATGTCCTCTGGTCCAGGGCCAACTGCTCATGTGCGGCCATCTGCACGCACGCTCCCATGGCCAAAGTGCACCTGCGCCGACTGGCCCTGACTGAAGGATTTTCGGAGCCCAGTTGCGGATGACTGAGGTGGAGGAGGACGTGAGGGAGCGATCAGTCTGGAGGGAGCTGGAGGAAGCCCCAGGTATGTATATTTTTTGCTTAAAGGGAACCCAAGGTGAGAAGGATATGAAGGCTGCCATATTTATTTGCTTGTAAACAATGCCAGTTGCCTGGCAGCCAGAGTTGGGCCGAACGGTTCGCCTGTGAATGGTTCCATGCGAACTTCAGTGGTTCGCGTTCGCGTCCCGCAGGCGAACCTTTGCGGAAGTTCGGTTCGCCCCATAATGCACATGGAGGGTCAACTTTTACCCTCTACATCACAGTCAGCAGGCCCAGTGTAGCCAATTAGGCTACACTAGCCCCTGAAGCCCCACCCCCCCTTATATAAGGCAGGCAGCGGCGGCCATTACGGTCACTCGTGTGCTGCCTGCGGGTTAGTGAGAGTAGGGCGAGCTGCTGCAGACTGTCTCTCAGGGAAAGATTAGTTAGGCTTAACTTGTTCCTGTCTGGCTGCATACCTGTTCTGTGAACCCACCACTGCATACCTGTGCTGTGAACCCACCACTGCATACCTGTGCTGTGAACCCACCACTGCATACCTGTGCTGTGAACCCACCACTGCATACCTGTGCTGTGAACCCACCACTGCATACCTGTTCAGTGAACCTGCCACTGCATACCTGTTCTGTTCAGTGGACCCGCCACTGTATACCTGTTCAGTGAACCCGCCACTGCATACCTGTTCTGTTCAGTGGACCCGCCACTGTATACCTGTTCAGTGAACCCACCACTGCATACCTGTGCTGTGAACCCACCACTGCATACCTGTGCTGTGAACCCACCACTGCATACCTGTTCTGTGAACCCACCACTGCATACCTGTTCAGTGAACCCGCCACTGCATACCTGTTCTGTTCAGTGGACCCGCCACTGTATACCTGTTCAGTGAACCCGCCACTGCATACCTGTTCTGTTCAGTGGACCCGCCACTGTATACCTGTTCAGTGAACCCACCACTGCATACCTGTGCTGTGAACCCACCACTGCATACCTGTTCTGTGAACCCACCACTGCATACCTGTTCAGTGAACCCGCCACTGCAAACCTGTTCTGTTCAGTGGACCCGCCACTGTATACCTGTTCAGTGAACCCGCCACTGCATACCTGTTCTGTTCAGTGGACCCGCCACTGTATACCTGTTCAGTGAACCCGCCACTGCATACCTGTTGTGTTCAGTGAACCTGCCACTGCATACCTGTTCTGTGAACCCGCCACTGTATACCTGTTCTGTGAACCCGCCACTGTATACCTTTTCTGTTTAGTGAACCCGCCACTGCATACCTGTTCTGTTCAGTGGACCCGCCACTGTATACCTGTTCAGTGAACCCGCCACTGCATACCTGTTGTGTTCAGGGAACCTGCCACTGCATGCCTGTTCTGTGAACCCGCCACTGTATACCTGTTCTGTTTAGTGAACCCGCCACTGTATACCTGTTCTGTTTAGTGAACCCGCCACTGTATACCTGTTCTGTTTAGTGAACCCGCCACTGCATACCTGTTCTGTTCAGTGGACCCGCCACTGTATACCTGTTCTGTGAACCCGCCACTGCATACCTGTTGTGTTCAGTGAACCTGCCACTGCATACCTGTTCTGTGAACCCGCCACTGTATACCTGTTCTGTTTAGTGAACCCGCCACTGTATACCTGTTCCGTTTAGTGAACCCGCCACTGCATACCTGTTCTGTGAACCCGCCACTGTATACCTGTTCTGTTTAGTGAACCCGCCACTGTATACCTGTTCTGTTTAGTGAACCCGCCACTGCATACCTGTTCTGTTCAGTGGACCCGCCACTGTATACCTGTTCAGTGAACCCGCCACTGCATACCTGTTGTGTTCAGTGAACCTGCCACTGCATACCTGTTCTGTGAACCCGCCACTGTATACCTGTTCTGTTTAGTGAACCCGCCACTGTATACCTGTTCTGTTTAGTGAACCCGCCACTGCATACCTGTTCTGTTCAGTGGACCCGCCACTGTATATCTGTTCAGTGGACCCGCCACTGTATACCTGTTCAGTGAACCCGCCACTGCATACCTGTTGTGTTCAGTGAACCTGCCACTGCATACCTGTTCTGTGAACCCGCCACTGTATACCTGTTCTGTTTAGTGAACCCGCCACTGTATAACTGTTCTGTTTAGTGAACCCACCACTGCATACCTGTTCTGTGAACCCGCCACTGTATACCTGTTCTGTTTAGTGAACCCGTCACTGTATACCTGTTCTGTTTAGTGAACCCGCCACTGCATACCTGTTCTGTTCAGTGGACCCGCCACTGTATACCTGTTCACTGAACCCGCCACTGCATACCTGTTGTGTTCAGTGAACCTGCCACTGCATACCTGTTCTGTGAACCCGCCACTGTATACCTGTTCTGTTTAGTGAACCCGCCACTGTATACCTGTTCTGTTTAGTGAACCCGCCACTGCATACCTGTTCTGTGAACCTGCCACTGTATACCTGTTCTGTTTAGTGAACCCGCCACTGTATACCTGTTCTGTTTAGTGAACCCGCCACTGCATACCTGGTCTGTTCAGTGGACCCACCACTGTATACCTGTTCAGTGAACCCGCCACTGCATACCTGTTGTGTTCAGTGAACCTGCCACTGCATACCTGTTCTGTGAACCCGCCACTGTATACCTGTTCTGTTTAGTGAACCCACCGCATCAGTGCGCATACCTGTGCAGTTAAGTGAACCCACCTACCTACGTGAGTGCACGCAGTGTGATATACCACTCCGTGCATACCCGATATGGACAAAACAGGTAGAGGAAGAGGTAGTGCCAGAGCCAGAGGAAGGCCACCCGGCAGGTCTGCGCGAGGTCGTGTAAATGTAATTTCGTGTGGACCTGGCCCACAGTACAGTGCTCGGAAGAAGGCACGTCCCATCACCTCCCAAGATTGTCAGGACGTGGTTGAGTATTTAGCGACACAGAACACCTCATCTTGCTCAGCCACCAGCGCTACTACTAGCACCACTTCCGCTGCATTTGACACTTCGCAAGAATTATTTAGTGTTGAAATCACTGATGCACAGCCATTGTTGTTACAGCCAGATGAATTTTCATCAGCTAATATGTCTGAGTTACGCGGCAACACTATGGATGTAACGTGTCAGGAGGATGAAGGACCTACTGATGGTGCAAGTTTGGATTTGTCTGAGGCAAGCGAAGCTGGGCAGGATGACTACGATGATGACGGTAATAGGGATCCTCTGTATGTTCCCAATAGAGGAGATGAAGAGGGGGACAGTTCAGAGGGGGAGTCAGAGAGTAGTAGGAGGAGAGAAGTTGCTGAAAGAAGCTGGGGCAGCTCTTCGTCAGAAACAGCTGGTGGCAGAGTCCGGCACCATGTATCGCCACCTATGTACAGCCAGCCAACTTGCCCTTCAGCATCAGCTGCTGAGGTCCCCATAGTGCCCACATCCCAGGGTGGCTCAGCGGTGTGGAAATTTTTTAATGTGTGTGCCTCAGATCGGACCAAAGCCATCTGTTCGCTCTGCCAACAAAAATTGAGCCGTGGAAAGGCCAACACTCACGTAGGGACAAGTGCCTTACGAAGGCACCTGGAGAAAAGGCACAAACAGCAATGGGATGGCCACCTGAGCAAAAGCAGCAGCAGCACACAAAAGCAAAGCCACCCTCCTTCTCCTCTTCCTCCTCCATCAGGTGCATTATCTGCTTCTGCCGCTTTCTCCCTTCCACCTTCACAGGCACCCTCCTCCACTCCGCCTATGCCCTTGAGCGGTTCCTGCTCCTCTGCCCACAGCAGCAGTCAGGTGTCCGTGAAGGAAATTTTTGAGCGGAAGAAGCCAATTTCGGCCAGTCACCCCCTTGCCCGGCGTCTGACAGCTGGCGTGGCGGAACTGTTAGCTCGGCAGCTGTTACCATACCGGCTGGTGGACTCTGAGGCCTTCCGTAAATTTGTGGCCATCGGAACACCGCAGTGGAAGATGCCAGGCCGCACTTATTTTTCGAGAAAGGCCATACCCCAACTGCACCGTGAAGTTGAGAGGCAAGTGGTGTCATCTCTTGCGAAGAGCGTTGGGTCAAGGGTACACCTGACCACGGATGCCTGGTCTGCCAAGCACGGGCAGGGCCGCTACATTACCTACACAGCCCATTGGGTGAACCTGGTGGTGAACGATGGCAAGCAGGGCGCAGCGGACCAAATTGTGACACCTCCACGGCTTGCAGGCAGGCCTCCTGCCACCTCCTCTCCTCCTGCTACATGCTCTTCGCTGTCCTCCTCCTCCTTGGCTGAGTGGCAGTTCTCCTCTCCAGCTACACAGCCCCAGCTCCGCAGGGCCTATGCTGCATGCCAGGTACGACGCTGTCACGCCATCTTAGACATGTCTTGTCTCAAAGCGGAGAGTCACACTGGAGCAGCTCTCCTGGCTGCTCTTAAGAAACAGGTGGATGAGTGGCTGACCCCGCACCACCTGGAGATAGGCAACGTGGTGTGCGACAACGGCAGCAATCTGCTTGCCGCTTTGCATATGGGGAAGCTGACACACATACCCTGCATGGCACATGTCATGAATCTAGTGGTTCAAAGATTTGTGGCAAAGTACCCTGGCTTAGCGAATGTCCTGAAGCAGGCCAGGAAGTTCTGTGGGCATTTGAGGCGGTCTTACACAGCCATGGCACGCTTTGCGGAAATTCAGCGCAAAAACAACATGCCGGTGAGACGCCTCATTTGCGATAGCCCGACTCGCTGGAACTCGACCCTGCTAATGTTCTCCCGCCTGCTAGAACAGAAGAAAGCCGTGACCCACTACCTCTACAACTACAGTAGAATGAAACAGTCTGGGAAGATGGGGATGTTCTGGCCCGACAACTGGACACTGATGGAAAATGCATGCAGGCTCATGCGGCCGTTTGAGGAGGTGACCAACCTGGTGAGCCGCAGTGAGGGCACCATCAGCGACTTAATTCCCTACGCTTACTTCTTGGAGCGTGCTGTGCGTAGAGTGGCGGATGAAGCTGTGAATGAGCGTGACCAGGAACCGTTACGGCAGGAACAGGCATGGGACCAATTTTCATCAGACCCAGCTGTTTCCTCAACACCTGCGGCAGCACAGAGGGGGGAGGAGGAGGAAGAAGAGAAGTCGTGTGCAGAAGACGAGTCAGACTCAGAGGATGATGAGCAAGGTGTTTCTTTGGGGGAGGAGGAGGGGACAGCGGCAGGAGAACAACCGTGGTATTGTTCGCGGCTGGGGGGAGGAGGTTTACTTACCTGACGTCACTGAGGAAGAGCAAGAGGAGATGGAGGGTACTGGATCCGACTTTGTGCAGATGTCATCTTTTATGCTGTCCTGCCTGTTGAGGGACCCCCGTATAAAAAACCTCAAGGGGAATGAGCTGTACTGGGTGGCCACACTACTAGACCCTCGGTACAGGCACAAAGTGGCGGACCTGTTACCAACTCACCGGAAGGTGGAAAGGATGCAGCACATGCAGAACCAGCTGTCAACTATGCTTTACAATGCCTTTAAGGGTGATGTGACGGCACAACGCCAGCAAGGTACCACTGCCACTAATCCTCCTCCCGTGTCCACGCAGTCAAAGACAGGACGCTCCAGCGATCTCATGGTGATGTCGGACATGCGGACGTTCTTTAGTCCAACGCCTCGCCGTAGCCCTTCCGGATCCACCCTCCACCAACGCCTGGAACGGCAGGTAGCCGACTACCTGGCCTTAAGTGTGGATGTAGACACTGCTGTGAACAGCGATGAGGAACCCTTGAACTACTGGGTGCGCAGGCTTGACCTGTGGCCAGAACTGTCCCAATTTGCCATCCAACTTCTCTCCTGCCCTGCCGCAAGCGTCCTGTCAGAAAGGACCTTCAGCGCAGCTGGAGGCATTGTCACAGAGAAGAGAAGTCGCCTAAGTCACAAAAGTGTTAAGTACCTCACCTTTATCAAAATGAATGAGGCATGGATCCTGGAGGGCTGCTGCCCGCCCCAAGACTAAGTCAGTCCCCGCACACACAGCATCTTTGCCTGCACGCCGTGTGACTGGCTGCCTGGCCTGCCCCAAGAAGACTAAGTCGCTCCCAGTCCCTCCACACAGCATATCTGCCTGCAGGCCGCTTCACTACCTTCTCCGCCACCACCAACAGGGTCCGGGACTCCAGGCGGATTGCTGAATTTTTTAGGCCGCTGCTAGCAGCGGCCGCTGTAATAATTTTTCTGGTGCGTGTACATGACTGCCTAATTTTTCTGGCTGCACTGCGGGCAGCTGCAACAACAAAAGAAAAGGCATGTACATGCGCCCATTCCCCTTCGTGATCATTACCTTGCCGTGGTGAAGGGGCTTGCGTATCACAATGAAGCAATGACCGGCGCCTAGATGAGTGTCTCGGGGGGCACACCCACGATAATAAGGTTGTTGCCTCATTGTGGTCAGACCAAATTTGATCAGCTGGACAGTCACTGTTCTGTCATTCAGCTACATCAGCCAGGCGACCATATGGGCTGTAAAGCCACCAAAACCTGCACTCTCGCCATGGTGCGCACCAGTCCAGCACGGCCGTCACTACACAAACAGCTGTTTGCGCTGCGTTACACGGTGAGTTTGGTGTGTCAGTGTGAAGCAGTACCTTAATTACACTACCTGATTGATGTATACACATGCAAGATGTTTGAAAGCACTTTAGGCCTGTCATTTAGCATTCAATGTGATTTCTGCCCTTAAAACGCTGCTTTGCGTCAAATCCAGATTTTTCCCGGGGACTTTTGGCATGTATCCCACTCCGCCATGCCCCCCTCCAGGTGTTAGACCCCTTGAAACATCTTTTCCATCACTTTTGTGGCCAGCATAATTATTATTTTTTTCAAAGTTCGCATCCCCATTGAAGTCTATTGCGGTTCGCGAACTTAAAAGCGAACCGAACCTTCCGCGGAAGTTCGCGAACCAGGTTCGCGAACCTAAAATCGGAGGTTCGGCCCAACTCTACTGGCAGCCCTGTTCATCTTCTGGCATAAGTAGTGTCTGAGTCAAAAAACTGGAACAAGCATATGGATAACACAGTAAAACCTAAGTCAGCTGAGTCAGTGTACCTGATCTGCTGCATGCTTGTTCAGGGTCTCTGGCTAAAGGTATTAGAGGCAGAGGATCAACAGGACAGCCAGGAAACTGGTATTGCTCAAAAGGAAATTAACATGGCTGCCTCCATTTACCGCTTACCTTGGGTCACTTTAAGTTTCTATCTCTGGTACATTTTAATTATGTCAGTGTACCCTCCCCCCCCCCCACACACACGTTATAATGCTACTAGTACAGGGAAATCATTTATTCAATTACAAAGTTTCTAAAGGATAAAAGCTAACACAGCATTAATACTTTTAATACAAGTAACAGTTGTTGAATTATATAACTGTAGTGGATATAGTAAGTAGTGTTGGGCGAACATCCAGAAGTTCGGGTTCGGGGTCGTTCGGCCGAACATGCCCCCGATATTCGGCATGTTCGGGCCGAACCCAATGCTAGTCTATGGGGACCCCGAATACGTCCCTTTGGGGCCCCCTATAGGGTCCCAGCATAAAGGGAGAGCATGCCCCGAGCCCGGGGGGGGGGGGGGTCGGAAATGCCCCCACCCCTCCCTGCTAAGCTCTCCCTTCTGCTGGACCCTATGCAATTAAATAGAAGTCCCCCAAAAGTACCTTGCAGGCTGGCAGGAGGAGGGCAGGAAGAGGGCAGCCGGAGAGCATAGGCGCTAGTACCATCTGGTACTTCCGCCCTCTCTCTGATGCACTTCCTGTTTACATTTGAAGTCGCGTCAAGAGAGAGCAGAAGTACCGCGATGACGCGTACGAGGGTACTAGATGGTACTAGCGCCTAGGATCTCCGGCTGCCCTCTTCCTGCCCTCCTCCTGCCAGCCTGCAAGGTACTTTCGGGGGAACTTATATTTAATTTTATAGGGTCCAGCAGAAGGGAGAGCTTAGCGGGGAGGGGTGGGGGGCATTTCCGACACCCCCCCCCCGCGCTCAGGGCATGCTCTCCCTTTATGCTGGGTGCCTATAGGGGGCTTTGTTCAGCCGGACACGGCTGTGTTCGGCCGAACACAGAGGGCCTGTTCGGGTTCGGGCAGCGTGGCCGAGCACCCTCCCGAACACCATGAGGTGTTCGGGGGGTGCCGGACCGAACCCGAACAGGCCAAAATCCGGGCGAACCCGAACAGTGGCGAACACTGTTCGCCCAACACTATTGGTAAGCAATAAATTCATAATAATTTCAGCTAAAAAGGTGAAAATAGTCACAAAACATTTACAGGGATTTAAGATAAAGATAAATCACCATTATATGTACATCAGTCAGAGTGATTTTTACCAGCATGTTATCTACTACAACCGGTATAAGGTCTCCTATAAATAATAATACACAGATACATAACTGCACCTGACAATATATGTAATGTACTGACTGCCATGAAACGTCTGCCGTGAAATACATTCATGTAAAGGTCAATGAGTGTACACATTGCTGTTTGACCTTTTCTTGTCAGTAATTTTGTTTAGCTGATAACCAACCCCATTCCCAGCCACAGAATCATATCATGGCAAACCTCGAAAATATAGCACAATGAATTTCACAAAGAGATCTAGAGAAACAGAAAATAAAAATCTACGATTTTTTTTAACCACTTTGAAAACAAATGTGCTTAGTATGTTAGAGAGACTCTGAAGGGAGAATAAAACTCACTTTTTACCTTATATTCAGCAGGGGCATGTTTGCCCCAGCTAAAATGCCGCTAGCCCACGGCAGAATGAGTGGTCTCTACCCCCCAAATCCCGCCCTGCAAAATCCACGACCAACTTGGTTGTAGATTTTGCTGCTCCTGGAGGCAGGGCTAATGGCCGCAGCTCTGCCTCTCAGTGCGTCTATCAGCGGCGGATCTCTGCCTCTCCCCCGCCCCTCTCAGTGAAGGAAGACTGAGAGGGGCGGGGAGAGGCGGCGATCATCGCTGATAGACGCGCTGAGAGGTAGACTACAGCCATTACCTCTGCCTAAACAGGTAGCGATCCCCGGACACCACAGAGGAGATTTGGGGGGTAAAGACCCCTCGTTCGGAAACGGGATAGCGGCGTTTTAGCAGGGGCAAACATATAAGGTAAAAAGCGAGTTTTATTCTCGCTTCAGACTCTCTTTAAATGTGAGAACAGAAATTGCTTTCTTGCTTAGGGGTCGATTCACTAAACCGTGCTATGACAAATAGCACGCCTTATCAAAGATAACATGCCTTATCAAAGTTAACAAGCCTTATCAGAGTAGTATAGCAAGCGCTACAAACCTGCAGGGGCTCAGGTCAGGATGAGTGCCAGTGCCAATTAGCAGGCATAAGTTTGTAGCGCTCGCTATGCTACTCTGATAAGGTATGTAAACTTTAATAAGGCATGTTATCTTTGATAAGGTGTGCTTTTTGTCATAGCACGGTTTAATGAATCAACTTCCAATTGTTTTCTCTTATTTATCTGTACTTTATTTTTGAAATGTTTAAATTTTGTGTATGTGATAAAAGAAGAGAGCGCTCTTCAGTATCCAAGTTTCCCCGGTGTATGAGGTTACAGCTGTTACAGTTCCACAGAATTCCAAAATTACATTATACCAATTGAGTACTAGCAGTCTCTGGCCCCTTAAAGAGGAAATGTTGCGAAAATCTAAAAATATAAAACACATACAAATAACGAGTATGTTTCTTCCTGAGTAAAATGAGCCGTAAATTACTTCTCTCCTATGTTGCTGGCATTTACAGTAAGTATTAGAAATCTGACAGAACTTAAAGGTTTTGGGGTAGTCCATCTCTCCATGGGGGATTCTCAGCATGGCCTTTATTCTTTACTAGCTGATTGCCAGGCGTTGCCCGGGAATATATTTGGCTGGTGTCGGCTCCACCCACTTTTTCTAACCCTAACAATTAATCAATTACCAAGTTTGTGAGCTTTGTGGTCTTTGGCATCAATAATTTGTATTGAAATGAAAAAATCTGATGGGTTGTTTGTGGCTCCACCCCCTTTTCTGAATTTGAACCCCAGTCACCCAATGACCAACTGTACCAGGTTCGAGGCCTCTGCCATTAACAGTGCAAGAATGGTAGCAATTAAATATTCCACTTGAAAAGCAATAGGTGAAGCTTTATACACTATTGTAGGCTCCACCCACTTTTCTGAATATTAATCCCATTCACTGAGTGAGCAACTGTGCAAAGTTTAAGAACCCTCCAATTAACAGTGTAAGAATGGCTGCAGTTTACATTTTACCAGTGAAATTTGTATTTGTCTCCACCCACTGATGACCCGGCATTGCCCGGGTATGTATTTGACAGGTGTTGGTTCTGTCCACTTCTTCAAACCCTAACGCACAAACACTCAATGACCAAGTTTGTGAGCTTTGGGATCTTTAGCATCAATAATTTGTATATTCCCATAGAAATTAAACAAATCAGATTGGCTGTTTGTGGCTCTACCCCTCTCCAGCATTTGAACCCCAGTCACCCAATGACCAACTGTAGCAGGTTTGAGGCATCTGCTATTACCAGTGTAAAAATGGCAGCAATTTAAATATTCCCCTTGAAAATCGACAGGTGAATTTTGATTGGCTATGATATGCTCCACCCACTTCCCTGAATATTAATCTCAGTCACCCAGTGACCATCTGGGCAACGTTTGGGAACCCTGCCATTAACAGTGTAAGAAGAGCAGCAGTCTACATTTTCCCAGTGAAATTTGGTTTTGGCTCTGCCTTCTTTTTGTCACCTGGACATACAGTCACTCAATGACCAAGTTTCTGAGCTTTGGGGTCCTTGGCATCAATAATTTGTATTTTCCAAGAAATGAAACGGTTTGTGGCTCTGTCCCCTTTTCTGAATTTGAACCCCAATGACTAACTGTACCAGGTTTGAGGCTTGTGCCGTTAACAGTGCAAGAATGGCAGCAATTTTAATATTCCCCTTGAAAATCAACAGGTGATTGTGATTGGCTTTTTTAGGCTCTATCCACTGTTATGAATATTAATCCCAGTCACCCAGTAACCAATTGTGCAAAGTTTGAGAACCCTGCCATTAACAGTGTAAGAAGGGCTGCAGTTTACAATTTCCCAGAAAATCTGTTGTTGACTCCACCTACTTTTTGTAACCTTGACACACAGTCGACCAAGTTTGTGAGCTTTTGGGTTCCAGGCATCAAAATTGTGTGAATGGAAGCAGTTTATCAAAAAAAAAGCAGATCTGATTGGATTTTTGTGGCTCCACCCCTTTAGTGAATTTGAACCACAGTCACTTGATGATCGACTGTAGCAGGTTTGAGGCCTCTGCCATTAACAGTGTAAGAATGACAGCAGTTTCAATATTCCCCTTGAAAATCAATAGGTGAATTTTGATTGGCTCTTGTAGGCTCCACCTACTTTTCCATATATTAATCCTAGTCCCCCAGTGACCAACTGTGTCAAGTTTGAGATCCCTGCCATTAACAGTGTAAGAATCGCTGCAATTTATATTTTGCCATGTAAAAAGTTGTTTTTGGCTCTGCCCACTAACCTTGACATACAGTCACTCACTGACCAAGTTTATGAGCTTTGTGGTCTTTGGCATCAATAAGTTGCATGTTACCATTGAAATTAAACAAATCTAATTGGCTGTTTTTGGCCCACTCCCTTTTCAGAATTTAAACCCCAGTCTCCCAGTGACTGACTGTACCAGATTTGAGGCCTCTGCCGTTAAGAGTGTATGAATAGCAGCAATGTAATTATTCCCCTTGAAAATCAAAAGGTGAATTTTGATTGGCTGTTGTAGGCTACACCCACTTTCCTGAATATTAGTCCCAGTCACCCAGTGGCAAACTGTGTCAAGTTTGAGAACCCTGCCAATAACAGAATGGCTGAAATCAATTTAAAAAATCTGATTGGCTGTTTGTGGCTCCACCCACTTTAGTGAATTTGGACCCCAGTCACCCAATAACTGACTGTATCAGGTTTGAGACCTCTGCCATTAAAGGATACCACAGCTGAATAAACAGATAACTCCAGTGTGTGGGGGGTCAAAAGTACATACTGTGACCTCCTCCTGCCCCCTCCGTCTGCCGCTGTTCGTGCACTATTCATGCCGGTGTCCCGGCGACTTGCTTGACCCTTGACCTGAACAATTTCTTCCCTCTTCACTTCTGGCCGGCGCATAGCTTTCGGCTCAGAAGCACGCTGTCCTCTCCGTCTAATCTGGGCTGCGTGTGCGCTTTATTACACCAAGCATCACATGATTAGCATGTGATGCTTGGTGTATTGGAACACACACGCAGCCCAGATTAGATGGAGTAAAATTTTTTTTTTTTTTTTTTTTTTTTTTTTTGAAAAGAACACTGGGAAAAGTTTATTAATTGCTACAATGGAAAGAAAGGATATAACAATGGAATAAAGGATAAATAATGGGTAATTCTATTGGCTATACCACAAATACAATGGCTATTTCATCAATTAAAAAAAGATCCCTGATTAGTCCTCTGAATTGGCAACCAAGGCAGAGATGCTGTTGTGCCTGCATGGTAAAGTACAGCAAGTACTGTAAGCTTTCATTGCACACTTGTGTGGGAGGATACAGGTACAATTTAAAGCCAAATAGAAGGACAATGTTAAAATTAAGTAACATAAGGGGAAAGACAGCACTCACCTTAGTATGACTGAAACTATCAGCCATCAATGCCATAAAAATACAGTTACAGTTGGAATGTCGGAATTGCCGTCAGAAGTCTAACAGGGCTTTTTCGTTTTTTTTTAAATATCTTTATTTATATCATTCCATTTTTACAAAATCAATCCATAAAATCCAAGACAGAGATATTCCCTTCTAGCCGCATACAAAAGTTACTTTTATCAAAACAGGGATTTTCTTTTCTTTCTTCTTTCCTTCCTCTCTTGCTACATATGGAGCTTCTTTACTCTAAACATCTCGCTTTACCATACTACATCTGCCAGGATCCTCCAAACCTAAGTGTCTTGTAAATTTCCCCTTGATCACCTCTATTACTCATTCATTACTATTGCTCACATTTACTTTTTACTCTCATCTCCCATTTGTTCACACCCCTCCTTCATTCATTCATTCATTCATTCATTCATACACTGGGTCCTCTCTTCTTTTACCCTTCTCTTTCTTCCGCCACTGAACCCCCCCGGGGTCTTTCTGACGTTTCACATTCCCCTTGCCAACCTTTCATATTCCGCTTCATCCTTAAACTTTTCCCATTGACGCCATCTCTTCTCATGTAGGTGCCCCTCCCCCTTAATATGACTAGTTAGTTCCTCCATTCTCTGTGTTTCTGCCACTTCTTTAATCCATTCCTGTATTGTTGGGCTTTGGGTCGATCTCCAATGTCTTGCTACTAATATTCTTGACGCATTGATCAGGGATTTCAGCAGGGAATTTTTATATTTTTTAATTGACCATCCATTACTGTGCAAGAGAAATAGTGCGGGATCCTCCCATGTCTCAATCTCTGTGATCTGCTTTATTATACCCCCAACCTCCGCCCAGTAACCCCCAATTTTCTTACATCCCCAAAAAATATGCATAATATCTCCCCTCTCCTCCCCACATCTCCAGCACAATGATGAGGCACCCGGGAACATTCTACTCAATCTATCCGGTGTGTAATACCACCTTACAAAAATCTTATACCCTGCCTCCTGTCCTCTTGTGGGCATTGCAGATCTACTGGCCAAGTTTAATACTTTTTTCCACTGTACCTCCGTAAATGTCTTCCCCAGATCTTTTTCCCACTTCTCCCTCAACACTTTTGTAGGGTCCTCATTCTCATTAAGAATCTTATATACCCTTGACAACGTCCCCTTATTTTGCCCTCTGCCTCTACACATTTCCTCAAATGGAGTTAAGGCTCTGCTTAGGGCCTCCCTGGATCCCTGGCTCTTCACAAAAGATTTTATCTGGGCATATCTCCACTCGTCCATATACTCCCCCTCCCTTGAGTCCATCAATTCTTGGATCGGGGTCCATTCTGCATCAACTAATATATCTTTAACTCTCTGCCCCTGTCCCCACTTCCAATGTGGATAATTAAGGGGCTCCATTCCCATAGGGAACCTTATGTTCCCGAAAATGGGGATCATGGGGGTGGGCCACGGCGATATTCCCCCAGTCCTCCTCCATTTACCGAAAATGTTCAATGTGTGACTCACCAATTCCATCCCCTTTTTCCCTATCTCTATCCGACTTTTCTCCTGAATCCAGGGAAGGTTACCTATTGGGCTCCCTGTCATTTCCTCCTCCATCATTACCCACCTCTTCTCCCCGCGGTTCCTGTTCCAATCTATAATTCGGACTAGTACCGAAGCCTCCGAGTATTTCTTAAAATCGGGGACCGCAAGGCCCCCCTTCTCCCTCTCCGTCGTTTGTAACCTGTAACTCACCCGGGTTTTCCGCCCCCTTCCTATAAATCTACCAATTATCCTTTTCAACTGTAAAAAAAAAAGGGGAGGGATTGGAACCGGTAGGGCCTGAAACAGGTAGAGGAACCGAGGGAGCACATTCATCTTTATGATGGATATTCTACCAAACCAAGAGAACCAGGGGCGGTCCCAGGCCTCCAAATCCTGTTTTATCTTTTCCAATAAGGGGAAATAATTGTCACTTACTATATCCTTTAAGTCAAATCCAATTTTTACTCCCAGGTACCTCATCATTCTACTATGCCATTTAAATGGGAAACTTCGTTTCAATTCTTCCCTTTCTTCCCCCTTCAGCCCCCAAGCAATTGCAGTACTTTTATCAAAGTTAATCTTCATATTAGAGAGTCTCCCCACTTTCTCAAATTCCCTCATTAATCTGGGTAATGACTTCTGGGGGTCTCTAAGATAAAACAACATGTCATCTGCATATGCTGATACTTTATGCGTCTGTCCTCCAATTTCCAAGCCCCGTATGCTGGAGTCCGCCCTCACCCTACACAAGAATGGCTCCAATGACAATGCGAACACCAATGGGGAGAGGGGACAGCCCTGTCTCGTCCCATTCTTAATCTCAAAAGAATCCGAGATCACCCCATTAGCTCTTATCCTTGCATTGGGAAAGGTATATAAACCCATTACCCTTGCACACATATTTTCTCGTAACCCCACATGCTTTAGTACCCCCTCTATGTAGGCCCACTCCACCCTGTCGAACGCTTTTTCGGCGTCTGTAGATAAAAAAACGACAGGGCTGGAGTGGGCCCTCGCCCAACACGCCAGATCAAGGGTACGGATAGTACCATCTCTAGCCTCCCGACCTCCGATGAACCCAACCTGGTCTGGATATACCAGTTGGCTCATAAACGGTGCCAGCCTGTTAGCTAAAACTTTCGCAAAGATTTTTATATCAACGTTCAATAACGCGATTGGTCTATAACTTTGGCACTGCATTGGGTCCTTTCCCTCCTTGTGTAGCAACGAAACATAGGACTCCAGCATACGGGGCGTGAACCCTCGGCCTCCCCTCTCCCCCACTGTCATTCCATTAAATGCTTCCGCCAGATATCCCACCAGTTTTTCACTAAGCCTCGTGTAATATTCTGTTGTTAACCCATCCGGCCCAGGCACTTTATCTGGTGGCATTTGTTTTATTGCTCTTTTAATTTCTTCAATCTGAATCTGTCCTTCCAGAGATGAGGCGTCTTCCTCTGACAGTCTGGGCATTCCACTTTCCTCTACATACCTTCTTATTTCCTCTCTTTTCCTCTCTCCTTCCCTCATTGGTGTCTCCCCTTTCAAATTATATAACCCTTTATAATACTCTCTAAACACCTGGGTTATCTCTCCCAACTCATGGACTATTCTAGCCTTCTTGTCTTTTATACATGGGATATAGTTTCTCCTTTGCTGTTTTTTTAAGGCCCTTGCCAACATGGCACTACTCTTATTCCCGTATTCATAGAAGGAACGTTTACATCTTACTGCCGTGTTTTTAACCCCCTGAAACAACAATGACCTTAAATGCTCTCTCTCCTTCCTTAATTCCTCCCAACAACCTTCTGTATTCTCCTCCTTATGCTGTTGTTCCAATCTTTTTATATTTTCCATTGCATTTTTAATATTCGCATCCCTTTCCTTTTTCTTTCTGGCCCCTTCCTGTATCAAAACACCCCTAATATAACATTTGTGGGCCTCCCAGACAGTCATTTCAGACGCCCCACCCCTGGAGTTCATCAAGAAATAAGTGTCCAATTCATCCCTCATCTTCTGTACAATCCCCTCATCTCTCAACAAAGAGTTATTTAATCGCCACATCATAGGTCCCCTTATTTTTTCCCCCCACTTGAGATTCATTGTTACTGGTGCATGGTCTGACAATGTTATAGGGCCAATTTCTGATCCATTCACCAGGGAGAGTATATCATGCGACACCAGGGCATAATCAATCCTGGTGTAGCAGCCATGTATCTGGGAGTAGTATGTATAATCCTTCACGGTGGGGTTGCACACGCGCCAAGTGTCCACAAGTTGTGCTCTATACAATAACTCTCTAATTCTTTTATAAGTTTTTAAAGATGTCGTTGATTTTCCCTCAGACGTGTCCATTCCGGGGTCTAATGACACATTCAGGTCTGTACCTATTATCACCCCACCCTCCCTGAATAGTTCCAGTTTATTCATAAACCTCCCCAAAGTTTCTGCCTGCTTAACACTTGGCGCATAATACGACCCCACCGTGACCATCCTATTCTTCAGTTCGCCCTTAATTAAATTGAATCTCCCCTGCGGGTCAGCATATTCCTCCTTTAGTACAAATGGGACATCTTTTGAGAACAATATGGCCGTCCCCTTCACCTTAGATGGTTGTAAACCACTCAAGTATACTGTTTTATAATACCTGTGGTAGAGATTTGGAGGCCTTGGACCCTTAAAATGGGTCTCCTGTATGCAAACTATGTCTGCCCCCTCCCTATGACACAACCTTAGAATAGAAGCTCTCTTCTCCGGGATATTCAACCCCCTAGCGTTCAGTGACAGAATTTTGAGACTACCTGACTTCATTTTCTTCTACTTTCTTTGTTCTCCCCTCTGACCCAGTGTCCATTCTTTCCACTTTACCACACATTCCTCTCCCCCCTCCCCCATTCACATCCCCCATCCCACTCATCCTGCAGCTAACCCCCTTCCCCTCCACCCTCCCCCCCTCTTTTCCCCCCAAGTAGGGATGAGCGTAATGACCTAATTACGAATTTCCGAAATTTCGCGAAATTACTACAATTACGATTTTAGCAGTAATCAAAATTTCGTAATTTTCGCAAATTACGCAAATTTTCGTAATTACGATTACGAAATTTAGTATTTTAAAGTTTGCAAAGGTTTCTATCCCTCTAGATGCCTAAAATGAATAACCAACCCTCCTCCTCCTCCTCCCTCTCTCTCTCTCTCTCTCTCTCTCTCTCTCTCTCTCCAGAGATCTGTAGTATTTCAAAACCATACTCACATTCATGACATGTCCAGGGATCAAACCCAGGCCAACCACATGGAAGACAGCTATGCTCACCACCATACCACCAAACACACACTAAATAGACTGCTAACCTAAATCTTACTTGTAGACAGTCATATGAGACACATGCTGGGTGCAGGGCTTTGTGATTGGACCATGGACCATGCGATAGAGTGAGGTGCAAAAATGAAATCATGCCTAGCAGAGGATGGTTTCACAATGCTAAATGCTAGGCTGGCTGTGGTGCAATTGGTTAGTGCGTCTGGCTGGTAACAGCAAGGTTACAGGTTCGATTCCATCCAGGCATGTCTTTTCCTTTTGCGTTCAACAGTTGTCCAAACAGAGCCAACAGAGCCCCAGATAGCCATGTAGAGTTAGGTCACAGCTAGCCTGGCTGTGGTGCAATTGGTTAGTGTGTCTGGCTGGTAACAGCAAGGTTACAGGTTCGATTCCATCCAGGCATGTCTTTTCCTTTTGAGTTCAACAGTTGTCCAAACACCGAGCACAAAGTTTTGCATGCGTAAAGTTTTACGCACGCAAAATACCCCATGGGGTTCAATGGCGCAGCGCGCGCACGCAAAAGGAAAAGACATGCCTGGATGGAATCAAACCTGTAACCTTGCTGTTACCAGCCAGACACACTAACCAATTGCACCACAGCCAGGCTAGCTGTGACCTAACTCTACATGGCTATCTGGGGCTCTGTTGGCTCTGTTTGGACAACTGTTGAACGCAAAAGGAAAAGACATGCCTGGATGGAATTGAACCTGTAACCTTGCTGTTACCAGCCAGACACACTAACCAATTGCACCACAGCCAGCCTAGCATTTAGCACTGTGAAACCATCCTCTGCTAGGCATGATTTCATTTTTGCACCTCACTCTATCGCATGGTCCAATCACAAAGCCCTGCACCCAGCATGTGTCTCATATGACTGTCTACAAGTAAGATTTAGGTTAGCAGTCTATTTAGTGTGTGTTTGGTGGTATGGTGGTGAGCATAGCTGTCTTCCATGTGGTTGGCCTGGGTTTGATCCCTGGACATGTCATGAATGTGAGTATGGTTTTGAAATACTACAAAAGAGAGAGAGAGAGAGAGAGAGAGAGAGAGAGAGAGAGAGAGAGAGAGAGAGAGAGAGAGAGAGAGAGAGAGAGAGAGAGAGAGAGAGAGGAGGAGGAGGAGAAGACTGGCTGTGCTATTCATTTTAGGCATCTAGAGGGATAGAAACCCTTACAAACCTGAAAAAGTAAAATTTCGGTTGGAGACACGAAATTCGTCATTACGGGAGTGAAATTTCGATTACGAAATTGTAAATTACGATTTGAAAATTAATTACGAAATTACGAATTTGGGTCGTAATGTTAAATTTCGCATTCGTAATAAAAGCAGTTCGAAATTTCGAAAATTTCGGCTCATCTCTGCCCCCAAGGAATATTTCCACTTGAAACCTATCCCCAGTTTCTAAGGCGTGCTGCTACGCCCTTTGGGTATTAAGCCACCATCTCCCCAGAACGTGTAAGAGTGATCTCCCCCCGCGAGGCCCCGCCCCATTCCAACGTCAGCATAGAACTGTCAAGAGAGAGGGGGCGGAGAGAGGGGGGAGGGAGAGAAGGGACGTCAAAAAAATAAATAAATAAATAAATAAATAAAAGGAGAAGAAAAGGGGGGGGGGAGGGAAGGGGAAGGCAGGGAAGAACCCCCGCCCCTATTCGCCTACCATCCAAAACCCCGCTCCCCCCCCCAACCCCCCAGGTCCCCACCATGAACCCCCGGGGTCCACACCAGGGCCCCGGCCTAATTCCTTCAGGATATATGTTTTAATTACCCCCCCCCCCCCATGCAGTTATTATCTTAAATTCCTCTCATCCCCATGGCCACATAGTACCTCATCCCCAAATTCACCATGTTCCCACCCTCCCCCCTTCCAATTCTGTGTCACCTCTCTGTCCTGTGAATTCAATTTAACCCCCCCCCCCCCCAATAGCACACTACCACACTACCACATCCTTCTTATTACTACTTATTACTTGTGCATTGATTGTTTCAACATTTCAACATTTCTCATATATACACAGTGATTTTTTTCCTTCGCCCCCTCCCCCTTCCTACTCTGTGTCACCTCCCCCACCCCCCCCCCATACCATATCCTTTTTGTGACTACATATTAGATTGTATACTGGTTATTTCAGCATTTCTCATATACATACAGTGATTCCCCTTTTTCTTCCTTCTCGCCTCCCTTCCCCCTCCCCCCCCCCCCCCCCCCGGCCACGTGAATTCATGCCGTGTTCATCTTAAAAAAAAAACATACTTATATTACTCACTACTTATATCATTACTATATGTAACCACATGTTATACATTAGTGCTTCCCGTCTCTTTATTAGGGATGCTCATTCGGATTCCACGGAAATGCAATTTCCGAAATTCCGATCGGAAATTGCATTTCCGCATCGGAATGCGGAAATCGGTAATGCAAGTGTGTTAGGCGGATTTCCGCCGGAAATCGCGGAAATTTCCGCCGGAAATCGCGGAAATTCTGCCCGACTTTAACATCGATTTTCTCAAAAACTATAAGGTCTTTTTGAAAACTTTTTTTTGCATCTTATTCAGAAGATTCAGTTTACTAAACCCAGAAAATTTGGTGTTTCTAGGACTTAAGGGGGATTTGCTATTAACTGCTAAAGTCGGCGGATTTTTACTGTAATGTAAAATGCAGAAAATCCGCATCTGCTTATTTTCTGCTCTTACATTACAGTAAAAATCTGCCGACTTTAGCGGTTAATAGCAAAGCCCCCGTAAGTCCTAGAAACACCAAATTTTCAGCGTTTATTAAACAGAATCTTCTGAACAAGATGCAAAAAAAAGTTTTCAAA
This sequence comes from Hyperolius riggenbachi, assembly GCF_040937935.1. Classification (NCBI taxonomy): domain Eukaryota; kingdom Metazoa; phylum Chordata; class Amphibia; order Anura; family Hyperoliidae; genus Hyperolius; species Hyperolius riggenbachi. The sequence goes on from NC_090650.1 coordinate 427,083,475, forward strand.
AAGACCTTATAGTTTTTGAGAAAATCGATGTTAAAGTCGGACGGAATTTCCGCGATTTCCGGCGGAAATTCTGCATTGGAATGCGGAAATTGGTAGCGGAAAGCGGAATCGGTATTTGGCAATGGCGGAATGCGGATTTACCGCGGAATCGGAAATTGGCATTTCCGACCATCCCTACTCTTTATCCCTCCTTTACCCCACATTTTATACCTTCTCATGATTAATCCTGGGGACCTTTTTCCTCTCCATACAAAAACATAATATAACAGAACCAAATTATGTCCCCCTCTCCCCACCCCCCCCACCCCCCTCAAGCATCAACTCCCATATTATTTCCCATGTCCATCCTTATTTCCCCTCTGCGGACCTTCCCCCCCCTCCCCTCCGGATTCCACTCTGGTAAGTCCATCTCTGGTATGGATAATTCCCTGCAGATGCCTGGCAATTCCTCCGGGAATCTCAATGTCAAAATTCTACGTTCCAACATAATAATCAGCCTAAATGGGAACCCCCATTTATAGGGTATATTCTTCTGCTGTAAAACTGTTAACAGTGGTTTAAGGGCCCTGCGCTGCGTCAGCGAGTAAAATGAAAGATCCTGATAAACAGTGATAGTGGACTCCTTCCATTTCTGTGGCCCCTTCTGCCTTAATGCTGCCGATATATTTTCTTTGTCCCTATAGTTGTGAAATCTGCAGATTATATCTCGTGGGGAGTCCTTGTCCCGTGGGGTGGCTCTTAAGGCCCGGTGTACACGTTCAAATGTAATAGTAGCATCCTCTGGCCGGCCCAAAACCCCGTTAAAGATAGCTTGCAGACACTGAATAATGTCCTCCCCCTTCGCCGTTTCGGGGATCCCCTTTACTCTCAAATTATTACGTTTCTCACGGTTTTGGGCATCGTCCAAATCATATCTAAGGGCAATGTTAACACTTCTTTGTTTCTCACCTGTCTTCTTTAAGGTATTCACCTCCCTCTGAAGTTTCCCCACCTGATCTTCAATAGTTCCCATCTTTGCTTCCAGATTAGTTAGTCCCTCTTTGATCCCCGATATGTCCGCTCTCATAAGGTCCGCGATCTTTTCTGTCTGGGCTTCCATATCCTCTCTTGTGGGCAAAGCCTTTAAGCATCTCCATATGTCTTCGAGATTTCCTCCCTGTTCTGGTCCCGAGCCTGGGGAACTAACCCCTGATAGTGAGAGGGTATTATCCGCCATCTCCGTCTGTGTCCTGTCTGGTGCTGCAAAATATTTACTCACAGTTTTCTGGGTTGGGGTAGTCATCCCTTTAGCAGGGTTCTTCTTTTTCTCCTTCTCTCTCTCCTTATCTTTCACCATCTTCTGACAGTATTATACACCTGCTATCCAGCCTCTGCTCCCGGTGTCCCTCTCGGGCACAGCACCAGTCTTACTGGGGTCAGCTCCCTTTCCCTTCTGGCTGGCACCAGCTCTCAGCACCTCCAGTACCTGCTGCAGTTCCTGTCTTGTGCCAGAAAGCAACCCGGCAGAGTCCTCGCTCCAGGCCACTGGTTCCTTCTCAGGGATGTGGTCTGCTGAGGTCCTCACACTCGCTTCACTCCCTCGCCAGCGAGTATCCCTGCCCGAGAAGCGGAGTTTGTCTGCTGGGGTCTCCGTGCGCCGTTCACAGCGAGCCGGCTCCGCCATGCCACCTAGTCTTCCGACCGTGACGTCACACCCTCATGCAACTTCCTCTCCTCCAGCTCCCCTCCGCTTCCGTGCGTCCCTGCCCGGGTCCACCGCAACTCCTCCGCCCACCTCAGCACGGGCCTCGGCACACCATGCGGCTCTCCATACGGGGACAGACTTCCAGGGAAGCCCTACAGAGGGTTCATCAGCAGCGGCACCCCCTCGCAACCATCAGACGCTGGGGCCTCGCAGAGACGGGAGATCAGAGCCTCACACGCTCACTCCCTCATGGTAAGCTCCTCCCCCCTCCTCAGATGGAGTAAAATTGAATGTAGATGTTCCCCCTTGAAAATCAATAGGTACATTTTGATTGGCTGTTTTTAGGCTCCACCCACATTTCTGAATATTAATCCCAGTCACCCAGTGGCCAATTGTGTCATGTTTGGGAACCCTGCCATGTAAAAAATTAAGTTGTTGGCGCCGCACAATTTTTCTAACCTTGACATACAGTCACTCAATCAAGTTTATCAGCTTTGGGGTCCTTGGTATCAATACTTTGTATATTCCCATTGAAAAATAAACAAATCTGATTGGCTGTTTGTGGCTCCGCCCCCTTTCTGAATTTGAACCCTAATCACCCAGTGACCGACTGTACCAGGTTTGAGGCATCTGCTATTAACAGTATAAGAATGGTAGCAGCTTAAATATTCCCTTTGAAAATCGAAAGGTGAATTTCTATTGGCTGTTGTAGGCTCCACCTACCTTCCAAATTCTTAATCTCATTCACCCAGTGACCAACTGTGCAAAGTTTGAGAACCCTGCCATTAACGGTGTAAGAATGCCTACAGTTTATATTTTCCCAGTGAAATTTTTTTTGGCTCCGCCCACTTATTGTAACCTGGACACACAGTCTTTCAATGACCAAGTTTGTGAGCTTTCAGGTTCCTGGCATCAAAAATGTGTGAATGGAAGCAGTTTATCCACCAAGGAACTCTGATTGGCTGTTTGTGGTCCCGCCCCTTTAGTGAATTTGGACCCCAGTTACCCAAAGACACACTGTAGGAAGTTTGAAGCCTCTGCCATTAACAGTGTAAGAATGACAGCAGTTTAAATATTCCCCTTGAAAATCAATAGGTGAATTTTGATTGGCTTTTTTAGGCTCCACCCACTTTCTTGAGTCTTAATCGCATTCACCCAGTGACCAAGTGTGGCAAGTTTGAGAACCCTGCGATTAACAGTCTAAGAATGGCTGCAGTTTACATTTTCCCATTTAAAATGAATAGCTGCAATTTGATTGGCTGTTTTATGCTCCGCCCACTTTTCCTGGATTTGTAACCTCGGTCACCAAGTGACCAACTGTGCCAAGTGTGGGGACTCTGGCTTGATTACTGGCAGAATGGCAGCCTTTTACACTTTTCCCATTGACTTGAATGGGTGAAATCTGATTCGCTGTTTGTAGCTCCGCCCACATGTGCAGGGGGGACGCGAGACCCACAGAACATATCATCCCAGGTAGTAAGGGATCTGTGTACCAAGTTTCGTTCAAATCGGTCATGCCGTTTTCGCGTGATCGCAACACACACACACACACATACATACACACATACATACAGTACATACATACATCCGATTTTATATATATAGATAAAGACATTCCCTGAAAAAGATTTTTACAAAGATGCTGGCCAGCTTTCCTGCTTACCGTACACTTTTTTTGGCAGTTGGACGGAGCAACTGTCATTCACTAAGTGCATTTTGAAAATAAGGAAATCCCAGTGAACACCCCACAAGGAGGTGGGCTAGTCCAAAACTTGTCAGTTCTGTCAGATTTCTACTACCTACTTTAAAGTGAAACCGTAACCAAGAATTGAACTTCATCCCAATCAGTAGCTGATACCCCCTTTCCCATGAGAAATCTATTCCTTTTCCAAAATGGATCATCAGGGGGCTCTGTATGGCTAATATCGTGGTGAAACCCCTCCCACAGTGTGATGTCAGCGCCTCACAGCACTGATGTACTGACATAACACTGTAGGAGCCTTATTGCATTGTGGGAAATAACAGCTGTTTTCAGCTGCCAAAAAAGCAAGCAGCCTCTCCTTTCACTGACATCACCTGCCAGCAGTAAAAATGTCACCTTGTGATAAATGTCAGAATGTAAATCAGGGTGAGGAAAGATTTTTACAATGAGCAAACACTGACTAAATCCTTTATACGTAATTATTGTAAAAATTAAGCACTTTTTTAATGACACTATTGTCACTGGAGTTCCTCTTTAAGTGATAGCAACATAGGAGAAAAGTAATTTATGGCTCATTTTACTCTGGAAGAAACCATCTTCTTAACTGAATATGTTTACATGTATAAAAATGTTAAGATTTTCACAACAAAGGTCCTTTAAGGACCAGAGACTGTTGGTACAAAAAGCGGGGCTCATCGGACCCATCGTCTCGCGTTGGCGCCACTTTCCTGTCACTGAGGCCCACTCGCTTTGCTGTCGCTATGACTGCAGAGTTCCGTGAGCTGGTCAAGAGTTGATCTTATTGGCTCCACCTGAAAATAGCATTTCCAATGCAAAAATGCTCAGGGGAAAATTTGCAAGTAATATTGCTGCAACGTAATACCGGTAGTCAATAAGAATGTGGCCTAATACAAGGAGACACTTGTGAAATATTTCTACTTACAGCACATTAGTAAATAGCTTAAAAATTGTTTTCCATGTGTGCAACACAACATAACAACATACATGTACTCTATCTATCTATCTATCTATCTATCTATCTATCTATCTATCTATCTATCTATCTATCGATCTATCTTCCTTTTCTCCATCTATTTATCCACCAATCTATGTAACTACCCTTCACCTCTCATATGACAGATGATTGGCTCTTTACTGCACATTATTTTTCATGTCAAGCCCGATAAGCTCTCTAAATTGAGGAATCTCTGCAGATATGAAAAAGACAAATCGACCAGCATTCGGGTGGGGAGGGATAATAACTAATGCCATAGTAACCACCAACAACCAATTGTCAATCTACAGATTTTTTTTTCCTTTTGTTTCATGTGAAAAACGCATAAACCAAACACGAGCAGTGCTTATCATATTTTTTTATTTTGTTCAGATATTAACAGTATTAAAAGACTTAAAGGAAACCTTAACTCAAAAAAAAACATGAGTTTTACTTACCTGGGGCATCTACCAGCCCCCTGCAGCCATCCTGTGCCCTCGCAGTCACTCATGGCTCCTCCGATCCCCCGCCGCCAGCTAGTCTCGTTTTTGCCGACTGGGAGTCGGCCGGCCGCCATGCGTACATTTTTACGCATTCCCGCTGGTGCAGAAAGCTATCGCGGACATTGACAAGTACATTTTTACGCGTTATGGGTGCAATGCGTAAAAATAATAAATAAATGCTTTTATTATCATTGTAGTACTAGAAGAAAATAAAAACTACATAACAGGGGCGTAACTAGAAGTCCCCGGGCCCCCCTGCATCTAAGTGGCAGCAGCGGCGGCGGCGGCTGTAATTACCTCATTTCACCACCGGAGGTCGTCGATCTGCAAGGGCTTCACATTACTTCCTGTTTTAAAAGGAAGTAATGTGAAGCCCTTGCAGATCGGAGACCTCTGTGGTAAATGGAGGTAATTATAGCTGCTGCTGCTGCCACTTAGATATATGCAGGAGGGGAGCACAGAGGGGAGAACCCGAGGTGAGGGGGGGCTGGCTGTCCCCCCTCCCCGATGATGAGCAAAGCTCTACCCCCCCCCCGCGGAAGCAGGGGATGCTTCCCCTATTGTTACGCCAGTGCTACATAATGCAGAAAAAGTAAACCTTTATGTGAAAATAAAAATTCTTCACTTTACATTGCACCAGCAACAACATTTAAAGAGAGACTGAAGCAAACAAAAATTGCTATTTTTACCTGGTAGTTAGTAGAGGTAAACCCCTGCATCCCGAGCCAAAATTAGGGCTTTAGAATCCCCAAATCCCTGGGGGACAATTCGGCCGGCACTTCCTGAAAGAGGCAGAGCTCAGAGCTGTAGCTCTGCCTCTACTGATGTCAATCGCCGCGGATCTCCACCTCTCCCCACCCATCCCAGTCTTCCTTCACAGAGAGGGGAGGGGAAAGGTTGACATCTGCACTGCGATTGACGTCAGTAGAGGTTGCGTCAGACTTTTTAGAGTTGCGTCAGATTTTAAGAAAAAAAACTGCCATAGTGGCTCTTCAGAGGGGAGGGTGCGGGGAAGAGTCATCTATCTAGTGCTTTACGGCTGAGCAGATGAGTTATTAACCCCGAGACTCCTCAATCCTGGCAGCATTAGGAAAGAGCCTGACATGACAGTCAGGGACGGTGCTTCTATAGAGGCAAAGGGGGCAATTGCACAAGGGTCCCATGAGCCTGTAGGGGCCCTTTAAGCTATGGTGACCCATGAGAGCGGGGATGCTGTGTGTTTACTCTGTATAGGATAGGAAAAGGAAGAGGTGAATAATGGGGACCCCAAAAATCCTTTTTACGGGACATATGAGGGACACCTAATGAAAGTGTGTGATGGGGGTGATGGGGGTATTGGATGGGGCCTAGCAGTCGGCTCAGGGGTCCTGGGGGTAATTTGGTTGGAATGGGAGTGTCGGGGGGCCCCAAGTTACTTTTGCTCCAGGGCCCCATCGTATTTGCCTCAGGACCCCATTGTAGATGACAGTCTGTGTTTTTTACACTGAGAGTCAGGGGCATTGCTTGGATCCTAAGAGATCTGGGGCACTTTTGGGCACTCGAGACGGAAAATGGGTGTCAGCATGCATCATAATGTGGGTCTGGTCATGGGTGGAGCCAAATTTACAAGAACATAACGGCAGTCTAAGTAGGTCTGCCCAGCAAAATGTTGGAAAAATGAAAATTCTGCATATCAGATAAATAGGCAGGGCCATTTAAACATAACTAGGCAGAGTTACCTGGCTTCGGTGCTGGCTAGTCTGGCTTTCTGCTGGGCAGGATGGCCTGCTGCCAGTCCCCCATACCATTCCCTGACCTTCAAGTGGACCCCCCTCCCACGCTCCATGGGGCCCCATTGGGCCTGCCATTGAGGCACCTCAACTCCCAGCATGCCCCATAGAAGAACCACAGCTCCTTGCATACCCCCATAAAGGCACCATAGCACCCAGCATGGCACCACAGCAGCCAGTATGCCCACATAGAGGCACCACAGCACCCAAGCAAATCCCCAAGTGATGCACCACAGCTCCCAGCATTGAGGCACCACAGCTGACTCTGCCTGGGGAACATCTGGGACACCCCAGAATAGATCCAGGGCACGTGCCACTGATCTTTGGGGCTAGAAACGCCCCTGCTGGGACTAGTCTTGAACACTCTCTAGAGCAGGGCTGCCCAATAGGTCGATTGCGATCTACCTTCTCGGTAGATCACGGCCTCATGGCCGCGTCTCATTAAATGTTGTGGTCGGCAGCTGTAGAACATGGCAACTTGGCCCCGGCTTATCACATTTTGCTGCCGGCCGCTGGCCAATATGGATGCAGGAAGGAGAGAGGGAGGAGAAAGGCGGCGCGGCTGTGACGTCATGGCTGGGGCCCGCCAGAGCACTCCTGGACCCACAGCCGCCAGAGGGCATGTTACTCGCATGCTGCCCGCTTCCCCTTAGCCCACCAGAGCGCTGTTGGACCCACAGTCGTCTCTACTACCTAGCTAACCTATACAGCAGGCACATATACCTGGCTATCCTATACTGCAGGTGCATATACCTAGCTAACCTATACTAACCTATGCTGAATGCACATATACCTAGCTAACCTATACAGGGGGGGGGGGGGGGTGATAAGCTTAGCATTTGAAACGTTGGTAGATCTTCTGGTCTCGGCAAATTTTACAGTAGCACGATAGCCGAAAAAGTGTGGGCCCCCCCTGCTCTAGAGAATTAGGTAAGGCATGGATAGGGTTACACAGTTACTTTGTACTGTGCCTTATGCTAACTATTTTTAACATGGCTCATTTGGATTCCGTCCCATGTGATTAGTAAAATCAGTCTAACATGTTGCCAAAGATGGAGAAATTTATGGAATTAAGGCTGTGACTTAGTTACTATGGCTACCACGTCTTCTGGAGTGTCGCTCTCCTCTCGCAATCAGCCTTTGTCAAGCAGGCTTGTTTTGAGTGGGAATGTGTGTAAATTATGATTAAAGCTAATAACCTTCACACACATATGCCAGTCGTGGCAGCCTGGATCCTGCGATAATGTAGGCTGCATGATAATATACCATTTTCTTAAGTCGTAGTAATTATGGCAGAAACAGACGCCATCAGCTAGAGGAACAGACTTCCTACAAAATGTGCACTTTTCTCCAAGTCCCACATAAATATCAGGATTACAGACTTTACTCTCATTTTCGGTTCATGCTTATTAACACCCGCAAGACTGTATCCGGTGTTCCGAGTCTGAGATTTGTGTGAAGGGAAGTTGCAGGAAGCCGGTAGTGGGAGATGCTGTTATTATTATTATTACTGGTGTGCATTCTTATAGCGCCGGAACAATTTCCGCAGCACTTTACTAAGTTCGCTGAGAACTTCTCATCACTTAGACTAAGTTTATATGGAAGGTTGAGTCATACTGTTCCTGTGCATTTCAACCCTCCACCTCTACCCCTCCCCCGCACCCAAGAGCTGGAGATCAACAGACATGCAGGTTTTTAAATGCAGTCTGTGTGAGCTAATGGGGAATAAACAATTATTATTATAAACTATTATTATTACCTTTTTATTGATGCAGCAAAAGCATCTTCTATAACTCGGTACAGAGTACAAAGCAGATAATGGCTATCATTCATAAAGGACCAGTCGGTAGTGCGGGAAAACACCGTTCTTCTCCGCAACCGGTACTTAAGACTTCAGGGTGGTCATTCATAAAGAAGTTGCCTGTTGCGATACAAGTGCGGAGGTTTTCTGGAGGAAGCTGGCGGTAGCGTGGCGGAAGACATGCGGAAACATAAAAGCTGCCCGATTCCCTCCGTGCGCTCCTCTGTCTGATGCTGCTTGGGAGGTCCGTCCTATTCATTTGCAAGTAATCCGCCCGCCTATCGCTACTGTCGAGCAAGCGGTATTTTCCTTCTGCATACCGCTTGCTCTAATCTTTATGAATGGACGTGTTTGTAACTTTTTCTAGATAAATCTAGAAAAACTCAGCACAAGGCGGAAATGTTTCGCTCTGCACCGGAATGTAAGCTTTTCATGTGGAAAGAGCCTTTATGAATGGGGATTTTGCTGAGTGTACAGTAAAGGCAGCGGTATTAAGCATTTCCGCATGCGGAAATGCTTTATGAATGATAGCCAATATTGGAGACCATAGATACATAAATAGTCCACACATGTCAAACATCCAGCAACACAAGTACAAAAAACAAACTAAGTTTATAGGTGGTACAAAAACAACCAGCAGTTCAAACACATCCATGCGCTTCTTTGTTTCCTCTGTGCCTGTTTGTCCCTCTCTGTGCCCATAGCCGGCCTTTGACCTGAGCGCCCGAAGTGGTCGCTCAGGGCGCCGGCTTCCAAGGGGCACCTATAGCTGGCTACCTATACTGAGGGCACCTACACCTGACTTCCTATACTGGGGGCACCTATAGCTGGCTACCTTTACTGAGGACACAAACACTTGGCCACCCATACTGGAGGAATCTACGCCTGGCTACCTATGGGGGGGGAGACCTTCAACTGACTTCCTATACTGGGGGCACCTATTCTTGGCTACCTATATTGAGGGCACCTACACATGAGATACTATACTGGGGGCACCTATACCTGGCTAACTACCTATACTGAGTCTATTGGGGGGGGGGTGCACTGTGGCTATAATTTGTGGTGCAAATTGTTGGTGCTGTGCTATCATTCTAACTGGAAAGGGGGGGGGGGGGGGTAACTATCCCATTGATTGTTTTTATTAGTATTCCTAAAAGGTTCTAACCTTCATTTTTAAGTATATTCAGGATAATTCACCCTTTCCATCCATTCGTGGTTATTAATAGTAATTTTTCTATTATACATATCTAAGCATTTGGGGTGATGTGTCACAATGTCAAAAAGATTGAAAACCACTGTCCTAGGAGGTAACTCAGTAGAAAAGGTGAATTGCATATGGGCCTCTGTGTGTGCGTTCGTGCATGCATGTGTGCATGTGCACGCGTGAAGAGGATGAAGAGGAGGGGCACAAAATCAGGTTTTGCTCAGGGCGCTGTGAACCTAAGCCCGGCCCTGTCTGTGCCTGTTTGTTTCCCTCTGTGCTACTGCCTCCCTCTGTGCCTCTCTCCACCCTCTGTGCCTCTCTCCACCCTCTGTGCCTCTGCCTCCCTCTGTGCCTCTCTCCTCCCTCAGAGCTCTGTTCCCTCTGTGCCTCTGTTCCCTCTGTGCCTCTGTTCCCTTTGTGCCTCTGTCCTTTCTGTGCCTCTTTGTCTATTCTGTGGCTTTCTGTCCCCTGTGTGCCTCTTTGTCCCCTTTGTGGCTCTGTCCCCCCTCTGTCCCCAGCCTTGTAGAGCTCCCCCCACAGCAGCAGTGGGGGAGAAAAGCAGTACAGCACACGCACAGAGGGGCCGCGCATGCGCAGAAGAGCTGACTGGTGTCAGATTACCAGGACAGATATCAGATGCCCTGAGGCACTCGGGAGGACGGCGAGGGATGCAGTCATGCTCATGGGGCTGGAGGAAGTCCCGGGTAAGTATACAATCCTTTTATTTGCCCATCTCGGGTTTACTTTAAATAGACATAACCTGGTGAATATTTGTACTTGTAGTATCAAAGAGTTCTTCTTTATCAGCGATATTACATTTGCCAGGTGACTGTCCCACTTTGCAGTCAAAAGCTGATAAATTGCCGCCGTCTAGACAGTGACATTTTTTTTTAGTACTTTCCTTCCATAATTTTCCTTTGCCCTGTCTCCAATCCGCATAATGTTTCAATTATTTATATTATACTTAATATGGTTTAACCTACCTCCAATCTTCCTTCCCCTCCATCTTAAAGAACGATCCCGCTACCAGGTAAAATGTGCAAATTTATTCCCAGTGCAATTTAAAACATGGTTAACACTGGCTCCTCGTTATGTTCATTAATCACGGGTCCCAACGCACGTTTCAGGAAAAAAACAAGGCTGTAGCGCAAGGTCATGGCTCTCTCCAAAACTAATGGCTGGCTCAAGTGTGTGTAATCAAACACAATTGGGGAACATTTGATCATAAGGATCACTTGACCTCCTCCTCTGTTCCATCAGCCTGTTTTTTTACCAAGGCAAGTCACGCTTCATCAATCCTAAAGTGGTAACCCGCCCAACGGGAGCAGTCACATGTCAGCAGAAGGATCAAGCCACTCTGTTGTGAACCGTGATCCTTTTCCACGGCAGATAAAACTAGTTTAAAGTCATAGTTCAGGTAAAGTTTTATATGATTTAATTAGAACATTATTTTAAATTAGCTATGCTTAAAAGTTTAACAATAATGTTGAGCTAAAATTTTTGCCAAGTCATTTTTGCAGCACGAATGCTATTTTTAATTATGAAAAAAATATTCACAGAAAAAAGATTGGCCCATATGCAATTAACCTTTCAGCGCTTTGCAATCCAAATATTGCCAACAATTGGGTGGAAAAAGTTCTGTCAAAACTATTTTGAGTATTTTTTTTTCTTGCTGGTAGTTTAAAAGCATTTTATTTACAAGTTTAAAAATATCACCTAGCAGAAAACTCGGGAGAAAAAAATTAATTGCCTACGGGCCATTGGGCCATGTACAATTCAATTGGGCCATATACAATGTAAAATACATGTAAACATATACAATTAAGAAGTATGTTTCTTCCAGAGTAAAAGGAGCCATTAATTACTTTTCTCCTATATTGCTGTCACTTACTGTAGGTAGTAGAAATCTGACAGAACTGACAGGTTTTGGACTAGCCCATCTCCTTATGGGGTGTTCACAGGGATTTCTTTATTTTCAAAATGCACTTAGTGAATGGCAGTTTCTCTGTCAAGCTGCCAAAAAAGTGTATGGTGAGTAGGGAGGCTGGTCAGCACCTTTGTATAAATCTTTTTCAGGGGATGTCTTTATAAAGAATAAAGGCCATACTGAGAATGCCCTATGGAGAGATGGAGTGGCCCAAAACCTGTCGGTAATGCCAGATTTCTACTACTTACTGTAAGTGACAGCAACATAGGAGAGAAGTAATTTAAGGCTCATTTTACTCAGGAAGAAATGTACTTCTTATTTGTATGTGTTTTAAATTTTAAGATTTCCATGACAGTTCCTCTTTAAAGTAATTTTTAGCACTCTGCAATTGAAACGGTACCAAAAAGTAAGTGAATAAGTACTGGTAAAATGATTTAGGGCTTGAACCCAATAGCAGCCTTTTCTAAGTGCCTGTAATTTGAAAAAGCTCTTGCCAATGCAATGCTATGGGGGATTTTTTATAAAATCACATTGCTCTAGTGTTATCACACCCATAACATTTAATTAGCAAGAGCTTTTTTTAAATCGCAAAGCATTCAGAAAAGTGTTCCTAGTCGTTTCCAAGCCTTAGGCCAGAAACCCACTAGGAGCGATTTTCTGAGCGCTTTGTGATTTGAAAAGCTCTTGCCAATGTAATGCTATGGGTGTGATCCCACTTGAGCGATGACATTTTATAAAAATCCCCCCATAGCATTGCATTAGCAAGAGCTTTTTCCAATCACTAGCGATTAGAAATCGCTCCTAGTGGGTTTCTGGCCTTAGAGTATTTTCTTACTTGCTGGTGGTTTAAACTGCATTTTATTGACATGCTTAAAAATGTCTCCTAGGAGAAAACTCCTAGAAAAAGTTAATTGCAGATGGCCCATTGTATTTTCGCAATATGGACACTGAAAATAAATATAGGAAAGAAATGCAAAAACATACATTTTTGTTCTCAAAATAAGGGCCGTTTTTGAAACGTGCTTTCTAATGTGAAAGTAAACAGGAACTAAATTAATCTCCCCTGATCCCATGCAATACTATTTACCCGGGAACCTCATCACTATCAACCAATCAGACAACAGATAACCCCCTGAGTACAAAAATTTGCCCTGTCTGGCTGTCTGCTAATGTATTTTCACAATTGTGCTGCTCCCACGAAAATACATTTCCTGAATCCATAAAAGTATTTCTCAGAACTTGCAAAAATGATTTTCAGTTCGACTTTCGCTCAAAGATCAAATTTTTCATTATTTTCATGAAAATTTGTGTGAAACGAATAACGGCATTTTCGCTTGTCATCACAGATAAAAGTGTACCTGAGATGACACACACACACAAAAAAATAAATAATAATTCATACATACCTGGGGCTTCCTCGTTCCCCCTCCGGCCTTATCGCCCCCTCGGCGCCGTCCTCCACCTCCTGTATCCTCTGTAAGGGCAACCAGTCAGGGCCAGTTGGCGCATGCGCAGTTTGGCTGTAGACGCTCCTCTGTCTCGCTCCTGCACCCAGGAGAGAGTACTGTGCAGGCACAGAGAGCTCCTGGTGACAGGAGGGCAGCTGGGTGGGCGCGCGCAACCGGGCCATGCATGTACGGTAAGCCTCGCCTGTCAAAGATACAGAGAGCATTTGCGGAAGATCCAGGAGGTGAAGGATGGTGCAGAGGGAGCGATTAGACTGGAGAGGGCTGGAGGATGCCCCTGGTATGTATGATTTTTTTTGGTGTCATCTCAGGTTTCCTTTAAAAATTGCAAAATAAAACAAAGAAAATATATGCTGTCTTATTATATACATTTCCATCTCCTCTCCACCCCAGTGATCTGCCGCTACTTGCTCTATCCCACAGCTCCCAACTGTCCCTCTTTTGGAGAGACAGTCTCTCTTTGGGAGCCCTGTCCCTCTTTTCTCCTCATTTGTCCCTCTTTCAGGACTTTATCCCTCTTTCTATGTAAATATATATATTTCTTTAATAAACAATGTGTTTGATTGGCTCTAAACTTTATTCCCAACCTTTAAATTGATATATTACTGATTTTAAACAGTTAATATGAAGGAAAATGAACCAGGATAGAAAGGACCAGTGTGGTTTGAATTATAAAACAACATATTTTTCTTATAAAATCTGTATGGTATCTGTGACTAGGGGTGTGACGGGGGCGTGATCAGGGTGTGGCAGGGGCATGGCTTAAGTGTCCCTCTTTCTCATCTCAAAAAGTTAGGAGGTACAGTATGTCTATCCTAGTCCCCTTTAAGTCACCTGAGCATAGCAGGATGTAGAGGCCTGTGAGAGGTCCACTTTTGTAGACCTGCATCCCCGCTACCTACACCTAATTTTGTGACCCCTTTATCACCTAACAGCTACCAGGCCCAACCCGTAAGCCTCTGGAAACCGCAACCCAGGACTCGCAACCCTCTTTTTGGCTGCCTAATGCAGCCATGAAGAGTGGGCAGCGGGGCACTGGTATAGTTACCTGTCCGGACGGCTGGATCGGCTTCTTCTCTTCCTCCTCCTGGGGCAGTGCTGCGCTTCTGACATGTCCCCTGGCTTCCGATCACATGATATGATGTGTTTGTAACCCAGGGGAAGGTATTATTGTTGCAGCACCGCCTAGTGGTGGTAGACAGGTGAAAGAGTCTCTCTCATCACCCCTCTCCCACCACCGGGTGGCGCTGCACCACTGACACCATCCCCTGGGTTATGATCCCTTGTCAAATCATTTGATTGGAAGATAGAAGACATGTCAGAAATGTCTTTATTTCCTTGATCAAAACAGGTTTGCTTTAAAGTAAACCTGAACTGGCCAGCGAGCAGGGGAGGACTGGCCCAGGGGGGCGGGGGGGAAATGGCCCCCCGGGCCGCCCGAATCTTAAGTAATTAGGGCCAGCCGCTGCTATACGCAGTGGCCGCAGACATACCACAGGTGACAGGTTCGCAGTGGGGATTGCAACCTCGCACGATATTTCCCGGCAAGTTGAAGTATCCAATCAGAGAAGGGGCTGAGGCGGCCGGCCGTGGTGTGCCCTTGTGCGTGGCTGCGCATGCGGTGGATGTGAGTGGCAAAAGGACACAAATAGCTTAGGTCCTCTCCGGCCCGGTGGGTTGACCTTGCTTGACTCCGCCCCCCACCTGGAGCCATTGCCGCCTGCAACGTGCTGCTGTGCCTGCGGTGTCATCGGAGTGAGCTGTCTCACTCTTCAGCTTTCTGTGCTGGGGGGGCTGGGGGCCTGGAGCTGCGGCTACGAGTGGCTGGCTGTCCTTGCTGGAGGAGTCGGACGCTCGGGGGGGGCTGGGAGTCGGAGATGACACCTATAGCTGCTTGCTGCTGTGGAGGAGGAGGAGGTGTAGGACTGAGGAGACAGGAGGATAGAGGAGGTCGGGTCCAGGTCGCCAGAGGAGAAGGTGGTTTTTATAAATTTTGTTTCTGTACTTCTTCTCCCTTTAAGTTACTCACACTTTGCTGCCTGCCTGCTACTGCTGTCAAATTCAATTCTCTGCCCAGGCCAGTGCCCTCTGAGGTTTTTTTTTTGTGTGATAATCATCCCCATTCTGACCGTGGCCTGAGGGGGAACGTTTTTTCTTTTTGTGGTGTGATTGGCAGCAGGGGAGGGGGAGGCAGGCAGTTAGGCACTGTCAAACAGGTAGTTGGAGGGGGGGGGGGGGTAGGTGTCAGACAAGTAGTTTGTATGGTGGGTGGGCAGGAGTGGGGTTAGGCATCACCAGGTAGGTAGGTTTGTGTGTGTGTGTGTGTGTGGGGGGGGGGGGGTTGTTTAGAGGAGTTATCAGGCATTTTTAATGAAATAAGTGCTACTTACCCGGGGCTTCCTCTAGCCCCACGCTCCCAGCATGTCCCTCGCCGCAGCTCTGCAGTCAGCCATTCGCTGCCGCTGCCTCCCAGTCCCCGGCGATGGCACCAGGTCGACCTGGATGTCGGCCTGTACTGCGCCTGTGCGAGCAACACTGTCAATCACCGCCACGTGGACCGGAGTGTACTGCACAGGCGCAGTAGTTCTTCGTCTGCACAGTACGCTCTGGTCCATGTGGCGGTGATTGACAGCGCCGCTCGCACAGGCGCAGTCGGCCTGACGTCATCGCCGGGGGTGGGAGGCAGCGGCAGCGAACAGCTGACTGCAGAGCTGCGTCAAGGGACATGCTGGGAGCTTGGGGCTGGACGAGCCCTGGGTAAGTAGCACTTATTTTCCTAAAAAAAAAAAAAGCCTGATAACTCCTTTAAAGAGGATCTGTAACCTCAAAAAATCCCCTGGGGGGTACTCACCTCGGGTGGGGGAAGCCTCCGGATCCTAATGAGGCTTCCCACGCCGTCCTCTGTCCCACGGGGGTCTCGCTGCAGCCCTCCGTGCAGCCGTGACGTAATATTTACCTTCCTGGCTCCTGTGCAGGCGCTCTGACGGCTGTCGGCTCCGAACTACACGGAAATACCCGATCGCCGTCGGGTCTGCTCTACTGCGCAGGCGCAAGTTTCCGGCGCCTGCGCAGTAGAGCGGACCCGACTGAGATCGGGTATTTCCATGTAGTAAGGAGAGGAAAGCAGCCACAGCGCCCCCGCTGGAGCCAGCAAAGGTAAATATTGAAATTACAGTCGGGCCTGTCGCCGGCTGTTCAGAGGGCTGCAGCGAGACCCCCGTGGGACAGAGAACGGCGTGGGAAGCCTCATTAGGATCCGGAGGCTTCCCCCACCCGAGGTGAGTACCCCCCAGGGGATCTTTTTCATGTTACAGAGTCTGTTTAAGGTTAGGCATCAGACACAGACAGGTAGATTGTGCGGAGAAATGGGGTTAGGCATCAGGTACGTAGTGTGTGTGTGTGTAGGTGTGTGTGTGTGTGTGTGTGTGTGTGTGTGTGTGTGTGTGTGTGTGTGTGTGTGCGTGCGTGTGTGTGTGTGGCTGGGGCTGTTAGTTATCACAATTTGAAGATTTGCACACAAGAAAGATATGGCTTTGGGCTGGAGATGCTGTGAAATGGGCCTCTAGTTTGTGTTGTCCCCCCAGGCCAAAAGGTCCCAGTCCTCCCCTGCCAGCGAGCGAACAAAAAACTTAGGTAGAGGGAAGCCTCTGGATAGTCCAGACTCCAGAGGCTTCTCATGTTCTCCTCAAGTCCTCAACCCCATGGTTGCCACACTTGGACCCTCTGAACATATCCAACAAGAGCTAGTTGTATATGTTCTTATGGCTTTGCTCGCTTCGTCAGTGTGAGTACGGCCATGCATGTGCAGCAAGCCAAAGGCGCTCATCCATGAAATGGAGAGCGGCTGCAAACTGTCAGAGGATCCTGGACAGCAGCAGTAGTGTTGAGGAGGATACAGGAAGCCTCTGCACTCAGCAGGGGCGTACCAATAGACCCTGTAAGGGATGCAGCCGCAGGGGGGCCCAGAAGCCGCAGGGTGACCCATGGGGAGAAGGTTATTTTGCCTGTCCTGAGAGACTGACAACTAAGGGCAGGGAGAGAAAAACTGCTCTATGCACAATTGTTCTTCTGACTGTATCTGCTCAGCCACGGATACAAAGTTTTGTACACAAAGATTTGTAGACAGTCCCAATTCAGTGTGCACCTCTGCCCCTCCCCAAGTGCTGTGTACTGTAGTGATGCTAGAGGAGTCTGCAGAGCCAGTTCTGCTCCATCAGAGATGGACAGAGTGAGTGTAATAAGCTGAGGCTGGGAGCACACTAGTCTGTGAGTTTTCTGTATGCTTTTTCTGCACACCATGTGTGTCTGTATGTGTGAAAAAATGCACATTTCATCACAAAGGATAATGTAATTAATAGAGAAAATGTCCCCAGTGCTTCACTGCTGTCTGTTTTTATCTGCATGGGGAAAACCCATTCAAGTGTGCACTAGCCAATTGAATAACATTGGTTCTCAGTTTACCAGTGCAGAAAGTGAGGAGGGGGGGGGAGGGGTCCCATCCAAAGTTTCGAAGTGATTTCTAGTTAGTAGTTACGCCCCTGGCACTCAGGGCTGGTTCTAGCTACAGCAGGGCCCCGGGGCAAAATTAACATGGGGGCCCCCTGACAACTACCTTTCTCCCCTCAGTATAGTAGCCAGAGGTGCCCCTAAAGACCTCCCCCCCACACACATAGCGTTACGGAGGCAGGTCTGACAGGCAGATACTCACCTCCTTTGAGTTCCAGGCACTGGAATTCCTGCCTGTCTACTCGGTACTGTTTCTGCTCTGTACTTCCTGCCTCTCACAACAGACATTTGAGCCCAGACAGAGAAGCAGGAAGTGCAGAACACCGACACTAAAATGTACCTGCAATACCTGGAGGTGGCGAGTGTGTGCCGATCACCACTGCCTCCATAATGCTGGGGTGGGGGCAGGTGAGGGTGAGGGAGATCATTTAGTGGGATGGTGGCAAACACTTGAGGGCCCCTACGAATACCCCCTTTGCCCATATGGTAGTGCTGGACCTGCCTGGACCATCCAGAGGCTTCCCTATACCTGGGTAAGTATATAACTTCCAGACAGTATAGTTTTGGTTTAGGTATTCTCACCGATTGACCTCTGATTGGGGAACCCATTAGGATGACCTACTGACCAAAGAAATTCGGCCATACAGACGAGTCTGTAAGCTCCCCATTGACCTCTTCAAACCGTTGGAGATTTAGTACATCAGGCTCAATGAAAACAAGAGATAACAAGAATATTCTGAGTGTGTAAAATACTAAAGCGTTAGACAGGATTTATTCTTCAGTTCTTTAAAGCGTATTTTATGTTAATATCATTGTGTCTGCCCCGTTCCATCATCTCTCCAAGTCCTTAAAGCTTATCTATTAAAGCCTTGTACACAGAAGCTGCATCACGACCGTGTGAAGTGACTACAAACAAGTGTGGGCTTACGTACATATTTTCATTCTATTACTCTACTTGGCTTGCAGAAATGTAACACCTCTAGAACTCGGGTCTCTGAAGAATAACATCAATAGGATCTTGCACTTGGATAAATCACATCAATACTCGGTATATCATACATCATCGTAGAATGCGGAGGGTGCCTCCCTGGGGTGGTGATGGTGAGGTATAGTGTTGGGCGAACATCTAGATGTTCGGGTTCGGGCCGAACAGGCCGAACATGGCCGCGATGTTCGGGTGTTCGACCCGAACTCCGAACATAATGGAAGTCAATGGGGACCCGAACTTTTGTGGTTTGTAAAGCCTCCTTACATGCTACATACCCCAAATTTACAGGGTATGTGCACCTTGGGAGTGGGTACAAGAGGAAAAAAAAAATTTGCAAAAAGAGCTTATAGTTTTTGAGAAAATCGATTTTAAAGTTTCAAAGGGAAAACTGTCTTTTAAATGCGGGAAATGTCTGTTTTCTTTGCACAGGTAACATGTTTTTTGTCGGCATGCAGTCATAAATGTAATACATATAAGAGGTTCCAGGAAAAGGGACCGGTAACGCTAACCCAGCAGCAGCACACGTGATGGAACAGGAGGAGGCGCAGGAGGAGAAGGCCACGCTTTGTGAGACACAACAACCCCGGCCTTGCATGAGGGCAAGAAGCGTGCGGATAGCATGCTTTGTACCGCCATGCAGTCATAAATGTAATAAAGATAAGAGGTTCCATAAACAGGGACCGGCAACGCTAACCCAGCAGCAGCAGCAGCAGCAGCAGACGTGATGGAACAGGAGCAGGTGCAGGAGGAGAAGGCCACGCTTTGTGAGACACAACAACCCAGGCCTTGCATGAGGGCAAGAAGCGTGCGGATAGCATGCTTTGTACCGCCATGCAGTCATAAATGTAATAAAGATAAGAGGTTCCATAAACAGGGAGCGGCAACGCTAACCCAGCAGCAGCAGCAGACGTGATGGAACAGGAGCAGGCGCAGGAGGAGAAGGCCACGCTTTTTGAGACGCAACCCAGGCCTTGCATGAGGACAAAAAGCGTGCGGATATAGCAATGCTTTTTGCCGCCATGCAGTCATAAATGTAATACAGATGAGAGGTTCAATAAACAGGGACTGGAAATGCTAACCCAGCAGCAGCAGACGTGATGGAACAGGACTAGGAGCAGGCGCAGGAGGAGAAGGCCAAGCTTTTTGAGACACAACAACACAGGCCTTGCATGAGGACAAAAAGCGTGCGGATATAGCAATGCTTTTTGCCGCCATGCAGTCATAAGTGTAATACAGATGAGAGGTTCAATAAACAGGGACCGGAAACGCTAAACCATCCCAGATGTTCATTGGTCATGTTACTTGGTTGGGGTCCTGGAGTGTTGCGTAGTCGTTTCCAATCCAGGATTGATTCATTTTAATTTGAGTCAGACGGTCTGCATTTTCTGTGGAGAGGCGGATACGCCGATCTGTGACGATGCCTCCGGCAGCACTGAAACAGCGTTCCGACATAACGCTGGCTGCCGGGCAAGCCAGCACCTCTATTGCGTACATTGCCAGTTCGTGCCAGGTGTCTAGCTTCGATACCCAATAGTTGAAGGGTGCAGATGGATTGTTAGACACAGCTACGTCATCTGACATGTAGTCCTTGACCATCTTCTCCAGGCGATCGGTGTTGGAGGTGGATCTGCACGCTTGCTGTTCTGTGGGCTGCTGCTGCATGGGTGTCAGAAAATTTTCCCACTCCAAGGACACTGCCGATACCATTCCCTTTTGGGTACTAGCTGCGGCTTGCGTTGTTTGCTGCCCTCCTGGTCGTCCTGGGTTTGCGGAAGTCAGTCTGTCTGCGTACAACTGGCTAGAGGAGGGGGAGGATGTCAATCTCCTCTCTAAAGTCTCCACAAGGGCCTGCTGGTATTCTTCCATTTTGACCTGTCTGACTCTTTCTTCAAGCAGTTTTGGAACATTGTGTTTGTACCGTGGATCCAGAAGGGTATAAACCCAGTAATTGGTGTTGTCCAGAATGCGCACAATGCGTGGGTCACGTTCAATGCAGTCTAGCATGAATTGAGCCATGTGTGCCAGAGTCCTACCAGAATCCTCATCATCCTCTTGTGAGCGTTGTGATAGTTGTTGTGATGCATCATAGTCGTCACCTTCCTCCTGGTCTGCTTCTGCTGACCATTCGCGTTGAATTGTGGAAGTCCAACGTGCACCGCTCTGGCCCTCGTCAGTGGTGGCATGAAATTCCTGCTCCAACTCCAGCTGTTCCTCCTCCTCTTCTTCGTCATAGCTGCTGGGGCCAGCGTTCCCTGAGGCGGATGGCCTGATGTTGGTACCATCACGCTGATCGTTTTCTCCTTCAGATTCCCCCAGTTGCATCATGACAGCTGTTTCCTTGATTTTTAACATCGACCTCTTCAGTAAACACAGCAGTGGTATGGTAATGCTGACTGAAGAGTTGTCACTGCTCACAAGCAACGTGGATTGCTCAAAATTTTGGAGGACTTGGCAGAGGTCCAACATGTTGGCCCAATCGGATCCACAGAAGCTTGGCAGCTGGCCGGATGCGCCTCGGTACTGCGCCGTCATGTACTGGACCACTGCACTCTTCTGCTCGCAAAAGCGGGCTAGCATGTGCAGCGTAGAATTCCAGCGCGTAGGGACATCACACAGCAAGCGATGGTGGGGGAGATTGAAGCGCTCCTGCATCTTGGCGAGTGCCCCCGAAGCAGTACTGGAAGTTCTACAATGTTTGGCCACTCGACGCACCTTCAACAGAAGATCGGCCACGCCTGGGTATGTCCTCAGGAACCGCTGAACTACTAGGTTCATCACGTGCGCCAGGCAAGGGATGTGTGTCAGCTTAGCCAACCTTAAAGCGCGAATGAGATTACTCCCATTATCACACACAACCATGCCCGGTTTCAGGTCCAGCGGTGCCAGCCACAAATCCGTCTGTTCCTTTATTCCCTTCCAAATTTCCTCCCCTGTGTGCTGCTTATCCCCAAGGCAGATTAGCTTCAGCAACGCTTGCTGACGCATGCCAACAGCTGTGCTGCACTGCTTCCACGATCCTACTGCTGCTGGGTTAGCGTTTCCGGATGAGGTACAGCTTTGAGATGCGTTGGAGGAGAAGGAGTCAGAGAGGTAGGTGCTGCTGTTATCCAGTGGGAGGGACGGCGGTGCAGCTGTTTGTGGCGTGGGCAACACCCGTGCCGTAGCAGGTGAGGAATCGCTGCCAGGCTCCACAAGGTTCACCCAGTGCGCGGTAAGGGAGATGTATCGACCCTGGCCGAACGCACTCGTCCAGGTGTCAGTGGTGAGGTGAACCTTGCAGGCAACGGCATTCTTCAAGCTTCGGGTTATTTTGCTGACCACGTGCTCATGCAACTCAGGCACTGCAGAGCGTGCAAAGTGGTAGCGGCTGGGAACCACGTAACGTGGGATGGCCACTGACATCATGCCCTTGAAGCTGTTTGTCTCCACCAATCGATATGGCAGCATTTCGCAGGCCAGAAGCTTGGCTATGCTGGCTGTTACTGCCACGGCCCGGGGGTCATTTGCTGGCAATTTCCTCTTGCGCTCAAACATCTCCGACACAGACAACTGAACCGTAGCGCTGCACACGGAAGGGCTGTTGGTTGTTGTGTTTGAAGAACACTGGGAGACCTCAAGAGCACTACTCCGGAAAGTGACAGTGTCAGCGTCGTCTGATGTTTGTGAATGTTGTGAACCACGCAATGGCTGGGCTACTGCTGCTGCTGAGGCGGGTCTGGTGAACCCAAGGGAGGCAGTGTTGTTTCTGGTACCCTGTCCTGACGCGTTTGCCCAAAGAGTGGGATGTTTGGATAGCATGTGACGGCTCATGCTGGTGGTGGAGAGGTTGTTAATACTTTTCCCCCTGCTCAGGCGGGTCTTGCACACCTTGCAAATCGCCATGGTAACATCCTCAGTGCAGTCTTCAAAGAAAGCCCAGACTTTGGAGCACCTGCCTCCTTGCTGGCGATTTCTGTTTGCTCCTCTTTTGCCTCTCACTTGAACTTCCACGCTTGTGGTGCCTGAAATTGCGCGCCGCCTACCTTGTGGCACAAGGCGAGCTCGTGCAGCAGTGGGTTCTTCAACAGACTCATCTGTGCTGCTGCTACGACGGCGATGTTCTCGTTCACAAACAAAATCTGGGTCTCTGTCCACATTGTCCATACCCTCCTCTTCCATCTCCTCAAACTCGTCATATGTCATTGTGGGCCGCCGCCGTGGAGTAGAGCTCCCCACAACAACCTCTGCGCAGCACACTCCAACGTCGTCTTCCAGATCTTGTCGGCCGACCTCCTGCAATTGCAACCCCTCCTGCCCAAATTGCTCTGGGATTTGGGTTTCCGAGTCCTCTTCGGACTCGCCTTGTATTTCAGTGCGCGGTGCATTTCCCACAGTTAACGGTTGTGAATCCAGGCACAACATTTCTGGCTGTTCCTCCATTGACCTTTGAAAGGTGGAAGTTTGTTGGGCTGGGAATAGCTCCTGCGAATACCCCATTGTGTCCTGAGGTAATTCATCGGACTGGTTATCTGGCAGTTGTGTGCGTGGTGTCGCTGCCGGTTGTGTCAGCTTTGTGCCCACTGGCTCCTTGTAACTGGCTGAGGACTCGGACCTCGTGCGTGATGTGCTGGTGCTGCTTAACCCACTGCTGGACGCTTGAGAGGTCATCCAAGTAATTATCTGGTCCTGTTCTTTTGGATTTGTGAGGGTTGTTGTCCTGGACAACATGGGCGGTATTGAGTGGGTTTTCTTGGGTGCTCCCCTGTGGCCTGTACGTGAACCGTCAGGGGAAACACCTCTTCCCTTGCCCCTCCCTCTTTCACCGGATTTCTTCCTCATTTCACTTATCCTTACAGTACACGCTGACTGGCAGCAGTACAGTGGCAGTACAGAAATGCTATACAGTACCACTATTCCCAGCAGCGACACAGAGCACAATGCTATACAGTGACGGGTGAGCGGTGTACCACTATTCCCAGCAGCGACACAGAGCACAATGCTATACAGTGGCGGGTGAGCGGTGTACCACTATTCCCAGCAGACACAGAACAGTACACAGAATGCTATATAGTGTGGCTGAACGAGCGGTGTACCACTATTCCCAGCAGACACAGAACAGTACACAGAATGCTATATAGTGTGGCTGAACGAGCGGTGTACTACTGTTCCCAGCAGACACAGAACAGTACACAGAATGCTATATAGTGTGGCTGAACGAGCGGTGTACTACTGTTCCCAGCAGACACAGAACAGTACACAGAATGCTATATAGTGTGGCTGAGCGAGCGGTGTACCACTATTCCCAGCAGACACAGAACAGTACACAGAATGCTATATAGTGTGGCTGAACGAGCGTTGTACCACTATTCCCAGCAGACACAGAACAGTACACAGAATGCTATATAGTGTGGCTGAACGAGCGGTGTACCACTATTCCCAGCAGACACAGAACAGTACACAGAATGCTATATAGTGTGGCTGAACGAGCGGTGTACTACTGTTCCCAGCAGACACAGAACAGTACACAGAATGCTATATAGTGTGGCTGAACGAGCGGTGTACTACTGTTCCCAGCAGACACAGAACAGTACACAGAATGCTATATAGTGTGGCTGAACGAGCGGTGTACTACTGTTCCCAGCAGACACAGAACAGTACACAGAATGCTATATAGTGTGGCTGAAAGAGCGGTGTACTACTGTTCCCAGCAGACACAGAACAGTACACAGAATGCTATATAGTGTGGCTGAACGAGCGGTGTACCACTATCCCCAGCAGACACAGAACAGTACACAGAATGCTATATAGTGTGGCTGAACGAGCGGTGTACTACTGTTCCCAGCAGACACAGAACAGTACACAGAATGCTATATAGTGTGGCTGAACGAGCGGTGTACTACTGTTCCCAGCAGACACAGAACAGTACACAGAATGCTATATAGTGTGGCTGAACGAGCGGTGTACTACTGTTCCCAGCAGACACAGAACAGTACACAGAATGCTATATAGTGTGGCTGAACGAGCGGTGTACCACTATTCCCAGCAGACACAGAACAGTACACAGAATGCTATATAGTGTGGCTGAACGAGCGGTGTACTACTGTTCCCAGCAGTGACACACAATGACTGGGGGGGACCCTGGCTAGCGTGGCTGGAGCGCGAACTACCCTGCCTGCCTACCCAAAGCTAAACCCACAGACAAATGGCGGAGATATGACGTGGTTCGGGTATTTATTTACCCGAACCACGTGACCGTTCGGCCAATCAGAGCGCGTTCGGGTCCGAACCACGTGACCCGTTCGGCCAATCACAGCGCTAGCCGAACGTTCGGGGAACGTTCGGCCATGCGCTCTTAGTTCGGCCATGTGGCCGAACGGTTTGGCCGAGCACCGTCAGGTGTTCGGCCGAACTCGAACATCACCCGAACAGGGTGATGTTCTGCAGAACCCGAACAGTGGCGAACACTGTTCGCCCAACACTAGTGAGGTATACCAGAGATGAGTTGTTCTGCTTCATCTTTTTAGATGGTTTATTAAAAAGGATGAAGCGTGTGGACAGTTTCCAAATTTCTTTGTACATCTTCTTCGATATCCCCGTATGAAATAAATCGAGGATCTTTGGCAAAATGAATAAAGCCTATCTGATTTATTTAGACCTTGATGTATGGTCATTGTGTAATAGCTCTGTTGTTAAAGGAATTCTTAAGGCAAATAAAAAAATGAGTTAACTTACCTGGAGCTTCTTGCAGCCCTTTGGAGTCTTCCTGTGCCCATTATGTCGGTCCAACGTTCCCCGCAATGCTAGCTAGCCATGCGCCTCCTCACCAAGTTCTCTGGAGCATTCTGCACATGTGCAGTACGTGGAAAACCCGGCCGCAGGGGCGCAATCAGGGTATGGTCAACTTGGTAGCCGCAGGGGTCACCACTGCATGCTGGAGGAAGTTGGACCAACGTTGGGGGCACAGGATGACTCCAGGGGACTGCAAGAAGCCCGAGGTAAGGTAATGTTTTTTAAATTTGAATTAAGCCTCCTTTTAAAGCTGTAATGCACATAACCAGGTTTTTTGACTAATTTTGAAAGTTTAATCAACCCTTGTTGAAGGCGTTTCATAGTGTGGCTGCTCAGATCTAGGCCTGAATTCTGATTATTTGGTTCTGACTAATTATTAGTACATGGTTTGGATGGGGATCTATCTTGAGCAGAATAATCTAGAGATCAGAACGATCATATAATTCTTTCTGACTCAGCTGGCCAGTCATCAGGCACCATACTAGCTCTTTCTATGCCTTTAATTATGTGTTTGGTGGACTTTTTTAAGGCAAATAAAGCCTTGGATTGGCTGTGACTTAGATAGCAATGAGGTGGCCAAAAAAGTATTTGTTTACCATGAAATCCTACCCATTACCATTAAAGGCCCACCTGTACATAATAAAAGGGGCAGAAAGATGTCATGGGGTGCTAATCAGGTGGTATTGGTGCACAGTGCAGAGCAGTCATGTTACAATTCGCAGGGCGTGTAAGAGTAACTTAGGATTCCGTCCGGACACCATTAATAATTACATCTCTTTCTGAGTTGCAACAAATTGGAGGGGGCAGGGGTGTAGCAATAGCCATAGTAGACATAGCAACTGCTATGGGGCCCTGGAGCAGAGGGGTGCAAGTGGTGATTGATGTGTTCACTATTCATTTTCCTGTGTATCTCCACCCTTTGACTTTATCTCCGTGTTAATAGCCTGTTTGCAATGTACATTGAATAGGAATGTACATTGGCCAGTCAACTCATATCCCATAGGGTAGGGGGAGGTGGCATTGCTCACAGGGCCGGGCCGAGGCAGAGGCGAGAGAGGCTCCAGCCTCAGGGCGCAGTGTAGGAGAATAACTCACTTAGCTATCACGAAAACAAGAAAAGGGGGGTCCGCTTCAATGTCATACGAAATTTATTAAGGACTTATCCCTGAACAGCAATGAAACACTCAGCTAACATGTTTCGGACCTGGAGTGGTCCTGAAAGTGAACTAAGCAGCTCCTGGCTTCAAATAGCTGCAAGGGCTGCCATTGTTCAGAAGCTCAACCCCTGCTGTTTTACAACTAGTATTGTCCAGGCTAGGTGTGAAATTCTTCAACTGTAACTGATGTTTTCTGTTTGAAGTACAATGGGGGTTTGTTTGTGGTCAGTTAAGTCTAATGAGGTGATTTCTTATCTGTGTTCCACAATCTCCTGCTCAGTGACCTCAGGTCCTTTACAGACTTTAAGGACGGACAAAGTGGCTATTTTAACCCTTAGGGCTCATTTCCACTATAGCGAATGCGCATGCGTTGTCCGCGTGCGGATTTGCACAGCCAATACAAGTGGATGGGCCTGTTTCCACTTGTGCGTTGTGCGGAGCGTTTTTGTGTGCGGGGAAAATCTGCACGACAGAGCCGTCAGAATTCGCTCCCCGCACACCGCTAAGCGAATCGCATATAATGTATCTAATAGGGAAATTGCATGCGGTTTTGGCATGCGTTTTTCCCCGCGATTTCGCATGCGATTTCGCATAGGAGGTAATGTTAATTTACACAGGCAGTGACATGGTTAAAATCGCCCACCTACTACCCTATGCGAAATCGCATGCGAAATCGCGGGAAAAACGCATGCAAAATCGCACCCGCATGCGATTTTTTCTGCGGTTATTTCCCGGTGATTCCGCACCACACAAGTGGAAATGCAGCCTCAGATGTAAAAAAATGAGGTAAATTGAAAGTTTTTTTTAATAATAAACCACATTTTTAGCATGCATTTTTAATTTGCTATAGAGCTGCCCTGGGTGTTAAAAATGATGCTCGGTTCACTTTAATCATAGCACTCCAGGTCCGAAACATGTTTTCTTGTTTACGTACTGACTTATGGAGTGGTTGCCCAGATCCAGCTCTGTCATCCAAACAAGTGCAGCGGTATACTCACTTCTATATTTTCACTTAGCTATCATTCCCCTATAGTGTTTGAAGCAGAGAGAAATAGAAAAGGCAGTGACTGCAAGCCAGATAACTAGAGATCAAGGTGTTGGGGGCCCTGGGACATCTTAGTCTAATACAATCAGCAATCAGCTGGGAGGGATGGAGGGGCACACTTTGATGTCTCAGCCTTGGGTGCTGGAGGCCCTGATTTACCTCACTGGAGCCTATAGGTGCAGATGTCCTGGCCCCTTAGACTTCCCCCACTAGGAGCCTACAAACTCCTACCAAACTGCAAGTGTGTGCTGGCTGTCCCAGCTGCCCCATCTCTCTTACTTCCCTTGCCCGTCATAGGTAGCTACAGGTGCCCCTTAGTATTAGGTAGCCAGAAGTACCCTCAATATTAAGTAGCTAGAGGTGCTTCTGACTGAAGGGAGATCTCGTCAGTGGCATGTCGAGAGTAAGTAACCTCTCATTTACACTCTGAACAGGACAATGCATAGGGAAGATGGGAGGGAGTGAGATGCCTTTCCATCATCAGGCATCAGGCGTCTTATGGTAAATCCGGCCCTGGTCCCTATAGTCTCTTGCTACGCCTCTGGTCCGAGGGGGAATAGTATTTTACACCACCAAGGATTTCCACAGCAGCAGAGTGAGCCATCATTCAGCCCAACCTGCGCCCAGCTCACCGGCGGTGTACACATACAGTGGTGTGAAAAACTATTTGCCCCCTTCCTGATTTCTTATTCTTTTGCATGTTTGTCACACTTAAATGTTTCTGCTCATCAAAAACCGTTAACTATTAGTCAAAGATAACATAATTGAACACAAAATGCAGTTTTAAATGATGGTTTTTATTATTTAGTGAGGAAAAAAAACTCCAAAACCTACATGGCCCTGTGTGAAAAAGTGATTGCCCCCCCCTTGTTAAAAAATAACTTAAAGGTGGTTTATTACACTTGAGTTCAATTTCTGTAGTCACCCCCAGGCCTGATTACTGCCACACCTGTTTCAATCAAGAAATCACTTAAATAGGAGCTATCTGACACAGAGAAGTAGACCAAAAGCACCTCAAAAGCTAGACATCATGCCAAGATCCAAAGAAATTCAGGAACTAATGAGAACAAAGTACTGTAATTGAGATCTATCAGTCTGGTAAAGGTTATAAAGCCATTTCTAAAGCTTTGGGACTCCAGCGAACCACAGTAAGAGCCATTATCCACAAATGGCAAACACATGGAACAGTGATGAACCTTCCCAGGAGTGACTGGCCGACCAAAATTACCCCAAGAGCGCAGAGAAAACTCATCCGAGAGGCCACAAAAGACCCCAGGACAACATCTAAAGAACTGCAGGCCTCACTTGCCTCAATTAAGGTCAGTGTTCACGACTCCACCATAAGAAAGAGACTGGGCAAAAATGGCCTGCATGGCAGATATCCAAGGTGCAAACCACTTTTAAGCAAAAAGAACATTAAGGCTCGTCTCAATTTTGCTAAAAAAAAATCTCAATGATTGCCAAGACTTGTGGGAAAATACCTTGTGGACCGCCGAGACAAAAGTTGAACTTTTTGGAAGGTGCGTGTCCCATTACATCTGGTGTAGAAGTAACACAGCATTTCAGCAAAAGAACATCATACCAACAGTAAAATATGGTGGTGTTAGTGTGATGGTCTGGGGTTGTTTTGCTGCTTCAGGACCTGGAAGGCTTGCTGTGATAGATGGAACCATGAATTCTACTGTCTACCAAAAAATCCTGAAGGAGAATGTCCGGCCATCTGTTCGTCAACTCAAGCCGAAGCGATCTTGGGTGCTGCAGCAGGACAATGACCCAAAACACACCAGCAAATCCACCTCTGAATGGCTTAAGAAAAACAAAATGAAGACTTTGGAGTGGCCTAGTCAAAGCCCTGACCTAAATCCTATTGAGATGTTGTGGCATGGCCTTAAAAAGGCAGTTCATGTTAGAAAACCCTCAAATAAAGCTGAATTACAACAATTCTGCAAAGATGAGTGGGCCAAAATTCCTCCAGAGCGCTGTAAAAGACTTGTTGTAAGTTATCGCAAACGCTTGATTGCAGTTATTGCTGCTAAGGGTGGCCCAACCAGTTATTAGGTTCAGGGGGCAATTTCTTTTTCACACAAGGCCATGTAGGTTTTGAGGGTTTTTTTCTCACTAAATAATAAAAACCATAATTTAAAACTGCATTTTGTGTTCAATTATGTTATCTTTGACTAATATTTAACGGTTTTTGATGAGCAGAAACATTTAAGTGTGACAAACATGCAAAAGAATAAGAAATCAGGAAGGGGGCAAATAGTTTTTCACACCACTGTACATACTCCATGGGGTGCTGGTGCTGGGAGAAATATTAAAGTGATTGTCAATTTGTCAATAACTGCAGACACCAAACACTTTCCATCTCATTTGGTTTTGGTGAGATCTTGCTTGGATCCTGCTGACTCCAAAATATTTTGCCTCATTTTCTAATCAGCTCTTGAATTCAATAAAAAAACAAACAAACAACAAAAAACAACATGCAAGTAACACTATTATTTAAACCTTGTCCCCTTACACATTACCCTGCGGCAGATTGTGATGACAGGGTTATATGCGTAGTAGTACCGCCCCCGCTCCCTGAATTTTGGAGGCATTTCTTTCCAACTTTAGGTCACTAGAAAAGATGGTTTACAGGAGGCAAGTGCTGGGGATGTTGGTGACCTCAGAGCCCTCAATGAGAACTGGGCGGAGTTTAGGGACCGGACCCACACATGCAGGTAGGCTGCAGGAGCGCATGGGTGAGCGCATGCGGCCACACTGCCCCTGTGCCGACTGGCCCCGACTGCCCAAAGTTAACGGGAGGATTGCGAAGGATCCAGAAGGTGGAGGACGGTGGGGAGGGAGTGATCAGGCTAATGGAGGCTGGAGGAAGCCCCAGGTGTGTATGAATTTTTCTTTTCAAGTCATCTCAGGTACGCTTTAAAAGTTAGGTCTATCTTTTCAAGAACAAAGTAAATTGTATTGACTATGATCTTTAAGCCAAGATTATTTTGTGACTGCTGACCTGATTCTGCTCTCTCCTAGGACCCGATGAAGAGGGGAAAAAACAAAGTTTGCCATCTCTCCACCGTACCACTATAAAAACATAAGGTTAGAATGACAAGTCAACCGAGCAGAAGTAATATGAAAGCAATGCGGAAGCGATGATTCAGTCCTCGGCTTCCTTTGGCCGGACAGACATAATAAGTGGTGGATTCTGTTTGAAATAAAATTCCTTAAGAAGCTCCCTGGGTTTCCGCTGAGCTCTGAAGTGTTTGATCAAATCACAGTCAAAAGTGATGCCAGCGCTCAGGTGTAGAGAGAACTGTCACTGATGGGATAAAGTCAACGCGATGAGGAGAGCGCAGGAGAAGGTGACATTGAAGAGGCAGGTTGTGACTCCGAGCCTTATGTTTGCTTTGCGAATATATAAGTAGGGAGTAACGTGCCTTTTTTAGTGACAGAATTTCAGAGATGAGTTTATACGCCGTGCCTCGTGTCTCCTGGGGGGGCTCCGAACATTCCGGTTTCCAGTTTAGAGTTAAGAGTTCTGTTCTTCTCTGAAACACAAAAAAAAAAACATATTCAAAAAGAAGATTACAATGATGAAACAAATTTTATAACTTCAGTTTTTGTTTGCTTCTGCCATTACCACAGAGAACTTAACTACTTTAGGACAAAGCTAATTGAAATCTACGCCCTGTATTGGTGGTTACCTGGCTGGCAGGGTGTGGATTTCGATCAGCCACTGATTTTGCCGTTTCCGTCCCTCCCACCGATCTCCCCGCTGAATCCTGACTTCTCTTGCCACAGCTCACGTGCTCTGCCTGTCTCTATGACGGCAGAGCCCTGTGAGCGGGTCAGGAGGAGCCGATTTCATTGGCTCCTGGCCCTGTCTTTCAATGAAAGCAACTCCCATTGGCTTACATTGCAAGACAGGCTAATGAAAGCGGCTCCTGACCGGCTCACAGGAACTCTGCCGTCATAGAAATGGCAGAGTGGGTGGCCCAGGTTCCTGACGTGCGGCGGTGATGGTGATTGTGGCGGGTATGTGCGGCGATTCGTCGTTATCTGACAGTGTTCTGCCCTTTCTGGTACCAGCAGTCTCTGGTCCTTAAAGAGACTCTGTAACAAAATTTTCAGCCTTATTTCTTTTATCCTATACGTTCCTATACCTGTTCTAATGTGCTATGTCTTACTACAGCCTTTCCTAGTTGCACAGTGGCTGTGTTATCTCTGTTATATAATCTAATCTTCTTTCCTCTGTCAGACTCAGGCACTCAGGCAGGAATGTGCTGCTCTGTTTGTGAAAGGTAGAAGCCTCTCCAGTCCCCTTCCAAGCTCTGCATGACTCACACACTGAGCTCCTCTTAGCCTATCACATGCTGTTAGCAGCCATCTCTTTTGTTTGTAAACACTTCCTAAAACTGGCAATTACAAGCCAGGATTGCAGCAGGGAGTGGCAGAAACAGCACAGAGGGGCCCAGTAGAACATAATGAATAGAATGGTATGTTTTTTATTTTAAGAATTTTAGAGTACAGATTCTCTTTAAGGGGGTAGAGACCGCTGGTACTTACAGTAAGTGGTTAAAGAGGAACTCTTAGCAAATTCTTAAAGAGAACTTGAGACGAGGGGGGTAAAAGAATTCATATTTTCCTGAGGCTTCCTGCAGCCTAATGACCACCATTGCCTCATTCACTGCCCTTCCGGGTGCCTCCGTTCGCCTGCTATCGTCCCCGGTAATACACCATTGAGAGGAAGTGAAGATGATCTGTATTGTAGCCAAAAGCATACAATTATGTACAGGCCTGGGTCCCCCTATCTCCCGGACAAAATAATAAAAAATAATGAATAATAAAAAGGGCTTTCCTCTAAAAGAAGGGTCAATGCCAATTTCAAGCAAAATATGTATCATTCATCAGACACTATAAACAACAACACGATTCACAGAGCACAGTCCGCTTCCTCAGATCAAACACAAAACAGTGTCTTTATACATTAGACAGCAGGTTTGGAGCATCTAAATCTTTTTAGGCACTCTGAACTTACTGTCTACAGCAGGGGTCCCCAACCACCAGGCCACGGCCCAATACCGACCCGTGGGACATTTTGCAACGGGCCGTGGCTAATCATCTGCCTCTGAATGATTTTTAAATACATTCCCGCTAGCCTTCATTAGCCGCGAGTGCACGTGACTGAAATCACGCAGCGTGCACCCGCAACTATTGGTCGGCCCCTCTCCTCCATGCTGCGTCTTTCAAAGTAGGGCGCCCCCTGGCTGCTGTGAAGAGGCAGAAGCAGGAGAGCGGCTTCCTGTAGCGATGATGTATATCGCTATTACTTACCAGGGGAACTGCTGTGCTGCTTCCTGCCTCTTCACAACAGCCGGGGGGGGGGCACGCTACTGTGAAAGATGAAGCATGGAACCCCGGTCCCCAGAGAAAAATTTGGTCTGGATAGCGGTCCCCGGGCCGAAAAAGGTTGTGGACCCCTGGTCTACAGTATAAAGACACTGTTTTGTATTTGATCTGAGGAAACGGACCATGCTCTGTGAAACGCGTTATCGTTTATAGTGTCTGATGAATAATAAATAATTTTGTTTGAAATTGGCATTGCCCCTTCTTTTAGAGGTAAGCCATTTTTATTATTTACTAGCTGATGACCCAGTGTTGCCCGTTGGGTATGTATTTGGCTGGTGTTGGCTCTATCCACTTTTCCTAACCCTAACACACAAAAACTCAATGACCATGTTTGTAAACTTTGGGGTCCTTGGCATCAATAATTTGTATATTCCCATAGAAATCAAACAAATTATTATTATTATTATTATTATTTATTGTATTTATAAAGCGCCAACATATAATGCAGCGCTGGTCAATAAATATATACAATGATACAAGGATGACAGACATAACAAGGTTATACAACATAGAGCAAAGTTATACATGCAAATTGTACAAAATACATGATCATGCGATATGGGCTGATTAGGTAGGCCCAGTAATACAAATACAGGCTGTCATAGGACAGGAGCACATGATCCTGTAGATTACACTAGGGAATGGAGGACCCTGCCGGAGGCTTACAATCTAAAGGGTGGGGTAGAAACACTAGGTGAGGCTGTGAAATATTCAGTAGAGAGTTACTGTGTGGTAGGAGGTGGGTAGCCCATCATAAAAAGGTGGATTTTGAGGGTGTGCTTGAATGTGTTGAAAGAGGGAGCAAGTCTGATGGGTGGTGGAAGGGCATTCCAGAGGGTGGGGGCGGCTCTTGAGAAATCCTGCAGGCGGGCATGGGAGTGGGAGATGCATGGGGTGGTGAGGCGAAGGTCATTGGAGGATCAGAGGGGGCGACCTGGTGTATACCTGTGAACAAGCTCCGAGATGTAAGTAGGGCAGGTTTTGTGCACAGATTTTTACATCAGGCATAGAATCTTGAAACGTATCCTGAAACGGATAGGGAGCCAGTGCAGGGATTCACAAAGGGGAGATGTGGTTGTGGAGCGGTGCGAAGAATGGATGAGTCTTGCAGCCGCGTTCATCACTGATTGAAGGGGGGCAGTACCTTTCAAGGGGCGGCCAAAAAGGAGGGAGTTACAGTAATCAAGGCTGGAGATGATGAGGGCATGGATGAGCAGTTTGGTCGTGTCCGGGGTTAAGAAGGGGCGGATCTTGGAAATATTACGGAGGTGGAAATTGCAGGCTCTGGTGATGTTTTGGATGTGTGGGATGAAGGAGAGGTCAGAGTCCAAGGTGACACCCAGACAGCGGGCCTGGGAGGTAGGGCGAATGGTTGTGTTGTCGATTGTGAGGTGGAAATCTGGGAGGGGTGCAGCAGCATGGGGTGGAAAGATCAGGAGTGGACTGGCTCAGTTTTGTCTAGGTTAAGCTTCAGGAACCTAGCAGACATCCAGGAGGAAATTGTTGAGAGACACGTGGAGACCTTGTTTATGGTGGTGGATGAGAGATCGGGGGTATGGAGGTAAATCTGAGTGTCATTGGCATAAAGGTGGTATTTGAAGCCCAGGGAGGAGATAAGCTTGCCAATTGAGGAAGTGTATATGAAGAAAAGAAGGGGGCCCAGAACAGAGCCCTGGGGACCTGACTGAGAAGGGGGCAGGGGTTGAGGAGGAGCCATTGAAGGAAGTTGTGAAGGAGCGATTGGATAGGTAGGAGGAGATCCAGGCCAATGCAAGACCATGGATGCCCATGGTCTGTAGTGATTGGAGGAGGAGGGGGTGGTCTACAGTATTAAATGCTGCAGAAAGGTCAAGGAGGAGCAGGATGGAATAACTGCCTTTGGCCCTGGGAAGGGTAAGGTCATTGACCACCTTGGCGAGGGCTGTTTCAGTTGAGTGTGCAGGTCGGAATCCAGACTGTAGGGGGTCAAGTAGGGTGTTGGTGTTGATGTATTGGGTAATGCATTGGGGAACCAGGCATTCAAGGAGTTTAGAGGCATACAGGCATACGTAGGGAGGGAGATTGGGCGGTAGTTTGAGGGTAGGGATGGGTCGAGTGACAGTTTTTTTCAGCAGGGGAAGTACAATGGCCTGTTTGAAACCTTTGGGGAAGTTGCCTGTGGAAAGGGAGAGA
Source organism: Hyperolius riggenbachi (assembly GCF_040937935.1). NCBI lineage: Eukaryota > Metazoa > Chordata > Amphibia > Anura > Hyperoliidae > Hyperolius > Hyperolius riggenbachi. Next base: position 427,118,564 of record NC_090650.1, read on the forward strand.
TTTAACAAGGAGGTGAGGACTGGGGCCATCTCAGGGAAGTGGGGGCGAAGGGTGTTTGCAGGTACAGGATCGCAGGGGGAGGAGGTGTGTCGGGGGGGGGTAACTGCTAGCAGCAGGCTGACTTCATCAATGGTGGCAGGAGCAGAGAAGGTGATGGGTGGATGAGACAGGGGAGCAGCTGGGAGGGAAGGCAAGGGGGCAACCTGAGAGGCATTGGGAAGGGAGGGATGGAGGAGGGAAATGTCATTGCGTATTGTTTCAATTTTAGTGGTGAAGTGGTTGGCAAAGTCGTTGGCTGAGAGGGAGGAGTGGGTTTGAGGAGGGAATTAAAGGTAGCAAAAAGCCGTCGATGGTTGGAAGCTTGGGTTCCAATCAGTGCTGCAAACTGCAAAGTACCTTTGTTTAGCCTCAGAGAGGGCAGTGTGGAAGAGTAACAGTTTGGTCTTGTAATCTAGGAAGTCAGAATTGAGACGTGATTTCCTCCATTTCCGTTTGGCTGCAAACAAATGAGATAGGCTGTTTGTGGCTCCACCCGTCTCCAGAATTTGAGTCGATTACCAACTGTAGCAGGTTTGAGACATCTGCTATAAACAGTGAAAAAATGGCAGCAATTTAAATATTCCCCTTGAAAATCAACAAATGCATTTTGACTGGCTATTATTGGCTCCACCCACTTCCCTGAATATTAATCAGTCACCCAGTGATCATCTGGCCAAAGTTTGATAACCCTGCCATTAACAGTGTAAGAATGGCTGCAGTTTTAAATTTCCCAGTAAAATTTGTTTTTGGCTCCGCCCACTTTTTTGTAACCTTGACACACAGTCACTCAATGACCAATTTTGTGAGCTTTGGGGTCCTTGACATCAATAATTTGTATTTTCCCAGTGAAATAAAACAAATCTGATTGGCTGTGGCTCCGCCCCCTTTTCTGACTTTGAACCTCAGTGACGCAATGACCAACTGTACCAGGTTTGAGGCTTGTGCCATTAACAGTGCAAAAATGGCAGCAATTTCAATATTCCCCTTCAAAAACAACATGTGAATTTTGTTTAGATTTTTTAGGCTCAACCCACTTTTCTGAATATTATTCCCAGTCACCCAGTAACCAACTGCGCAAATTTTGAGAACCCAGCCATTAATAGTGAAGAAGGTCTACAGTTTACATTTTTCCTTCGAAATCTGTTTTTGACTCCACCCAATTTTTGTAATCTTGACACACAATGACCAAGTTTTGAGCTTTCAGGTTCCTGGCATCAAAATGGTGTAAATTGAAGCATTTTATCCAGCAAAGAAATCTGATTGGCTGTTTGTGGTTCTGCCCCTTTAGTGAATGTGAACCCCAGTCACTTAATGACTGACTCTAGCAGGTTTGAGGTCTCTGCCAATAACAGTGTAAGAATGGCAGTCATTTCTATTTCCCCCTTGAAAATCAAAAGGTGAATTTTGATTGGCTGTTGTAGGCTCCACCCACTTTTCTGAATATTAATCCCAGTCATCTCGTGACCAACTGTGTATAGTTTGAGAACCCTGCCAATAACAGAATGGCTGAAATCAATCTAACAAACCTGATTGGTTGTTTATAGCTCCACCCCCTTTAGTGAATTTGGACCCCAGTCACCCAAGGACTGTAGCAGGTTTAAGGCTTCTGCCATTAACAGTGTAAAAATGGTAGCAATGTAAATATTCCCCTTGAAAATCAATAGATGAATTTTGATTGGCTGTTGTAGGCTCCAACCACATTTCTGAATATCAATCCCAGTCACCCAGTGACCAACTGTGTCATTTTCCTATGTAAAAAGTTAGTTGTTTTTGGCTCCACTCACTATTTCTAACCTTGACATACAGTCACTCAACGACCAAGTTTATGAGCTTTGGGGTCCTTGGCATCAATACGTTGCAATTTTCCACTGCAATTAAACAAATCTGATTGGCTGGTTGTGGCCCGCCCCTTTTCAGAGTTTGAACCCCAGTCTCCCAGTGACTGACTGTACCAGATTTGAGGCCTCTGCCATTAAGAGTGTATGAAGGGCAGCAATGTAAATAATCCCCTTGAAAATCAATCAATCCCAGTCACCCAGTAACCAACTGTGCCAAGTTTGAGAACACTGTCATTAACAGTGTAAGAATGGTTGCAGTTTATATTGTCCCATGTAAAAAATGTAGTTGTTGGCACCACCCACTTTTTCTAAACTTGACATGCAGTCACTCAATGACCAAGTTTATGAGCTTTGGGGCCTTGGTATCAATAATTTGTATATACCCATTTAAATTAAACAAATCTGATTGGCTGTTTGTGGATCCGCCCCTTTCTGAATTTTAACCCTAGTTACCCAGTGACCAACTGTACCAGGTTTGAGGCACCTGCTGTTAACAGTATAAGAATGGCAGCAATTTAAATATTCACCTTGAAAACCAACAGGTGAATTTTGATTGGTTGTTGTAGGCTCCACCCATTTTCCTGAATATTAATTCCAGTCACCCAGTGACCAACTGTGCAAAGTTTAACAACCCTGCCATTAACAGTGTAAGCATGGCTGCAGTTTATATTTTCCCAGTGAAATTTGTTTTTGGCTCCACCCACTTTTGTAATCTTGACACACAGTCACTCAATGACCAACTTTGTGAGCTTTTAGGTTCCTGGGATCAAAAATGTGTGAATGGAAGCATCCACCAAGTAAATCTGATTGGCTGTTTGTAGACCCCGCCCCTTTAGTGAATTTGGACCCCAGTCACCAAATGACCGACTGTAGCAAGTTTGAAGCCTCTGCCATTAACAGTGTGAGAATGGCAGCAGTGAATCTTAATCTCATTCACCCAGTAACCAAGTGTGCCAAGTTTGAGAACACTCCGATTAACAATGGCTGCAGTTTACATTTTACCATTAAAAATAAATGGCTGGAATTTGATTGGCTGTTTTATGCTCCACCCACTTTTCATTGATTTGTAACTTCGGTCACCAAGTGACCAACTGTGCCAAGTGTTGGGACTCTGGCTTGATTACTGTGAGAATGGCAGCCTTTTCTATTTTTTCCATGGACATGAATGGGTGAAATCTGATTTGCTGTTTGCAGCTCCGCCCAGGTGTGCAGGGGGGCCGCAAGATCCCCAGAACATATTATCCCAGCCCAGGTAGTAAGGGATCTGTATACCAAGTTTCGTTCAAAACAGTCAAGCCGTTTTCGCGTGATCGCGGCACATACACACATACATCCGATTTTATATATATTTTTTTATTAGTCTTAGTCACATAATATAAATATACCTGTCATCCACTACCACCTATTTTTGGGGCGCCTTCTCCCTCCCAGTTAAAACTCCTAGAAGTTTCAAAACAGTAATATTTTTTTCCCCCACTGCAAAATTAATTTCAATCAAAAGTTAATCCCACGCTAATGATCACAGTCATCCAACAGGAAGGCAGGTCGCTCCATCTATGCTCGGGTTTAGGTTCCTTTAACTCTCGTCAATACGCTCTGGCACAAAATCACACTTTAAATAGTAGTGGAGAGTTGGCTAATTGAACACTCCAAATGGCAATTAGCGATAAATGCCGGCCTTCCATTGTGGAGTACAGACAGAATATCGCTGAGGGCCCGCATAATCAGACATATGTCACTTATTGCCATCCATAATCAAACGCAGCGTCATTTGCACATAATGAGTCTAATCAGGCCGCTGTATTGTCAGTGAGAAGAATATTATGATAACAGCTCAATCATCTCTCAGGGATATCTGATGAGGTGTGATTAAGCCCAGCCAGTCAGATGACTTATTTTTTTTATAATACTTGTACAAATGTCACTTTTTTATGTATTTAAATAGATTGGATGGCTATATTAGACATTTGTCCACTTATACAACATAATGTAAGAAAGTCCTTTCATATTAATCTATAATCAAAAAAGAAATAAGATGAAATAGGGCCCAAAGCAATGTTGTAGCTCTATCTCTCCATTGTAGTCTTTCTGGTAAGCTGCAGTAGGAGGAGACAGGACAACAAAAATGGCCGCCCCTTGACACCCACTAGGCCTCGGGTTCCTGCGTAGGTTGCCTTGTGGATCGTCCTAACTCTGTCTTTAATCTTTGCAGTACCAATTCACTTTAATATATTAATTCCAATAGGCATCGGGATGGTGGCAGCCCCAGGACCACGTGACGCCGAAAGGCATCAAGTCCTGGGGCGGAGTTTTGAAGGGGATCACACACACCGATGCGCACGCATCCCTGCTTGAGTGACGTTCTGCTCCGCCATTAGTCTACTAGCGGCAGTCGCCACTAGGAGACTGTTAGACGGTAAAAACGCCGTCTATTTACATTGTACAGCACTGCGATCTAAAGCAGTGCTGTACTGGGGACAGCCATGTCACTCGGCTGTCCCCTGTAGAGGCTCCGATCATGATCCACTCTCATAGGCTGATGCCTATGAGCAGAGCCGGGACAAGGTCCTCCAGCACCCAAGGCTGAGACACCAAAGTGCGCCCCTCCATCCCTCCCACCCCAGCCGTCATACACTGATTGCTATTAGACTAAGAGGCGCCACAGGGCCCACAACCTCCCCAACACCTTAATATCTAGTTATCTGGCTTGCAGTCACTGCCATGTATCCCCTTTTCTTATTTCTTTCTGCTTCAAACACAATTAGGAATGACAGCTGAATGAATTCTGCGCCCCCTGCTACACTGCGCCCTGAGGCTGGAGCCTCTCCAGCCTATGCCTCGGCCCGGCCCTGCCTATGAGTAGGGATTGCCCTGATTGGCTGGTGGGGGAGGGATGGAGGGGATTAGTAAAAATAAATAAAAAAAATAGTAAAATTTATATAAAAAAATACAAATAAATAAAAAAAAATAAGCAAACATTACTCAAGCGATCAAAGCCCACCAACAGGAAGCTCTGCTGGTGGGCAGAAAAGGGGGGGGGGATTATTTGTGTGGTCGGTTGTATGGCTCTGCAGCGAGCTTTTAAAGTTGCAGAGCACTCATTTGTAAAATATAGCCTGGTTACTAGGGCAGTGTAATCCTGTTGTCCTGAAGGGGTTAAAAAATGGAAATCAAAAATGTATACATACCTGGGGCTTCCTCCAGCCTCCAGCCCCCTCCAGGGCAGTCCAGGCTGATCACTCTCTTGTTGTCCTCCACTGCCGCCTGGATCCTCCGCAATTGGCTCTATAAAATCCTCTGGTCGGTTCCAGTCAGTGCCGACGCAGTCTGGCCACACACTTTCCCTTTGCGCTTCTGTGGCTGGGAGCATTTTGCGCCAGGGGCTATTGCAAAGCCGGGCTGCACATGCACAATACTTCCCGGACCAGAGAACTTATTCAGCACTGAGGACTACGTGTTTTACAGCCTAAAGATGCTTCATCAGAACTCCTAGGAGTGTGTAAGCCCCCCCCCCCCCCCCTCAAAAAAAAGATCAAAAAGCCTCCTTTTTAAATTGCTATGCAAAACAGAAGTTAGCCTTCTTAAAACATAAGGTATTTGTGATTATTCAGGTTGGAGTGAGCATATGATGTCTCCCACAATGCATCTCTGCAGAATATGCAAATCATCTCTTTCATCACAGTACTCCCCGGACCAGAGAACTAAGGACTACGCGTTTTACAGCCTAAAGATGCTTCATTGGGTCACTAACGTGCCAAAAACTGCAAAAGCGGAGCCTGGGGTGACTTTGCTGGTTGTTTAACTGGTAACACATCTAACGTAGGCCACATCTGAATGGCGTATTTAGCATTGTTTGTCTCCTGCTTGGAGTTTTGCATGCAATGTATACCTCCTCAGTAGGTTGATCTATGGAACACTCCATGCCTTCTTCAGGAGCGTGACAAGTGGCAGCGTGCGGTATAAATATAATGCAGAATTAAAGGAGCCCTATTCATCAAAGATGCAAAGCAGACGAACGTTTCGCATTAGTCACAAGTTGTCTGCATGGAGATTTCACATCCAGCACAGGAGATTTCCCATGTGATAAACCACCACACGCTTGTACTCATGTTTTCATATGCATTATACCGCCTTCAGCACGCTGATGAGAACGGAATTATTTATTACCCTTCATCATGGAAAATGAAGCGGAAATTCAGGCGGCTCTTTCCTGCTCTTTTTAGATATATATCTGTTGAGCGAACGCATTTAATTTGTTGGACCCCTTACTGAGATCTCTTCTGTTTATAGACATGAATCTGACGTTGAAACAAGATATCTTTCTGTAGTACAAAAACCAGGGAATAGGAAAACTCATGCTTTTGAATGATAACGACAGTCTGGCTTTCAGGCTTTACAAGTACATGCTGTATATTAACAGGGGTGTTGCTAGCCCAAAGATCAGTGGCACGTGCCCTGGATCTATTCTGGCGTGCCCTGTATGCCCCCCAGGCAGCAGTACTTGCCTCAGGCTGCTTGGTCTCCAGATTCTACAGACACCTTTTCTTCTGCACTTCTCTCACTAGTGTCTGAGAATGAACCAGACATTAGAGCTCTTGACTGATTTTTGGATGCTAAGTGGAGAATCATCTACAGAGAATGTCTCCAGACTTGTAGAGTGGATGGAGATGATTAGTTCCTAATGCTGTGCTACTCTGCTGGGGGGGGGGGGGGGGTCAGGTGGAGGAACATTGAGGACACACAATGGCGCATGCTTCCTTTGGAGCCTCCAGGCACCACAATATGCCCCATAGAGGTACCACAGCGCCCAGATTGGCACCACACAGCACCCAGCATGTTGAATATGTTTAAAGGGACACTATTGGCATGTTTTTTTTCAATTGTGATAGGAAATGTTTGGGATGTGCTGCTAAGTGTATACATCTGAATCCTTATCTCTCTGTTTTCTGTTATCTAATCCCTTTCAGACTTTTCTGATGGCAGTCTGCTGAAACTCTGACACAGACTCACCCGTGAGGGGAGGAGGGGGGATTCCCTTCAAAGTGCATCATTAACTCTATGGGCTTGATTCACTAAGCCGTGCTAACTGTTTAGCACGAGTGTGCTAAACAGTTAGCACGAGAAGTGCCGTTCGCGGACTTTTGCGCGCGCAAAGTGCCGCAAATCGCGCGATCGCAGACTTTCGCATGCTATTTGCCGCGAAACGAGGGAATCGCAGCAAATTGCACGCGCAAAAGTCAACAATCGCTCGAATCGCAGCACTTTGCGCGCGCAAAAGTCCGCGAACTGCACTTCACGTGCTAACTGTTTAGCACACTTAGCACGGCACGGCTTTGTGAATCAAGCCCTATGTGTGCAGAGAGCTCAGTCAGAGACAGGCAGAGCTTTCTCTCACAGACGCAGACGATGAATGGTATCTTATGTGCAACATAAACATCTGTAATTGTGTGTGTGAAATCTGATATATGAAAACAAAAGCCTGTCATGTAATCTGCTTCAATATTACACTGTTCTTAGCATGTCAGACTGATCCATACCTCTGCAAAAGAGACATTCCAAACGTAGCTAAAATCTACACACAATGAATTACAGCTTTTGCCCCTGATATTTAACATGAAAAGTAGGAAAATGTTTACACAGTTACTTATACATTATTTGTACACTAAGAAAGAAAACTGAGAGCCCAATACAGTGTAGTATATTTTATCCTTTTGGCGCCTCTGTTCACCTTTTGCATTATTTGTACATTGTCATTTTAGAACACATAGTTTGATAGAGTTCCTTTAAGTGAAACTGTCTAAAAATTTGATATGCTGCATTTTATTTTTTTCTGTATTAATGGAGGGGGGCGGGGGCTTCAACCAACATTTTGCTGGGCAGGCTTACTTAGACCGCTGTTAAGTTCATGTAAATTTGGCCCCACCCATGACCACACCCACATTCTGGTGCATGGCCACATTCATTTTTTGGCTTGAGTGCCCAGAAGTGCTCTGGATATCTTAGGATCCTAGCAACACCTCTGTATATTAATGTTTTGGTTTTTTTACATTACCAGCGGTGCGTTCAGACTAGATATATTGAGGCCTGTAGTCCTCCAGATCTAAAGGGTCCGCTGTTCCTTATGATTTTGCATGCGCAAAGTAAAGGTGTGAGGAAATTTGGGTGCCAGGAAATAGCCAGTAGTAGAATATCGGTAACATTTTCCGATATCCTACTATTTTACAGGGGCATCGTATTTTTCAGCATATAAGACACTCCTGACTAGTGTTGGGCGAACATCTAGATGTTCGGGTTCGGGCCGAACAGGCCGAACATGGCCGCGATGTTCGGGTGTTCGACCCGAACTCCGAACATAATGGAAGTCAATGGGGACCCGAACTTTTGTGCTTTGTAAAGCCTCCTTATATGCTACATACCCCAAATTTACAGGGTATGTGCACCTTGGGAGTGGGTACAAGAGGAAAAAAAAATTTAGCAAAAAGAGCTTATAGTTTTTGAGAAAATCGATTTTAAAGTTTCAAAGGGAAAACTGTCTTTTAAATGCGGGAAATGTCTGTTTTCTTTGCACAGGTAACATGCTTTTTGTCGGCATGCAGTCATAAATGTAATACATATAAGAGGTTCCAGGAAAAGGGACCGGTAATGCTAACCCAGCAGCAGCACACGTGATGGAACAGGAGGAGGGTGGCGCAGGAGGAGAAGGCCACGCTTTGAGACACAACAACCCAGGCCTTGCATGAGGACAAGAAGCGTGCGGATAGCATGCTTTGTACCACCATGCAGTCATAAATGTAATAAAGATAAGTGGTTCAATAAACAGGGACCACGCGGCAACGCTAACCCAGCAGCAGCACACGTGATGGAACAGGAGGAGGCGCAGGAGGAGAAGGCCACGCTTTGTGAGACACAACAACCCAGGCCTTGCATGAGGACAAAAAGCGTGCGGATAGCATGCTTTGTACCGCCATGTAGTCATAAATGTAATAAAGATAAGAGGTTCAATAAACAGGGACCACGCGGCAACGCTAACCCAGCAGCAGCAGCAGCAGCAGCACACGTGAGTGGCAGTAAACAATGGTATATAGTCTGGCTGAGCGGTGTACACAGAGTGTCAGTAAACAATGGTATATAGTGTGGCTGAGTGGTGTACACAGAGTGTCAGTAAACAATGGTATATAGTCTGGCTGAGCGGTGTACACAGAGTGGCAGTAAACACAATGCTATATACTCTGGCTGAGCGAGCGGTGTACTACTGTTCCCAGCAGACACAGAACAGTAAACAGAATGCTATATAGTGTGGCTGAGCGAGCGGTGTACCACTATTCCCAGCAGACACAGAACAGTGAACAGAATGCTATATAGTGTGGCTGAGCGAGCGGTGTACCACTATTCCCAGCAGACACAGAACAGTAAACAGAATGCTATATAGTGTGGCTGAGCGAGCGGTGTACCACTATTCCAAGCAGACACAGAACAGTGAACAGAATGCTATATAGTGTGGCTGAGCGAGCGGTGTACCACTATTCCCAGCAGACACAGAGTGGCAGTAAACAGAATGCTATATAGTGTGGCTGAGCGAGGTACACAGAGTGGCAGTAAACAGAATGCTATATAGTGTGGCTGAGCGAGCGGTGTACCACTATTCCCAGCAGACACAGAACAGTGAACAGAATGCTATATAGTGTGGCTGAGCGAGCGGTGTACCACTATTCCCAGCAGACACAGAACAGTGAACAGAATGCTATATAGTGTGGATGAGCGAGCGGTGTACCACTATTCCCAGCAGACACAGAACAGTAAACAGAATGCTATATAGTGTGGCTGAGCGAGCGGTGTACCACTATTCCCAGCAGACACAGAACAGTGAACAGAATGCTATATAGTGTGGCTGAGCGAGCGGTGTACCACTATTCCCAGCAGACACAGAACAGTGAACAGAATGCTATATAGTGTGGCTGAGCGAGCGGTGTACTACTGTTCCCAGCAGACACAGAACAGTACACAGAATGCTATATAGTGTGGCTGAACGAGCGGTGTACTACTGTTCCCAGCAGACACAGAACAGTACACAGAATGCTATATAGTGTGGCTGAACGAGCGGTGTACCACTATTCCAAGCAGACACAGAACAGTGAACAGAATGCTATATAGTGTGGCTGAGCGAGCGGTGTACCACTATTCCCAGCAGACACAGAGTGGCAGTAAACAGAATGCTATATAGTGTGGCTGAGCGAGGTACACAGAGTGGCAGTAAACAGAATGCTATATAGTGTGGCTGTGCAAGCGGTGTACTACTATTCCCAGCAGACACAGAGTGGCAGTAAACAGAATGCTATATAGTGTGGCTGAGCGAGGTACACAGAGTGGCAGTAAACAGAATGCTGAGCGAGCGGTGTACTACTATTCCCAGCAGCGACACACAATGACTGGGGGGGACCCTGGCTAGCGTGGCTGGAGCGCGAACTACCCTGCCTGCCTACCCAAAGCTAAACCCACAGACAAATGGCGGAGATATGACGTGGTTCGGGTATTTATTTACCCGAACCACGTGACAGTTCGGCCAATCAGAGCGCGTTCGGGTCCGAACCACGTGACCCGTTCGGCCAATCACAGCGCTAGCCGAACGTTCGGGGAACGTTCGGCCATGCGCTCTTAGTTCGGCCATATGGCCGAACGGTTTGGCCGAGCACCGTCAGGTGTTCGGCCGAACTCGAACATCACCCGAACAGGGTGATGTTCTGCAGAACCCGAACAGTGGCGAACACTGTTCGCCCAACACTACTCCTGACTATATTAGGCACTTAGAGGGCGTGCAGGAGGGGGCACCAAATAGCTTTTCTTAACCCTCCTGGCGGTCTATTAAAAACCACCAAGGGGCAGCACAGCAGTTTTTTTTAATATATATTTTTTTAAATCATGCACCTAGCCCAGCGCTAGCTACATGACAGCCGCTGTGCAGCGGTATCCTCCCACCCTCTTTGATCGGCACCGGCAATCAAACCCGTCCAGAAATCCCATTCAGAACGGGATTTCCATTAGGGCTTCCCCCGTTGCCATGGTGATGGTCAGGATGACGTCACCGACGTCATCGACGTAGTGACGTCAAAGGGAGTCCCGATCCACCCCTCAGCGCTGCCTGGCACTGATTGGCCAAGCAGCGCATTGGGTCTGAGGGGGGGGGGGCGTGGCGGGTAGCGGCGAATCGGCGTAGAGCGGCAGTGACCGGTGTGCACACGCAGCTAGCAAAGTGCTAGCTGCGTGTAACAAAAAATTATGCAAATCGGCCCAGCAGGGCCTGAGAAGTCCTCCTGCGCGGCTTACCCCAAACGTAGTTCGGGGTTACCGCCAGGAGGGTTTTTAACATACTTTGCTTTAGGAAATGTATGCACCCTTGCTATTTTGATTGAAGAAGCCACAAAATCAAATTCCATTTACCCAGTGCACTGTGTTCATCATGTAGCCGGGAACCTCACCCTGCATTGCAAGCACTCCAATCTATTCAGAAATGCTACTGCTGAAATAAATCCCATCTGTCAGCCTGACCCTATTTGGTACATTGCCATCGAGAAGGAAGCTTGCCATCACCCCTCCCACATTCCTGCTCCGTACTGATTGGCTGAGGGCAGTTCAGTGTGACATAAGGGTGAAATCTGATATTGCTGTGCTCACATGTTTGCAAAGCAAGCTACCTAGAGCAGATTCTAGGAGGAAAAAAAAGAGTAAGAGAGGAAATGACATCAGTATTGACTTCAGTCAGAGGGAACCAAAATGGCAAATGCCAGGAACAGAATTCTCTTTATATACAATACCAATACCATATAAAATTCACTGAAATCAAAATGTAGACAGTACAATTCATCTGATATATAAGTGGAACAAGTAGTCATCTGTGTTTTTTCTGGCATAGAATGGCTGACCCTGCTGCTTTAAGGGACTTTTAACACCTAAATGGGCACTGATGATTAGTTTAGCAAAGAAGATCACTAGAGCATAACGATGAAATGGCATGGACTATTGTTTGATTTGGCTGCTATTGTCATAGATTTGGTTTGTTTTGGTTGTTGTAGATCTTTTGGCTTTCCAAGACAATATTTTAACCTGCGGGGCTCCTCCTTACACTTTGGTGCAGTGAAATTGTTAACGGTTGCACCACACTGTGCCAGAGAAATTGCATTGTGCGTTATAGCCATGGTCACTGGCATAACAATAGGGCCTGCAGCCCCTGCCCCCCTGGGGCCTGCTTGGGGCCGTTTTGGGGAGCTGGAGGGGTCGCAGCATGAGGGGAAAGCCATGCTGCACTTTGGCGGGGTCCCCCCCCCCCTCCCTCACCTTGGGCTCTCACCTCTGCGCTCCCCTCCAGCGTTGAATAGTTTGTGTATGCAGGCGGCGGGGCAGCGGCAGATACATACCTTCCATGTACTCCAGCATGGACATTCCTCTCTCTAGCCTCTGACGCGACTATACAGGAAGTCACGTCAGACACTAGAGAGAGAGGAACATCCACGCTGGAGTGCAAATATTGTCTTGGAAGCTATGCACTCCAGCGTAGTTGTTCCTCTCTCTAGCCTTTGACGCGACTTCCTGTTTATACAGGAAGTCACGTCAGACACTAGAGAGAGAGGAACAACCATGCTGGAGTGCACGGAAGGTATGCATCTGCCGCTGCCCTGCCGCCTGCATACACAAAATATTCAATGCCGGAGGGGAGCGCAGAGTGAAGAGCCCGAGGTGAGGGAGGGGGGGGGACCGTCCCCCCTCCCAGCCGAAGTGCAGCATGGCTTTCCCCTCATGCTGCGACCCCTCCAGCCCCCCAAAACAGCCCCAAGTGGTCCCGGGGGGGGGGGGCGCTCAGTATCTCTGCAGGGAGGCCCGGTGGGACCTTGTTACGCCCCTGGCCATGGTGCAACCAAAACATTAATAATACATTTAGGGATGGCCCTGATTAAGAGAATTCATGGAGAAGCATATGATCAGTTTGATCAGCTGATAGATTTGTAAGGTTCTGATTTGCTGTGATGACTTCCTGGTTTAACACATGATCAGGATCAGCAAATCAGAACCTTACAAATCTATCAGCTGATCAAACTGATCGCATGCTTCTCCATGAGCTCTCCTAAGCAAGGCCATCTCTAAATACCATTATTACACTGCCACTCATTAAATAGGGGAAGAGCTACAGCACGAGTGCTGATGATGTGTCCCCCTCAATGGATGGCCTGTAGCCTCCTTGCTCCAGTGCAAGTTGGTGGAGACCCTCCAAATCCCTGCTGCAGCTGTAGTCCCATGACCACACACATTGCCCCGCACACTGGAAAAAAAGATAACTGCTGAGGGCGGAGCAAGATCATCCACCAGGCAACGTAGGCAGGTGCCTGGGGTCTAGTGGGCGTCAAGGGATGCACCAACCACCTTCTCTGACCTTTCTCTACTTCAGTTCCACAAAAAGACCACAAATAATTGCATTGGAAATGATTAATGTCAGCTAAAATCTGTTGATGAGTGACCTGGGTGAGATCAGCCCAAATCATGCATTAATTTATTTTAATTCATGGTCCCATAAACCTTTTGTCCGCACCTCTCCGCTCTTCTTCAGTGTATAAATCTTTCGAGGAGTTTATCATTTACAAGCAACTCTATTCAGCGATAAAGGCTTCAACTAAAAATAATCCCCGAATTTGGAGGTGGGAACTTGTGTTGAATTTAATAGGCGAGATATTCTCTGGGAAAATACATAAAACATCCAATGCATTCGAGCGACAGCTTTAAAGGGCACAGTGTTATATAAAGACGTCTCGAAAAAAATGTAATCTATGCACAAAGTATGATTTTCATTATATGCGCATAGTGGGGTATTTAAAATTCATATTCATACATCCAAATAGCAGCACATATATTTCAATATTCACATAGCAACAGAAGCATCTGTCATTTAGTATGGCATGATGGTAAATATCCAAGTTAAAGTACATTTTAGGGACAGTATCTCTGTTTCCTCCAGGATTCGTAAAAGTTTATTCTTTGGTGTCTCCAACATTGAGGTCCCTCACCAGAAAGGATAAAAACAGGGAACACCAAGAGCCCCAATAGTGTAATATGTACTGGTAAATGGTTACTAGATAGAGTAAATACTAATACTCACAAACCAGGGTTACCATTAGACAACCACTGTAAGGGCAGGTGGGGAGATTTTCCTGACCCCACTCAGGAATAAGAAGTCACTCTCTGTAGGTGAGAAAAACCCTCCACCCAGGGTGGACTCAATATTATGCAGGAGAACAAAGGCGCCAAAAGGATAAAAGGAAGTTAAATGAGCTTAAAAAAACAAATTCTTGGTAAATAGAGGAGGTAGTGGTGGACTTACCTCCTCCAAGTAGACACACAACGACTGTAGTAAAGACAGTCAATATTTTTTATTTATGAACTCCAAATATGCAATTCATTTTGCAGGTTTGATCCCGCTTCATCAGGCAATAACAACGGAGCAATAGCATATGTGGTCAGTAGAAGAGCCAGGCACCACAGAGGTGGAAATCATTTGCATAACTACTATTACTTACCATGCAAACAGGAAACTCAGGAATATGGGCTGGGAGCAGCTAACCTGGTAGTTACATACTAGTAAAATTATGAAAAAGGAGGGAGGATGCGCATCCCTAAAACATGCTGCAATTTACTGGTTAATCGCTCAGGCATGCACCACCTCTATTAGGCTGAAAATGCATGCCCTGCGTCCAAAACAAATGCTACATTTATTATACTATGGAGGAACGTTGACTTCCACTATAGTTTGCATGCAAAGTATAATATACTGGACACTTGCACCACAGTGAGGCAAACCTCCGGGAAAGTGGCCTAACCTTTTCTCACCAGAAAAGAAGTGGGGATAGTGGTATGTGGGGAACTTATGGGCAAACATTGAAAAAAGATGAAAGTTTAAAAGGGCGCAGGATAGCTGTGATAGAATATTGGTAGTGTTACCGATACTCTACTACATTAATATAGCAAAATATTGGTAATATTTACCAATATTTTACTATGACCTAACCTCTCCCTACTCTAACCTTTAACCCCCTTGGTGGTGCCCAACCCTTAATCGCCACAACTACAAATAGTGACTACATTTGTAGCCGCTCTACTACTATGATCTAACCTCTCCATACACTCACCTTTAACCCCCCCTTGGTAGTGCCTAACCCTTAACCTCTGCAGCTACAAATAGAGATGTCGCAAACATAACATTTTCCATTTCCGTGATCGTGAACTTCCGCAAAACAGGCGAATCTGGTGAACCGCGATAGACTTCAATGGACAGGCACATTTTAAAACCTACAAAGACTTTTTCTGGCCAGAAACGTGATGGAAAAGTTGTTTCAAGGGGTCTAACACTTGGACTGTGGCATGCCGGAGGGGGAACCATGCCAAATGTCCCACCAAAAATTACGAAGTTGACGCAAAGTCGTGTTTTTATCCCTAAATTGCCCTGCTCTCACTAACAATCAGCAGCCAGCAGAGAATTAATCCAATATGGCCACTGTAACTGCTTTTTGATAGGGGGTGGAGACCCAGGAGGGGGTGCTAGCTGACTGGCTTCCATGTCTCTGCTGACTATGAGGTAAGGGGTCAAAGTTTAGCTTAATGATTATGTATAGGGACGATAGAACATGTCAAATGTTCGCTGTTCGCAGCAAATGCAAACAGCCGATGTTTGTAGAATACTGCTGGCCAGCGAACTGTTTGGGCCATCTCTAATTATTATGAAACACAGCTGGACTTTTCACCCTTTCTAATAGAATATTCCACTCCAAAGGTTGCATACAAACCCAATGATTGTCCATTCATACCACTTCCATGTAGGAATCTGTTCCTGGGAGCACCCACCTATAGGCTCAAGTTTTCAATTGCGTGCCTAGATCCTCTCCCCTGTACCACGGGGCTGCAATTCCAGTCTCCAACGAAGGATCGGCACCACAAAAAGTAATACTTTTAAAAATACTTTTTGTGGTGCCGATCCTTCGTTGGAGACTACCACTTCCATGTAGTATGAGAGACAGTCAACAAAATTTCATTCATAGAACAGCAAAGTCCCCGTTATCCGATTGGCTGCCATGTGTCTGCTGATTGTGAGGTAAGGGGTCAAAGTTTAGCTCAATGATGATGTATGGGGGCGGGTCAAACAACCCAAATGTTCGCTGTTTGCCGCAAATGCCAACAGCGGAAGTTCGCAGAATACTGTTTTCCGGCGAACTTTTCGGGCCATCACTAGCTACAAATAGCGGCTACAATTGTAGCTGCTATAGCGGCTGTACAGAGAAAATACCAGCTGCAAATAGCAGCAACCCATTTAAAATAGCAGCAAATTGTAGCCACTATTATAGTTACTCGATGGACGTATGTCTTTTTACAACCAAAATAACTATGTAACTATGTATAGTTGGTGCCTGCCAATTGAATGCAGTCTGCGCCAAGATTTCTGTATAGCCGCTATGATCTATAGTGGAGATATGTGCGCCCTTTTTTACTTGCGGTCTTTGAATGCCATCTTAGTAAAAAAAAATATCTGTCCACTGGAGTATTAATTGAGAGGTACATTAGTTCTCACGCAAAGGTAATATACTTACTTTCTGCCATCTTCAGCTAAAAAACATCCCCTACCCCCATATTTACCCTTCTCTTAGGAGTCTGGAAAGAAGAAAAATGCGAGTACACACCACCATCATATCCTGCATAGATTACTGTAACACCTTCCAGTGTGGTCTACCAGGGAACATGTACATTGAAGAAAGGCATCCAGTAATGTAGGTATCGGATGAAGCCAATAGAAGAATATCGGTAATGTTACCAATATTCTACTATTGACTCCCCCTAACCTAACTCTCATATTAACTCTCTCCCCACCTATACCTACCACTAACCGAATCCCTGTAGTTCACCATCGCTATCCACTGTTGCTACCCAGAGTTTAGCTAGATAAATTCAGTAGACAAACTCCATCACCTCTAACTAGAGTGCTAAATTCAACACCTTAATCATTGGTAACCGGGTAGCCGAACTCCAGTGTTGGATTCAGAGCCTCCACCACCACTAATTCAGTAGCCGCAGCAGAAGAAGCCTGTTTAAAGAGACTATGAAGTCTCGTAAAAACAAGGTTTTTTCTTTAAAAACCTCTTTAACCAAATTGCCCCTTCTAAAACACTGCATCCCCGTGGCTGACAACACCATAAATCACCCCTAATTACCCCCGGCAAAATCCACGACTTTCTTGGTCGTGGATTTTGCTGCTGGAGGAGGCAGAGCTTTGGGCTGTAGCTCTGCCTCCATGCGCGTCAATCAGCGCGTATCTCCGCCTCTCCCCTGCCCTCTCAGGGAAGGAAGACTGAGAGGGGCGGGGAGAGGCGGCGATCTGCAGTGATAGACACATGTGGAGGCAGAGCTGCAGCTGAAAGCTCTGCCTCTATGCGGAAGGAGCCCCGCGATGTCCCCCAGGTAATTTGGGGTGATTTATGGCATTGTCAGCAGCTGGGATGCGGAGTTTTAGGCGGGGCAATTAGGTTAAAGAGGTTTTTAAAGTAAAAACCTAATTTTTATGAGAATTCAGAGTCTCTTTAACCTGAGTTGAATAGGTTTAGAGGATCCCTGTGCTGTAACAGTGGGCTGCTGGAGGATACTGGAAGCCTTTGGACCACCCAGAGGCTTCCTACTACTTTGGTAATTATTTAACACTAGCTGGTCGCCCGGCGTTGCCCGGGCATGTAATTGGCTAGTGTTAGCTCTGCCCACTTTTTCTAATCCTAACACACAATTACTCAATGATGACCTAGTTTGTGAGCTTTGCAGTCTTTGGCATCAATAATTGGCATTGAAATGAAATAAATCTAATTGGCTGTGGCTCCACTTCTTTGAAAATCAATAGGTGAATTTTGATTAGCTTTTGTAGGCTCCACCCACTTTTCTGAATATTAATCCCAGTCACCCACTGTGCAAAGTTTAAGAACCCTGCCATTGACAGACAGTGTAAGAATGCATGCAGTTTACATTCTGGCAGTGACATTTGTATTTTTCTCCACCCACTGATGTCCTAATGTTTCCCGGGTATGTATTTGGCTGCTGTTGGCTGTGGCCGCGTTTTCTAACCCTAACACACAATTGTCAATAGTCAATGACCAAGTTTGTGAGATTTGTGGTCTTTGGCATGAATAATTTTCATTGAAATGAAACACATCTGATTCGCTGTTTGTGGCCCCACCCCTTTTCTAAATATTTAACCCCAGTCACCCAATGATCAACTGTACCAGGTTTGAGGCTTGTGCCATTAACAGTGCAAAAATGGCAGCAATTAAATATTTGCCTTGAAAATCAATAGGTAAATTGTGATTGGTTTTTGTAGGCTCCACCCACTTTTCTGAATATTAATCCCTGTCACAGAGTGACCAACTGTGCAAAGTTTTAGAACCCTACAATTAATAGTGTGAAAATGGCTGCAGTTTACATTTTCCCAGTGAAATTTGTGTTTGTCACCGCCCACTGAAGACTCGGCATTGCCCAGGTATGTATTTGGCTGGTGCTGGCTCCGCTCACTTTTTCTAACCCTAACACAAAATGACTTAATGACCAAGTGTGTGAGCTTTGCGGTCTTTGGCATCAATAATTTGCATTGAAATAAAATAAATCTGATTGGCTGTGGCTCCACCCCTTTTCTGAATTTAAACCCCAATTACCCAATGGCCAACTGTACCAGGTACAGGTGATTAACAGTGCAAGAATGGCATCAATTAAATATTCCCCTTAAAGATTAATAGGTGGATTTTGATTGGCTTTTGTAGGCTCCACACACTTTTCTGAATATTAATCTCAGTCACCCGGTGACCAACTGTGCAAAGTTTGAGAACCCTACCTTTAATAGTGTAAGAATTGCTGAGAGTTTACATTTTCGCAGTGAAATTTGTATTTGTCTCCGCCTACTGATGACCCAGCATTGCCCAATTATGTATTTAGCTGGTGTTGGCTGCGCCCACTTTTCCTAACCCTAACACACAATTACTCAATTACTCAATGACCAAGTTTGTGAGCTTTGCGGTCTTTGGCATCAATAACCTGCATTAAAATGAAACAAATCAGATTGGCTGTTTGGGGCTCCACCCCCTTATATAAATTTAAACCCCAGTCACGCAATAATCAACTGTATGTACTAGGTTTTGAGGCATGTGCCATTAACAGTGCAAGAATGGCAGCAATGAAATATTCTCCTGAAAAATCAATAGGTAATTTTTGATTGTTTTTTTGTAGGCTCCACCCACTTTTCTGAATATTAACCCTAGTCACCCAGTAACCAACTGTGCAAAGTTTGAGAACCCTACCATTAACAGTGTAAGAATGGCTGCTGTTTACATTTTCCCAGTAAAATTTGTATTTGTCTCCGCCCACTTATGACCCTGCGTTGCCCGCTTATGTATTTGGCTGGTGTTGGCTGTGCCCACTTTCCTAACCCTAACACACAATTAATCAATTACTCAATTACCAAGTTTGTGAGCTTTGCGGTGTTTGGCAACAATAATTTGCATTGGAATTAAACAAATCTGATTGGCTATTTGTGGCTCCACCCCTTTTCTGAAATTGAACCCCAGTCAGCCAATGATCAACTGTACCAGGTTTGAGACTTGTGCCATTAACAGTGCAAGAATGTAAATATTCCCCTTGAAAATCAATAGGTGAATTTTGATTGGCTTTTATAGGCTCCAACCTATTTTCTGAATAATAATCCCAGTCACGCAATGACCAACTGTGCAAAGTTTGATAACCCTATCATTAACAGTGTAAGAAAAACAAAAGTTTGCTTTCTTAAAACAGAAATAATTTGCAATTATTCAGGTTGGAGTGAGCTTGAGATGTCTCCCAGTGCATCACTGCTGAATATATGCAAATTACCAATGTTACCCTTAGAAGCTAAACACACCTCCAGAACCGCTGGAACGTAATGATGTGTCAGCTTGTTAATTTGTACAGAACCATAATAATCCAACATGCATACAGACTGTTTAGGATTGTTTGATCCTCATCAGTGCATGGCATAGATTAATTTGGCTCTATGCAGTAGGGCTTGTAACACCGAGAGGTACAGACTAACCAGCAAGCTCATGGTGCCCCAGAACTCATTGGAGTGTGTAAGGGACTACAATGGTCCTAAAAGCCCCCTTACTAAGATGTTAAGAAAAACAAAAGTTTGCTTTCTTAAAACAGAAAGAATTTGCGATAATTCAGGTTGGAGTGAGCTTGAGATGTCTCCCAGGGCATCACTGCTGAATATATGCAAATTAACTATTCTACCCTTAGAAGCTAAACACACCTCCAGTCTAACAGTGTAAGAATGGCTGCAGTTTACATTTTCTAGTGAAATTTGTATTTGTCTCTTTTTGGTTATAGGAATAAAATGTATCCTATACTTTATTCCAGGTAATGTTCTATGTGTGTGCCAAATTTCATTCAAATCCGTTCAGCCATTTTTGCGTGATCGAGTAACAAACATCCAAACATCCGAACTTTCCCATTTATTATATTAGTAGGATTTAACAACAAAACATAGGACCCAAAGTGCTTCAAATGTACTTTAATGGTATCATCCTGATTCAAAACCGCAGGGGGGTCCAGTGCTGTGAGGGAGCCCAAATGACTACTGCATTCCCTCTGATAAAAGGGTCCGTCCTTCAGGACAGGTGTTTTTGTGGCTAAACATGTTATGGGTGTCAAGATTATGCTGTACAAGCTTGTTTTATGACCCTTGTAAGATGGACCCCAGGCTGTGAAGTAAGGCAAGGGTAGGCAAGGAAACACTGGGGGCAGGGCCGAGCGGAGGCAGAGGCAAGAGAGGCTCCAGCCTCAGGGCACAGTCAAGGAGTGAGCGCACAACTCACTCAGCGATCATTCCCCTATTGGGTCTGAAGCAGAGAGAAGTAAGAAAAGGGGTTAAATAGCAGTGACTGACAGCCAGAACTAGAGATTAAGGTGTTGGAGGGGTTGGGGGCCCGGGAGTGCCTCTTAGTCTAATAGCAATCAGTGTGTGAAGGCCGGGGTGGGAGGGATGGAGGGGCGCACTTTGGGTGCTGGAGGGCCTTGTCCCAGCTCTGACTTGGGGCCCCATCAAATCTTTGCTGGGATGGGGGGGGGGTTGGGCAGGGGCTGGGCTTGATTTGTAGTTATTCCCTTGGAATTTGGACAACCAAAATTGACAGGAAGGTAGTTTAAAAGGCTCATTTCCCAACTGCATACAATTTGCGGTAAACCTGCATCTCTGATTGTGACTCTAGCAGCACTGCCATGTCCATCTGTGAGCATTCCTATCTGATTTTGAAAAAAAAAAAAAACAGAAAACACTTGTTTCAAATGTCAAGTTTCAACAAAAGAACAGCAGGGAGCAGCTTGTAAACACAGCGAAGGGCAGGGACCCTTCCATCACGGCAGACGGAGTTATCAAAGAAACGCTAGTCACTCGTAAACCTAAGAAGCCTCGCTTACCCTCTGCTATTGTCTGGCCGCTTGACATTTCAAGCGCCTTCATCTTTCAGCAAGGACTAAGTTTGCCCTCTCTACCTTTATGACAATGTTTGTATAAACACTAATAAATTGGAGGACCACAGGGAGGCAGCAGATCACCTTATTGCTACTGTGGTCCCCACACTGCGGTGTGCAAATGTCAGCCTATACTACAGAGGTGCAAGACAGAGCTGTGCGTGGCTGAAGATCCCACGTGTGACACCAAAGAGAGAAGCCTTCGAAAGAGCACACTGAATGTATCACTGCAGATGATATTAAAATCAAGAGAATGACTTGAGCAGGAATGTGAAGCTTGGATAAGACTTTTAATTTCTGTCACCCTAAAAGATGGTAGAGTGATTAGATTTTACAGAGTGAACTCTGTAGTGATACTGCGCTGGTAACAGCATGTTCTGTTCTATGGAGAGAGAAAGAAGGGGGAAGAGGCAGAAGATGAGAGGCAGTCCTACAGGGTGTATCACTAAATAATGTAGTAGGATGGCTTGTGTTGTGTAGGAAAGCTATATTTTTACCCAAGGCAGGTCTGGATTTACCAGAAGGCACTGTAGGCATGTGCTTACAGGCGCCTAATGATGGAAAGGCAGCTCACTTGCCTCCCTGCATGTGCCTACATCCCTCCTTCCCTATGCTGAGCCCTGATGAGAGTGTAAATGAGAGGTTACTCACCCTGCTCTCAGAATTCCACTGATGAGATCTCCCTTCAGTTGGGGGCACCTCTAAACACTTAATACTGAGGGTACCTCTGGCTACCTAATCTTAATTGGCACCTGTAGTTATCTATGACAGGCAAGGGTGAAGTGACAGCCAGCATGGATTGGTGGGGTTTGTAGGTACGTGGAGGGTGGAGTCTATGGTGTCAGGACATCTGTGCCTATAGGCTCCTGTGATGCAAACCCAGGACTGACCCAAGGCAATCATGAACAATAGTGTCTAACAAAAATCTCACAACTGTGCCTTTATTAAAGGACACCTGAAGTGAAAGGTGTATGGAGGCTGCCATATTTATTTCCTTTTGAACAATAACAATTGCCTGGCAGTCCTGCTAAGTGCTGATCTCTTTGATATCGGCAGTGTCTGAATCACACATCAGAAACAAGCATGTGGCTAATCTGGTCAAACTTGAGTCAAACATCTGATCTGCATGCTTGGTCAGGGTCTATGGCTAAACCGTATTAGGGCACACTGTACACTGTACACACTGCTGCGCTTGCGCTGTGTTTTTAAAATCGCATGCAATTTTTTAAATCGCAAAACCTTCATGAAAATAGAAACATTGCATCGCACCAGTCGGTACAGGTCTTCACAGTTTTTCAGAAGACCCTGCTATTAAAAACCGCATGCGATTTTAAAAGTGCAGCAGTGTGTACAGGCCCTTAGAGGCAAAAGATTAGCAGGACAGTCAGGTGATATGCATTTGCATAGCGGCCAACACTACAGCCTGTTTGTGCCCGTCCTATATTTTCCAATAGGGACATTTTTTTGATCCTTCACCTTGAAGTCAGGTGGAACAGGATGGCCAATCCTACCTGATTACCACCCAGGCCACGCCCCCTCCCCATAAAAGGTAGCATCCTTTCGGCCATTGCAAGCCTATTTTTAGTCAGTGTAAGTAGAGGGGCTGCTGCTGATACAGGACCAGTGTTAGATAGGTTGTATTGTGAAATTGTACTGTGTAGGTGCTTGGGCGCTTGCTAGGGGGCACTGTTTCTTGTAGTCCACCAGCTATGGACCTCCAATAATCCTTCTGAGGACTTGTCATGACCACATAGGCTGCATTTGTGTTATTGTGCTGTGTGGCTGCTTCCTAAGTCCTCTGCTTCTTGTAGTCCACCAGCTAGGGAACCCTCAATAGTCAGTTCGAGGACTCATCCTGTCCACAAAAGTCATTTTTCATAGTGACATAGACCCTGCTGTACTGATATTTTGTTGTTGCATTGTGGTGTGTTGTAGCAACGCAACACCCAACTACAGTGTAGTGTGTGGCTGGCTGTTTCACCATTCTAACCCACCGTCACGTTTGTAATACCAGTCCGTGCATACCTGTTCATGTTCACTACACCTGCGTGACAGCAGCATGCAGTGTTATATACCAGTCACTGCATACCTGTTCAGTGTACCTGTGTGTGTGACGGCTGCACATTTGTAATACCAGTCCGTGCATACCTGTTCATGTTCACTGCACCTGCGTGACAGCAGCATGCAGTGTTATATACCAGTCACTGCATACCTGTTCAGTGTGCCTGTGTGTGTGACGGCTGCACATTTGTAATACCAGTCCGTGCATACCTGTTCATGTTCACTACAGCTGCATGACAGCAGCATGCATTGTTATATACCAGTCACTGCATACCTGTTCAGTGTACCTGTTTGTGTGACGGCTGCACATTTGTAATACCAGTCCGTGCATACATGTTCATGTTCACTGCACCTGCGTGACAACACAAAGTTTTATATACCAGTCACTGCATACCTGTTCACGGTACCTGTGTGTGTGACAGCTGCACATTGTAGTAATAACAGTCCATTCATATCTGTTCACTGCACCTGTGTGACAGCACGCAGTTTTATATACCAGTCACTGCATACCTGTTCACGGTACCTGTGTGACTGCACATTGTATTAGTCAAGTCAGTGCATACCTTTCACTTCATCCCCCCCAATATGGACAAAACAGGCAGAGGCAGAGCCAGAGGCAGGCCACCCAGCAGGTCTGTTCAAGGTCATGCTGTCATGATTTCATGCGCCCCTAGACCAAAGTACAGTGTTCAGTGTTCATCACTTTTGTGGCCAGAATTAATGTTTAAAGTTCTAAAAGTTTGCCTGCCCATTGAAGTCTATTGTGGTTCGCACGAAAGCAAACTTTTTCGCTTGAGGTTTGCGAACCTAAAATTGGAGGTTCGAGCCATCTCTAATCATGGTTTAGTGAATCAAGCTCAAAGTGACAGCTTGACACAATCTTAACCACTTCAGGTTCCAGGGTTTTTACCCTTTAAAGAGAATCTGTACTCTGAAATTCTTACAATAAAAAGCATACCATTCCATTCTATCATTATGTTCTCATGGGCCCCTCTTTGCTGTTTCTGCCACTCCCTGCTGCAATCCTGGCATTTTTTTCTAAACTTCATTAAATTAAATGTGTGCACAAGTGTGAGCGCGGCAGACATGTGCAAGCGTGGGAGCATGCGGAGGCTACAACGAGGGCAGGATGTGAGTCTTATGTCCAGGAACTTACAGGAACACTACACTAAATGATAGAATTGCATCCAAAAAGCACAAGTGGTTAAAAATAAAGCTATTAGACTGAAAATAAAAAAAATATATATAAGCCTCTTTTCTATACTACTGTTTTATGTATCATCCATACTACACATACAATTTATTGTTTTATAAATTCATGTTCACTTCAGGTTCACTTTAATGCCTGAGTACAGCCACAGTTTTTTTTTTTCCTGTATGCATTCAGTAAAAAAATAGAAATACAAAAATAAATTATATATATATATATATATATATATATATATATATATATATATATATATACATATATATATATATATACAGTAGTTCATTAGCAAATAAGCACATTTTTGCAAAATATAGGAAAAGCAAGAAGTCTGCACCACTCATAGCTTGTGATTTCCGCTTTAGCAATCCCCCACTGCCTGCTCACTGCTTTCTCTACCCCACCAGGGCAGTTTCTAGGCTAAATTGCAGCCAGGGAACAGTCACACAGCCACAGGTCACAAGCAGATCTGCCTACTTACTAGTGACCAGCCACCCATCCAGGGGAAGCAGGGACCAGGAAAGCACACAGGTAAAGAGAGCCCAGAAAGCTGACTCTGCACTGACAGCCTGCAGTACCGCTACAGGACAACAGGTGTCATCACGCGGTGATGACGTGATGATGAAGTCTGACGCAGGCAGCCCAGGAAGAATCAAGGAAGGTGACCGTGCTGGTAGCTAGCGGTGATGTCCTTCTGCCTGCGCCCCCCTTCTTCTACTTGCCCGTCTGCGCCCAGGGCAGTCGCCCTGACCGCACTGCCCAAGAAATGGCCCTGTCCCTCGGCTCACAGTCAGTTTTTTTTTCTAAAAATGTGTTTGCCTCTGAGGGGAGCCATGAAAAAGGGAGGAGTTCCTAAAGGAGGAAGAAGGAGGAATGTACCGGCCTCAGAGGGGAACCTCTTAGGTAGGGATGGTCAGAAATGCTCATTTCTGGTTTTCCGATTTCTGTTTTTTAAAGAGTATTTTATTAGTATTTTTTTCATCAGAGAATACAAAAAAACGAAAAAGACGAAAACAAAAATTAGGAAAAAACGGAAAATCAATTAGCAAAATTCTGTATTCTCTGATTGGTCCAATGTTTCCAAATTCTGTGACCGGGCTAAAACTACCGAGTTGCAGTAAATCGGATTTCCGGGGAATTTGGATTTCCAATTCCAGTTTTCCAAATTCCAATCAGAAATGCAGAAATTTGAATTCCGCGGAATCCGAATGAACATCCCTACTCTTAGCCACCCAGTGTGTGTCACATCTTAATGGTGATGCCTTTTTAGGGGGGAGGCTGGTGGGCTCCTACAGCATCTGGGGCCCTGGGCAACTGGCCAGTTTGTGCCCCCCCCCCCTTCCCCAGAAGTGCCAACCCTGGCAGACAGCTGCCAATCACTGATTGATCCATGAATTTGGATGAGATTGATTTCCTTTTTGTTTTGCAAAATTTACATTTTTGTTTTTCAAAACTTTTTTTTGTTTGTTTTATACCTAGTCATTGCAGATCAGTGTTCTCAAAAATACACTATAACATAAAACTGTGCTAAACTCTCTTGGTGCCCATACATGGTACATTTTTTTCAATTAGATAATTTTGTTTGATTATTCTGTCAGATTGAATATAAAGATTTTTCTAACGCGTCCGATCAGATTTTCATTGAAAAAATTGGATAATTGTTTGTTTTCCAAAGAAAAAAGATCATTTTTGACTTTCATTAGATTCGATCATTTTAGTCGAATAAATGAGGGAATCAAACGTTTTTAGTGTTTTTTAAACTTTTTTTTTAAACATTTTTAAACGTTTTTATTTGTTTTTATTGTTTTATGTTTTTATTATTTTTATTATTTTTATTAGGCAGTACGGTGGTGTAGTGGTTAGTGCTCTCGCCTTGCAGTGCTGGATCCCTAATTCAAATCCCAGCCAAGTCAACATCTGCAACGAGTTTGTATGTTCTCCCTGTGTCTGCATGGGTTTCCCCTGGGCACTCCAGTTTCCTTCCACATCTCCAAAACAGACAGATAAGTTAATTGGCTTCCCCCTAAAAACTGGCCCTAGACTACAATAAATACACTACATGATACATACATAGACATATGACTATGGTAGGGATTAGAATGTGAACTCCTCTGAGGGGCAGTTAGTGACAACACAATATATAGGGCTTGATTCACAAAAGAGTGCTAACTGTTAGCACGTCTGTTTTCGCACGAATTTTCGCATTGCACACAATAACGTTTTCCGCAAATTTTCAACTGCAAATTTTTCCGCGAAATCAATATCGTTTGCGTGCAAAAATTTGCATTTGCGCACAAAAAACGTTATCGTTTCGCGCGGAAATTTGCGAACACGCGCAATGCGAAAATTTGCGCGAAAACGGCCGTGCTAACAGTTAGCACTCTATTGTGAATCAAGCCCTTACTCTGTACAGTGCTACATAAGATGTCTGCACTATATAAAAACTAAATAATAATTGTACCGTGCATAGGCAACATTAGTGTGCTCATCATGAATTCCAAACAAATGTCCTGCCTTTTGTCTATTATATAATGGCAACAAAGTAAGCAACTCTATAGCCCAGAAGTATCCCCTCTCCAAGAATAGGAATGGGTTTTCTTTATGTAATGACCTTTTCTGTCCCACACACACAGCCTAATATGATTTATTAAGTAGCTACTTACCTGCAAGTGCTTCCTCTTCTCCTTGTATCACATAACAGATGCTGACAGATTGCTCTCCGTGAGAAACACACGGCAACATGGCAATATGTCATGGAACAATAGGTGTGAAAGTGCTAAGTATGGTTGTTGAACGCCTCTCCTGCTGCCGCCTGCCCTTGCCTAGGAAGAATTCTTCCTAAAGCAGAAACAGCACCACAGAGATGTCCTTCATGGAGGCTACATGTGAGAGACAAAGCGGAGGGTCACACATCCACACAGAAAAACACACAAAACAAAGTTCTCCAAGCTCAGGATCACTGACACGCCTTAAAGAATAACTGTCGGGCGTAAAATAAAAAAATCAATTCTTTATTTTTATATGGTAAACAAGTAATAAGGATGCTAATCAGGCAATCCAAAAGTTAAAATCTCTATTACTTTTTTGTGTTGATAAATTATCATTCCCCAGTTTACAGGACTCTTATTTGGTACACAGAAAATTTGGTACACAAAAGAGAAGTTGCAGGGCATGCTGGGTTGTCTTTTTTTTGCTTCTCAACTTCCCTCTCAGACTTAACTAATGCAGCCTGATTGGCTGAAGCCTTTTTCCTTCCTGTTTTCCCCTCCCACACCTCTGTTCCTCTCTGATTGGCCAAAATTTCTCAGGCTGAAGCAATGCACTTTCTATAGTGAAGGGCGGGCAAATCAGGCAGAGGAGACTAAGGGCGGATATTACATCACGACTGGCTTCAAAATAGCCACAGTAAATATGGAAACTGTCTAGAGTAGGATTCTCTACGTGGACAGTGCAATACATATGTTATGTAAGTAGAGCAAGTATTTATCTACTCATATATTTTTTTTTTTTTTTTCCTGAGATAGTATGGCTGACAGCTCCTCTTTAACTGAAACCACAAGGTTGCAATAATTCAGCTTTTAGGGCCTCGTTCACGCTCACGTTCACGCTATGGGCTTGATTCACAAAAGCGTGATAACTCATATGACGGTCGCGCTAGCATTTTGCGCACGCTATAACACGCATAACAGTTTTCGTGCGCAATCCCAAACTTGCGCTTGCTAATAGGAATTTTCGCGTGAAAATGCACTTGTTTATGCACTTGTTTTTGCGCAAAAATTTGCATTAGCACAGGAAAATGTGTGATTGCACGCGAAAATTGTTATGCACATTATAGCGCATGCAAAACGCTAGTGCGACTGTGATATGAGTTATCACGGCTTTGAGAATCAAGCACTATGAGCGTTTCCAGGTTTTTTTTAAGCGCTGGCGATTTTAGAAATCGCTCTAAAAGCGCTTGTGCAATGTTTTCCTATGAGAGTGTTCACATGTGAGCATTTCAATTTTATTAAAGTCGCAAACGCGCTACATGTACCATTTTCTGAGCCCTTTGGCTCAATGAAAGGTATAGGGAAATTGCAAGCGCTTGAAACAGCGCTTTGTATAGTGATTTCCAGAGTGCTCTTTATGAATAAATTCATTTCTGGGTCAAAGAGTTCACTTCCTGACTGGCATCAGTAACTGAAGAAACAAATCGCTTAGCAAAAGCACTTCGAAAATTGCTTACAAAAGCGCATTTCTAAGCGCAAAGCGCAAGGAAAAGCGCTTTTGATAAAACTTAATAAATTGTTCAGCGCTTGCAATAGCGCTGGCAATTTATAATATGAACAAGGCCTCAGTGAGCAAGTTTGGTTTCCTATGATGCATCACTCCCAAATATGCAAACAGGGTTGTTTTTATGCAAAGACATTGCAGGTACAGGCCTGGAGTGCCATTTTCTCTGAAGGGCGCCACAGCATTTGTCACTGATGATGATCAGTGTGATTATCAGCAGCAACAGTAATGGCTCTCTGCACCCCTGTTCACCCCTCCAGCTCGGACAACAACAGCAGCAAGTATCCAGGTGACACAGGTTACTTTCACAGGGGAAATAGTCAGAAATGGGCCTGTATGCAAATGATCTGTTTATGGCACTTAGGCCTGGGGCACACCAGAGGAGTTTTTCTGAGCGTTTTGAGTTTTTAAATCTGCTGCTAATGTTATCCTATGTGTCTGTGCACACTGGAGCAATGAGGTTTTGTAAAAAAAAAACCATAGCATTACATTGGGAAGAGCTTTTGAAACCTCTAAAAGCTCTTCCCAATGTAATGCTATGGGGTTGTTTACAAAACCTCATTGCTCCAGTGTGCACAGACACATAGGATAACATTAGCAGCAGATTTAAAAACTCAAAACGCTCAGAAAAACTCCTCTGGTGTGCACCAGGCCTAAGTCAGACACACATCCAGAGCCATGAGTGTATAGTTAGCCTATAGCTTACTTAGCGAGCTTGCTTGCGCAGTTAAAGCTGCATTTTTTCAAATACCTTCTGCTTTAAGAAGGCAAATCTATATTGACCATCCCTGATATGAAGGAGGTGGTTTCGGTGCATGGTGCTCAGTGCCGGGCTCTGAAACCAGGTGCCCCATGGCAGCATTGTTATGCTGTACGGGGTGTGTGAGAGTGATCGGGACTCTGGTGATCACTGGACTCCAAATTACACCTCCCTCCGAGTTGTGACGACTCGGAGGGGAAATAGTATTTAACACCACCGGGGAGTTTAGCAGCAGCAGGGTGAGCAGTCATTCGGCTTGCACTGTGAGCTACTTACCTGTGGCTTACTAATACATATGCCCCTGATAATCAGGAGCAGCTGAAAAAGTTGTGGCTAAAAATGGGCGCAGTTGTTAGTTATTGATATATGTGGGCGCAATTGTTATTTAATTTAATATTAAAAGTTGTTACACTATTTAGCGGGCGGCTGCAATTGGTTTTGGGGGTGTTAAGGTTAGGCACCACTAGGGGGGGGTCTTAGGGTTAGGCACCACCAGGGGGGTCTTAGGGTTAGGCACCACCAGGGGGGTCTTAGGTTTAGGCACCACCAGGGGGTCTTCGGGTTAGGGACCACGAGGGGGTCTTAGGGTTAGGCACCACCAGGGGGGTCTTAGGGTTAGGCACCACCAGGGGGTCTTAAGGTTAGGCACCACCAGGGGGGTCTTAGGGTTAGGCACCACCAGGGAGGTCTTAGAGTTAGGCACCACCAGGGGGGTCTTAGGGTTAGGCACCACCAGGGGGGTCTTAGGGTTAGGCACCACCAGGGGGGTCTTAGGGTTAGGCACCACCAGGGGGGTCTTAGGGTTAGGCACCACCAGGGTAGTCTTAGAGTTAGGGACCACGAGGGTGTCTTAGGGTTAGGCACCACCAGGGGGGTCTTAGGGTTAGGCACCACCAGGGGGGTCTTAGGGTTAGGCACCACCCGGGGAGGGTTCTGTGTGAGAGTAGGGTAAGCTTAGGTTATAGTTAGGTTCAATTAAATTGCTATTTACCGTTTTTGTTATTATTTTTTGTTATTTATCATAGCGCTTAAATTGTTATTTACCGATATTGCTAGTAATATCTTTCTTTAACGTCATTCCTAAATTAGCTTACGACATTTTCAAATTTATGCTGATAATCACCCCTAATAAACTCAGTGGGACAAATACAAAATCTTGGACCAGCCAAGCCACTGAAGGAAACGAATAAGATCTGTGAAGGCCATACTGTAAACATTGCTTAATTCTTGGACCAGTCTTTCAGCTGCCCGGCAGAGAATTGTCAGATAAGCCAGTCCACCAGGGCGGTGTAGCAAGGCAAAGTGACTCGCAAAACTATTGCATCAGCCCCATTTATAGGAAATAAATCACATACGTAAGGGAAAACAAATAAGCTCTAAGTAATGAACGTGGAATAATGACGGTAATGAGGCTGATATTGCTGCAGGAGAGGAACTCGGATGTGTAGAATAAGCCAAAGCCACGCAAAGCCAGGCCAGAGTGAGGCAATCAATCACTGGCACTGGAGAGGCCATAAAGTATGGCTAATGACACATAATCAATGGGAATTGCAAAACATGTGCCTGTACAGCAAGAAGAGACACAAATATATACGCCCATGAAAAAAGGGTACATAGCACAGAAGTACTGTAATATTCAGAATTCATATTCAGGGCTCCTTTAAATAAATGGTTGGACCGTCAGTGACTTAAAGAGAACCCGAGGCGGGGTTCTGACAATGCAATCCACATACAGAGGCTGCCTATACTGCCCAGCCTCTGTTGTTATTTCAATCCCCCCTAAGCCCCCCCTGCGCTCTGCTATCCCCTATAAATCACAGCCGCGCTGCCGACACACAGCATGTCACAGCGGGCTGTGTTTACCTCTGTACTGTCAGTCTGCTGCTCCCCCAGTCTCCTGCATAGCTCCGGTCCAGGCCCGCGTCCCTTCCCTCCCTGCTGATTGGATGGAAGGGACGCGGGCGGGACCGGAGCTATGCAGGAGGTGGGGGGAGCATGCAGTGTGACAATACAGATGTAAACACAGTCCGCACAGCTCAGCTGTTATTTATGGGGGATTGCAGAGCTCAGGGGGAACTTAGGGGGGATTGAAATAGCAACAGAGGCTGGGCAGTATAGGTAGACCCAGCCTCTGTACGTGGATTGCATTGTCAGAACCCTGCCTCGGGTTCTCTTTAAAGAGTACCCGAGGTGGGTTTCTGCAATCAATATTAGGACACAGAGGGCAATTCTGCATATTATCACCAGCCTCTGTGTCCAGGCATTGGTGAAGGGTGGATCTGGAAGGGCTAAGGCGAGGCCCCAGCCACGAACTGGGTGGCTGCCTGTGTCCCTTCCCTCCCCCCATCCGTAAGCTTCCTCCAATCGGCTTACGGAGGCGGGGAGGGAAGGGACACAGGCGGGGAGCCTCGCTATAGAGGAGGGGGAGGAGCGGCGGTGTGGCAGCCTGGATGTAAACAGCCAACTAACGACAATCTGTGTGTCGCTAGCCAGGCGGTTTTTATAAGGGGGGAAAGCAGAGCACGGGGGCGCGCACTATAAGGACACAGAGGCTGGTGATTGTATGCAGAATTTGCCTCTGTGTCCAAATATTGATTGCAGAAACCCACCTCGGGTTCTCTTTAAAGAGGAGATGTAAGGAAGATAATTACAATAATACAATTATTATTGTACAATTAATTACAATATTCATTTATAGATGATTTAGTCAGTGTTTGTACATTGTAAAATCTTCCCTCACCCTGACATACATTCTGAAATTTATCACTGGTGGTGACAACTTTAGTCCTGCCAGGCGATCTGCATGGAATGCTCGTTACTGAGAGTTCTATGCACAGAGGTAGTTATTGTTTGCTTGGCAGTTGGAAAAACTGTTATTTCCCACAATGCAAGGGGGTTCACGGAGAGCAAACTGTCAGGACCATGGTCCTGACATCACACCGTGGGAGGGGTTTCACCACAATATCAGCCATACAGTATAGACCTCACTGATGATCTATTTGAGAAAAGGTTAAGATTTCTCGTGGGAAAGGGAGTATCAGCTACTGATTGGGATGAAGATTAAATCTTGGTTAAAGAGAGCTTGGTGTTTGGATACTAAAATATCACTAAAAGAGGAGCGCTTTTTAATAATAGAAGTATTCTGGATACGCGCTTTCAGCATCAGAAATGCTGATACATATATATATATATATATATACAGTATATATATATATATATATATATATATATATATACAGTATATATATACACCAAGGGGTGAGCAGCACAAACCAAATTGTATGCAATTCTATGCAAAGCATGCACGCAGCATAGGAGGTCCCCAAACGCCATAAGAAATATACACACACAGAGGGGCTGCAGCACACAACAGGAAAACAGTGACAGGGGCTCTTGGTTACGCTTTAATGCGCTTAAGCTCACCAACTGCACCAAAGTGTCCCCAATCTGGTGAGTCCTACTCTACCATGCAAAATGCCAGTTTTTATAAGCAGTCTAGTGGGAACTAATCCATTCATTTATTACTCTATATTAGGCAAAGTTCATATTTTATAACAACTTGTATATTGTGAAATCAAGGACAGACAAAACAATACCTCTTTCTTCCCATACATAACAATGATTTAGTGCGGAGAAGATTGTTTTGCTAAAACACTGTTATGTTTTGGTTTTTTTTTTCCTTTTTTTTTGTTTTTCTTAGCTTGTTTGGTTTTTCTTTTTTTTTAGTCTTTTTTTTTAGTCTTTTTTTTTTCTTTTCAAAATTAATAAAAAAAAAAAACAATTCTGGAGACTGGCCATAGACTTTAAAGAGAATCTGTACTGTAAAATTCTTACAATAAAAAGCATACCATTCTATTCATTATGTTCTCCTGGGCCCCTCTGTGCTGTTTCTGCCTCTCCCTGCTGCAATCCTGGCTTGTAATTGCCATTTTTAGGCAGTGTTTACAAACAAAAGACATAGCAAGTGATAGGCTGAGAGGAGCTCAGTGTGTGAGTCATACAGAGAGTGCAGGGGGCCTGGAGAGGGTGTGTATAGCTTCTATCCAATCACAAGCAGCACAGCACATTCCAGCCTGACTGCCTCAGCCCGACAGAGCCGACAGAGGAGAGAAGATTAGATCATATAACAGAGATAATACAGCCACTGTGCAAATAGGAAAGGCTGCAGTAAGACAGAGCACATTAGAACAGCCAGGGCCAGATTTACAGCTCAGGAGCCTATGGGCACATAAGCTCTGGCGCCCTAAACTCTGCCCCTTAACACAGACCACACCCTCTAATGGCACGCCCCTTTTTCTTATTTTAGATCAGAAACAGGTTGCGCTGGGCTGGTATATTACTATATATCAATACTAATGCACTTGTAAGTGTCTGTAATCAGAACATGTATAGATCATAAATTCATAAAAGTATGCTTTAAAGTTTTTGCTGCAGATAAAAACTTGCTTATTTCATAAATTCATAAAATCACGTTTTAATATATTGCTGCAGGTAAAAACTTGCTTATTTCATAAACATAATATAAAACCTCTAAAAAGCATAAAGTTCACAGTATAACACATATGCCGCATATATATACCAATTATCAAAATTTCATAAGGCACTTCCGCATATATTCACTCACTCATACTCAGACCATCCAATGTGTGCAAAAAATTATTATATGCATAAAAAATTTAAATAGGAATTATAATACTGATTTGGTCACTTAAAGTAGGGAGGTCTCTATATTAAAGAGAAAAGTGCTTGCTTTGAATTGTAGAAAGTATCTGATGATTTCCTCCAGTGGGTGGTTTAATGCCTCCTGGTATAAATTGCAAAGGTACAGTTCTTCAATCAAGATTGTCCTAAGTCAATAGTTCTGTTATACTAAAGTACAATGACTACCGCAATGGGACCTCTTATCAGGTATATAATGTTCGTCTGAAGTTATTTCCGTGATTTGAGAGTCATACGTGCCAGTAGTCTGTATGCGAAATTCAGAGGGTACTCACGCTTCCCATTGGGTACCGGGTATTCCTTCAGTCAACAGGTCAGAGCTCCGGCCGGCAGCTCGAGGGCCTGTGTCCGCTCACTCTTCCCGTATAGTTCCACTGTGCGTTTCAATGACGGAGAGTAGTACTTCCGGGTGGCGGCTTGTTCACTTCCTGGTGACGTCACCTGCATCCCACGGCTGGTGTTGTTAGGTTGCCTGGTTACCGCTATTACGTGGTTATTGGTCTAAAGTCCTAATTAGACTTGTCCAGGCTCCGATAGCGTCAATGCTGTTACAACTCTTGGCGTGGGATGCATAAAAAAGTGGGCTAACGCGTTTCAGCGGTCTCGGCCGCCTTTCTCAAAGCCAGTCTTTAGTGAACTGCCCGCCATACTGCAGATATAGTTTCCTAATCCCTCCTCTCATTTCAAGTGTAGTTGCTGGGTCCTAAAGTGAGGGTTGTTCCGTTCAATACTGCATTATACAGGATGTAGTGTCCATCTCCACTCCTATAAATATCCACATAAAAAATATATATCATAGGGATAGCTTGGCTTGACCGTTTTGGACTGAATTTTTGTGCTGATTTCTCTAAATAAAAACACTACAGGGCATCCCATATATAAAAAAAATGTGTACACACATGGATTGTCCGCCACATTGGATGGGATTCATTCCACCACACTCATAGAAAATCAAACAATTCAAATTCCGCATTCAATCCCCTTGGAGACATAGTGTCTAAAGTGAATATCCAATAATTTTCCCTGCTGGACATCCTAGCTATATAGTCGCCTCCCCTGGGGTCCCTATCCACTATCTCCAAACCCATAAATTTGGTGTCCTTGATTATACAATTATGTTTTTCTTTGTAATGTCTTGATAAAGGGTGTCCCTCCCAACCTTTCTTCATGTTTTTAAAATGTTCCCCTATCCTATCCCTTAACAGTCTCTTTGTCCTTCCCACATATATTTTATCACATGGGCACTTGATACAATAAATCACTCCCCTAGTATCACAGGTGATAAGTCCATTAATCTTCAGTGAGGTCTTGCCTGTAATAATCTCATCCACTTTGCTGTAGCTATTGGTTCCTCTACAGTTTATACATCTACCACACCTCACAAAACCTTCTCCAAGTTTGTTAGGGTGCTTCCTTCCATTGGTGGCTGTTGCTATTTTCAGACCTACTGTGGTTGCCTTCCTGAATAAGGTATAGAGGGCACAGAAAGAAGTCAGTGGGGGTAGGTAGGTGGGAAAATACAGTAGGTAGGTATAGACAGCACAGAGAGAAGTCAGTGGGGATAGTTAGGTGCAGGGGCGTAACTAGAAATCACTGGGCCTCCCTGCGAAAATTTGGATGGGCCCCCCCAATAGGTGCCAAATAATCATAATGGGGCAGCATTTCACCATAAAATAATCATAATGCCACAATGTTTCACCATAAAATAATCGCAATGTGGGCAGCATTTCACCAGAAAATAATTGTACAGTGGGCAGCATTTCACCTGCAAAAAAAATAATTTACTCATCTGGCAGAAGTCTCCTCTCCTGGTCGGCCTCTGGCGCGCAGCTCCCCGACGATCCTCCTGCTCAATTCTCCCACGCTGAAAGGAATAGCAGGGCTACAGGAAGATGGCACCCGAAGCCCTGCACTGGAGTCACAAATAGTCTCCAGTGCAGGGCTTCGGACGCTATCTTCCCGCAGCCCTGTTCTGCTTCCCGGAAGAGTCCGACAGGCTGAGGTGAGCTGTGGGTAGCTGAGAAAAAACTGAAGCGGCGCCACGGCCAGTAAAACACTTTAGGGGTCCCACAAACGGGCGGCAACGCTCCCCCCACACATGATGCTTCTGCTGCTGGTAAAGAGAGCACATGCAGAGAGCAGTCAGTGGAAGGGTTAAAGCAGACCTGAACACAGAACTTCCGCTCTGCTTTAAAAGATACACAACAGCATCAGGGCTGTGATGCTGGAGTCAGAGTCAAGGAGTCGGAGCAATTTTGGGTACCCGGAGTCGGAGTTGGAGTCGGAGGTTTCATAAACTGAAGAGTCAGGAGTCAGAGTTGGAATGTTTTTGTACTAAATCTACAGCCCTGAACAGCATAATAACCTTTTAAGATTTGTTACAGCTGATAAAAATCCTGCAATAAATCTGCATTGTGTCTACTTCCTTCTTTCATGGAAGCAGACTTTGGCTTAACATCCTGTGCTTTCAAATGAGCTTAAAGGAGTCATCAAACAGATAATGCTATCTGCAGTACTACTTAGCCAGGGCTTCCTCCAGCCCCTCACAGCTGCTATGTCCCTGCTGCAGCTCCGCGCTTCGCTGCTGGCTCCCGGTCCCTGACAGTGCCTCGCCAGTGTCCTCTACTGCGCCACTGTCAATCACCTCTACATGGTCCGGAGCGTACTGCGCATGCGCAGGCGCAAAACTACTGAGCCTGTGCGGTACACCCTGGGCCATGTGGAGGTGAAAGACAGCGACACTCGCACAGATGCAGTAGAGGACGAGGTGGAGGTCTGGGATCGGGGGGCAGCGGCGGAGAGCGGAGCTGTGGCGAGGGACATATCTGCTGCCAGGGGCTGGAGGATACACTGGGTAGTAGTATTGGAGGTAGCATTATCTGTTTTATAATGACTCCTTTAACTACTGTGGCAGTCAGGTGACACAGGGGAGAATTGTGATTAGACACAGACTAGCTGAAATTAGACAGGCTAATACATACAGTGCACATTCATGTTTACCTTCTGTCTTGTGCACAGTTCAGGCAGGCAGCTCTTCCAGGAGTCTGAAACTTCAAGTCCCTCTTCACCCAAATATGCCGCTCCAGGCAGCGGCTGCAGGGCTCCAGGCAGTGGCTGCGGGGAACTTGAGGGCAGAAGGCGATGGCAGAGGAGACCAGAATGGGATCTGGAGGAGCGCCGGCCGCCCAAGTGTCATCCTCGGCGGTAACAAGGATGGTGCTCTCTCCTCCATGTGTTCTAGGAAGCTAACGTCACTCCTAAGCAGCACCCCCTGCGTCCTCTCCATGGTTACACACAGCGTGACATGGAGAGGATGCAGGGGGCGCTGCTTAGGAGTGAGATCAGCGCTGGCCGATGGGGGTCTGGAACGCAGGATGGAGCCGCTGCCTGCTGCGCTGCCACATTTTTTAAACAGATGCAGAGGGAGGAATACAAAGAGGTACTTTGCGTGGGCAGTGATCCGCCCACCCCTCACAAATGGCTCCGCCCCTAGGCACGTGCCCACAGTGCCTAATGGTAAATCCGACCCTGAGAACAGCTATAGGAACATATAGGATAGAAGAAATAAGGCTCAACATTTTGTTACAGAGTCTCCTTAATACAACCCCTGCTTGCAGAGAGTTACAATAACAACAATCACGAGATCAGTTACATAGTTACATAGTTACATAGTTATTTTGGTTGAAAAAAGACATACGTCCATCGAGTTCAACCAGTACAAAGTACAACTCCAGCCCGTCCCCCACATACCCCTGTTGATCCAGAGGAAGGCGAAAAAAACCCCACCAGGCACGGTCCAATTAGCCCCAAATGGGAAAAATTCCTTCCTGACTCCAGATGGCAATCAGATAAAATCCCTGGATCAACATCATTAGGCATAACCTAATAATTGTAGCCATGGATGTCTTTCAACGCAAGGAAAGCATCTAAGCCCCCTTTAAATGCAGGTATAGAGTTTGCCATAACGACTTCCTGTGGCAATGCATTCCACATCTTAACCACTCTTACTGTAAAGAACCCTTTCCTAAATAAATGGCTAAAACGTTTTTCCTCCATGCTCAGCTCATGTCCTCTAGTCCTTTGAGAAGGCCAAAAGGGACAAAAAGCTCATCCGCCAAGCTATTATATTGCACTCTAATGTATTTATACATGTTAATTAGATCTCCTCTAAGGCGTCTTTTCTCTAGACTAAATAAACCCAGTTTATCTAACCTTTCTTGGTAAGCGAGACCTTCCATCCCACGTATCAATTTTGTAGCTCGTCTCTGCACCTGCTCTAAAACTGCAATATCTTTTTTGTAATGTGGTGCCCAGAACTGAATTCCATATGCCAGATGTGGCCTTACTAGAGAGTTAAACAGGGGCAATATTATGCTAGCATCTCGAGTTTTTATTTCCCTTTTAATGCATCCCAAAATTTTGTTCGCTTTAGCTGCAGCGGCTTGGCATTGAGTACGATTATTTAACTTGTTGTCGATGAGTACTCCTAAGTCCTTCTCCAAGTTTGATGTTCCCAACTGTATCCCATTTATTTTGTATGGTGCTAGACCATTGGTACGACCAAAATGCATGACTTTACATTTGTCAACATTGAATTTCATCTGCCATGTATGTGCCCATATAGCCATCCTATCCAGATCCTGTTGCAATATGACACTATCTTCCTGAGAGTTGATGATTCTGCACAATTTTGTATCATCTGCAAAAATAGCAACATTGCTCACTACTGCATCTACTAGGTCATTAATAAATAAATTGAAGAGCACTGGACCCAGTACAGACCCCTGTGGGACCCCACTGCTAACAGTCTCCCATTTTGAGTACGATCCATTGACCACAACTCTTTGTTTTCTGTCCATTAGCCAGTTCCCTATCCATGCACACAAACTCTTCCCCAGTCCTTGCATCCTCAACTTTTGCACCAGACTTCTGTGGGGAACAGTGTTGAAGGCCTTTGCAAAGTCCAAGTATATCACATCTACAGCATTCCCAATATCCATATTAGCATTCACTACCTCATAAAAGCTGAGCATGTTAGTCAAACAGGACCTGTCTTTAGTAAACCCATGTTGATGCTGAGAAATAAGATTATTTTCTACTATGAAGTCATGTATAGTATCTCTTAGTAACCCCTCAAATAGTTTGCATACAACTGATGTTAAGCTTACAGGTCTATAATTTCCTGGATCAGATTTTTTGCCCTTCTTAAATAATGGGAAAACGTGGGCTGTACGCCAATCCACTGGGACTCTGCTAGTTGCAAGAGAGTCACAAAAGATAAGATAAAGGGGCTTAGCTATAACTGAACTTAATTCTCTTAGGACCCGAGGATGCATGCCATCCGGGCCAGGTGCCTTGTCTATTTTTAATTTATTTAGTCTTGCCTTTACTTCTTCCTGCGTTAAGTATTTAATATTACAGTTAGAAGATTGAGACTCTTCTACCTCTGTAATTTGCAACAGTGCTGTTTCCTTTGTGAAGACAGAAGCAAAGAAAGCATTTAATAACTCTGCCTTACCCTGGTCATCCACCATTGAGTTCCCACCCTCATCCTTTAGGATTCCTATACAGTCAACCTTTCTTTTTTTAGAGTTGATGTACTTGTAAAACTTTTTTGGGTTAGATTTGATATCCCTAGCGATTTGATTTTCAGCTTCGATCTTTGCCAGCCTAATTTCTTTTTTACAATTTTTATTGCACTCCTTATAATTGCTTAGTGCAGCCTCAGTCCCCTCCTGTTTTAGGACCTTATAGGCATTCTTTTTCCTCTTCATTTTATCCCTAACCTTTCTATTCATCCATAGAGGCCTTTTTTATTCCTAGACATTTTGTTTCCATATGGGATATACATACTACAATATTGATTGAGAATACGTTTAAAAGCTTGCCATTTCCCTTCAGTGTCGTCCCCTTGTAGTACATTATCCCAGTTCACCGAACTTAGTGCCTGCCTAATTTGATTGAACTTTGCTTTTCTAAAATTCATAGTTTTAGTGGTCCCGCTGCCCCGTGGCCTATCAGTCACCAGATCAAACGTTATCATGTTGTGATCACTATTTCCCAAATGTTCTTGAACCTGCACATTTGATACATTATCTGGTCTATTAGAAATGATCAGATCCAGTAACGCATTCCCCCTAGTTGGTTCCGTTACCATTTGAGTCAAGTAATTGTCCTGTAGTGCTGCCAGAAATCTGCTGCTTTTACCAGAATGGGTAGCCTCAATACCCCAGTCAATGTCTGGAAAGTTGAAGTCGCCCATAATTATGACCTCGTTTTTACTTGCAGCTTTTTCAATCTGCTGTAGTAATCGCAGTTCTGCAGCTTCATTAATAAGAGGTGGTCTGTAGCATACCCCAATAAGCAATTGGCAACTTTTATTTCCACCATGAATATTTACCCAAACGGACTCCACATCTTCGCAATCTTCCTCCATCTCATCGTTGAGGACAGCTGTAAAAGAATTCTTAACAAAGAGACAAACCCCTCCACCTTTTTTCCCTGTTCTATCCCTCCTAAACACATTGTATCCTTTTAAATTAGCTATCCAGTCATGGCTTTCATCCATCCATGTCTCGGTTATTCCCACAATGTCATAGCCTTTGTCATTCAGAATGAGCTCTAGTTCGTCTATTTTATTTGCAAGGCTCCGAGCATTGGTTACCATGCACTTTATATTTTTACCAACACATTTACCAATTTTGTTTACACGAAATGGGCTACTTGAAGTTTTACCAACCTCCTTAATCTTTACACTGTCCCCACCCCCCTCTCCACCCCCCATAATGTTAGGCTCCCACTGTCTTTTTACCTTATCTTGTCTACATATTGAGACTTTATCCTCCCGCCTCCCCCCAGATCCTAGTTTAAAATCTCCTCCAACCGTTTAGCCATCTTCTCCCTCAACGCAGTATTGTGAACAGGCCCATAGAATTATATGGGCAGTGTGTTGACATGCAGGATGGGGCAGCATGGTGGGGAAGTGATTAGCATACTTACATAGTAGTGACTAGATTTGAGCTTGAATTTTCTCCACAGACATTTTCACCTCAAATTTTACATTTTTGCTTGATGCAAGCTTCTCATGAAAATATGATGGTTTTTCACAGAGTAAACATTTTCAGAAAAATTATACCTTTCTTCAAAATATGTTTTCCCATGCCCATTGACTTCAATGCATCTCACAAAATTTTTTTTTTCTTATGCCCATATTTTTTCATGAATATTTTAATTTGTGCGGAAATTAATCTTCTCACTGTGACTGACATCAATGACCTCCCATTACGAACGGCAAGAAAATGGGATTATGGGAACAAGTCAAAACATTTTTTTCAAAATGACCTTACGGTTTTTGGGAAAATAAATATCAAAACAAATTGTAAGACAAATGTTTTTTAGTTGCATGTGGTCCGGTAGACATAACAACAAAGGTTGTTTAGGTGATACCTTTAATGTACAATATTTCTTTGCAAACTTTCGAAACTTTAAGTTTCTTCTTCAGGCATGGTTCAGAACTGGATCAGAACCATACAAAGTACTGTCACATACACCAGCCTTAGGATTAGGATTCATTCTCTGCTGACTCCTGACTGTTAGTGAGAGCAGAGACAGACTTGCTGTAGATAGGTAGGGAAAGAATTAGCTAGGCCTGTGTTCTTGTTCCTTACTTGTTGTGAAAGCACAAGACTTTTGAGGGCTAGCACATCGGTCTCCTGTGTTTTTCTTTTTTGTGTGACATTCCACAGCCCACTGACACCCAGAGCTGTGTGCACACTACTGCTGTTGCTACATTAAGTTGCAGGCACAGAACCACTCCAGTGCATTATTATTTCACTGTATTCTGACAGTACTATTGCATTTCTCTGTGTGAGACACTCCACAGCCCACTGACACCCAGAGCTGTGCATAATGTGATTTCTGCCCTTTAGGGTTTAAAACCTGTCCTTGCGTCAACTCCGTAATTTTTGGTGGGACGTTTGGCATGGATCCCCCTCCGGCATGCCACAGTCCAGGTTTTAGGCCCCTTGAAACAACTTTTCCATCACTTTTGTGGCCATTTTTGTAGGTTTTAAAATTCACCTGCCCATTGAAGTCTATGGCAGTTCGCCAGATTCGCCTGTTGGCGAACATTTGTGTTAGTTCGCGTTCGCCGTTCATGAATGGAAAATTTTATGTTCACGACATCTCTAGTCAATGACAGTATATGAGTTAAAGTGGTAGAGAACAGGGTGAAAAGTGTTCAATTTCAGTTCTGTGCTGCAATGCTTTCAAGTCCTAGCAGTTCTAGCGGTTCAAGCAGTTCTAGCTGGGTTCTGCGTTAA
Source organism: Hyperolius riggenbachi (assembly GCF_040937935.1). Taxonomy (NCBI): domain Eukaryota; kingdom Metazoa; phylum Chordata; class Amphibia; order Anura; family Hyperoliidae; genus Hyperolius; species Hyperolius riggenbachi. Next base: position 427,161,341 of record NC_090650.1, read on the forward strand.
AGAGAACCTGTACTGAGTAAAAATATTTAAAATAAACACATGAGGTAACTTCAAATGAACATTACATAGTTACCTTGCCATCAGTTCCTCTCAGAAGCTCACCATTTTCTTCTGACAATAATCCCTTACAGTTCTGACAATATTTTGTCAGATCTGAAATATATCAGTTGCTGTCAGTAAAATATCAGTTGCTGTCAGTTATAGCTGAGAGGAAAACTGATGTACCAGGTAATGTCCATGTTTCCCTATGGCTCAAGTGGGTGATGTTACAGTTTAACTGTGTGCTGACCAGAAAGCTGTTATGGGTAATGGCCATTTTCAAAATGGAGGATGGAAAATTCCCTTGATCACAGTGGACAAACAGGACGCGGGACAGGAGAAAGACACTGAGGAGTAGACTACACGGGAGGTAAGCATGACATGTGTATGCTTATTTTGACTTTCATTTTTTTCAGTACAGGTTTTCTTTAAGCATGGCTACAACCAGAGGGAAAAAGCTGTCCCCATGCGTGGAAGTTTTAGTTGTGACTGACCGACATCTCACTCCTGAAGGAATTAGTTGGAAGATGGAGTGAGCAGGGTGAAAAGGGTCAGAGGCAATCTTGGTTGTTTTCTTTCTGCACCTGCTAGCATAAAGATCCTTCAGGGAAGATAGTTAAAGCCAATTATTCTTTCCGCTGATTGGATGATGTGCTGCAGCCTCACCCTGTCTCGTACGGAGCACAAGCTGAACCAGACAATCATAGATGATGTCATGATGGATTTGATGATCGAAGTATAGAACGTAATCATTCATTTCAGCTGCCGTAGGTGGTACATCCTCTGTTGGACTTTTCTTTTTTTTAATGATGGTGACAGTGTTGTCATCCCTTTTTAGGTTATTGAAGATTGTAGACCAAGCAATTTTAATGACTCTACTCTAGTTTACATTATTAAGATCGTTCTCTGACTGGTGTGGTGTCCTGTGTGAGCAGTAGCTTATGTGATAGTCGTGGACCATGTTCTTGTTGCCAAGGCTACCAGTTCCGTCCATCATCAGAACAGTTATCAGCTTTATGAAAATCAAGCTTCTGACACGTATAGCCTATGTTTGAGGCTGTGATGCAGTAAGAAAATTGAGTACTGCATATACCATTCATGCCAGTTCTAGGTAGGAGGCAAACTACTAAAGGCAAAAGATCAGCATGGCAGCTACAACAGTAGCAGTTTCACAGAAAAATAGCAGTAATGGCAGACTTCAAATGTAGTATATATATATATATAAATATATATATATATATATATATATATATATATATATATATATATATATATATATATATATATATATATATATATATATATATATATATATATATATATATGGTGACACATTAATTTGGGCGCTGGAAATAGCCGCTTGCAGAGTATCAGTAAAATTACCGATATTCTGCTTCTGCTATTAGGCTATATGTAATTGCATAGGTAAAATATCTGTAATTTTTACAGATATTTTACTGCCCCCTAACATGATCACATTCTCACTTGAGCCCTCCCTCTATGCCTAACCCTAACAGACCCACCTATCCTAAGTCTGCCCCTAACAGATCCCCCACTTACCTATGCCTAACCCTAACTGACCTCCCCAAACCAATACCTAACCTTAACTAAACTGCGGCTACGAATAATATTAATGTGCACCTATGACCCAATCAAATTACTGCAGTGCCTCAAATGAACTACTGTCATCTAATGGTTTAGTAATTACAAGGCAGATGTTGCCTTTTTACAATCCTATCAGGAAATTTAAATTACATGTCCTGATTTCTGCAGCTATTTTGATTGCATAATCTTTGTAACATTCAGGCTGAAAGGGGGATGACACAGACTGAATCTGTCATTTAAGATGTAAACCTTTAGCACAGACAGTCCGTTGTACAGGAAGTAGCCAATGTCTGGGCTCTTGATTCTTATAAACATGATTTGTTATATGTTAGCAAAAAACACAGAGAAAAAATAAACGTTTGAGTCCAGGAAAGCAATTTGTGTAGTGTGTAAGCAAACCCAAGGAGATCCTCAGGCAAAAAAGCAAATACTTTCCTCAGAGGATCTTCTCACACTGCCTTCAGGATCTATGCCGCTTCTGAGGACCCTACATAACATCGAGGCAGTGCTCTTTTTTGAGTGGTCATGGTGCACCTGTGCAGTAGTAGGGAGCCGTTTGTGAACAGCTCCAGCTTACTGCGCAGATGCGGCCATCTACAGATGAGAGCAGCCCCTATATTCCTACCGACGACAAGCCATTTTTTGGTTTTCTTCTGGGGTCAGCGCTCGGCAAAGGGGGGCTGGAGAACAACATGGAAAGCAGTGGCATAACTACAATTAGCATACATGTCAAACTCCGGCCCATGGGCCAAATCTGGCCCTTGGAGCCATCAGATTTGGCCCTCAGGTGTTTTTCCCACTTTGCATTATGTTTGGCCCACTCTAGACCACCATTGAAGCTATATTGGAGGGTAAGCCCTATATCACCAAGGAAGCCATATGGGGAGGGGCACAGCACTAGATACAAGAGAACTGTATAGGATAGGGAGGGGGGGCCCTAGACACTAGCGAACTGTATAGGGGAAGGAGAGGAGCACTAGACACTAGGAAACTGTATAGATAAGGGAGGGACCACTAAATATCAGGGAACTGTATAGCGGATGGAGGGGGGCTATCAGACACCAGGAAACTTTATAAGTGAGAGAGGTGGCCACATCATTGAAGTTCGCCCATGACTTGTTTCCAGAGCTCAATTTCGTCCCACTTTGAATTTGAGTTTGACACCCTTGCTCTATAGGATCCAGAGGCTTCCTTCTTCTTAGGTAAGCAGGGTCGGAACAAGGCAGAGGCGAGAGAGGCTCCAGCCTCAGGGCACAGTGTAGGAGGGGGCACAGAACTCACTCAGCTATCATTCCCCTATTGTGTTTGAAGCAGAGAGAAATAAGAGAAAGAGGATACATGGCAGTGACTGCAAGCCAGATAACTAGAGATTAAGGTGTTGGAGGCCCTGGGGCACCTCTTAGTCTAATAACAATCAGTGTGTGATGGCTGGAATGGGAGGGATGAAGGGGCGCACTTTGGTGTCTCAGCCTTGGGTGGTGTAGGACCTTGTCCCGGCTCTGTAGGTAAGTATGTTTTTTTTGTACCCAAAGGTTAGCCTTTCTTGTTAAATTGTATGATGCCCCATATTTTTATAGTTATATTTCATCTCACCCTTTATAAATAACATACGCCCTTGCCCATGACATGAACTGATGCAGTTTGCATGAAGACGATCATTATTCAGAGCGGCTCTGCAGACCCCGGTAGAACAACTAATTAAAATGGACACAATTCACATGCTAATATCTTCTGACATTTCAGGCGATGGCCTAATCACAGAGGGCTCTGGAGAGTTCCCTCTCTTCTGTATCGCACACAATATTCTGATTTTGTTATAAATAAAACATTCATTACTGTGGCCAATTGATGCTCTCATTTGACTCATTCGTGTGTTGTCTGTAACATCTGGTGAGTGACATTTTACTTCACCTTTACCACGCTTGTATCTTCTTATCACATTTAGATTAATTACAGCATTTTTCATTGTAACGCAGGGCATGTATTGAAATCTGAAAAACTGTTTTGTCCTCTTCATAAGAGAGTTTAGGTTCACCAAATGAGCACCAAATATGGGAGGTGTTGGGGTCATCAGGCTGGGTGCTGGACAGGAGGTATATTTCCCTGTTATTTGGACTGTGCTCCCTTTAATCACAACATGTGTACCTGGAAAGGAGTCTGGGTAAGGTTTGGCAGCAAGCCAGTTACTGCCTTTTTTTTCCAGGGCCGGACTCCTAGAATGGGAGGGAAGGAAGGGTGGGCCTTCCCATTCCACCCAGGTACACACCTGTTTTTCTGTGCAGCAGAAAGAAGCTCTACCACTATTTGCATATCAGGAAACAGCTCACATGCACTCAGGGTGGAGTTGATGTGGAGGAGCATGTGTGCTGCTGAGCTCCTGACTGTTTGGAGACGGTGCTGGAAGCCAAACCATACTTTGGACTGCTGTTTGTATGGCTTTGGATTAAAACGGAACTCCAGTGAAAATTATGCAATAAAAAAAGTGCTTCATTTTTACAATAAGTATGTATAAATGATTTAGTCAGTGTTTGCCCATTGTAAAATATTTTAAATCCCTGATTCACATTCTCACATTTATTACATGGTGACATTCTTACTGTTGGCAGGGGATGTAGCTGTAGCATGCTTTGTTGGCAGTTGGAAACAGCTGTAAACAGCTATTTCCCACAATGCAACAAGGTTCACAGACAGGAAACTGCCAGGAGTATCATGGTACTCAGAGTTTCTTGTGGAAGGGGTTTCACCACAATATCAGCCATACAGCGCACCCTGATGGTCTGTTTGTGAAAAGGAATAGATTTTTCATGTAAAAGGGGGTATCAGTTACTGATTGGGATAAAGTTCAATGCTTGGTCTGAGTTTCTCTTTAAAGAGAATCTGTACTTTAAAATTCTTACAATAAAAAGCATACCATTCTATTCATTATGTTCTCCTGGGTCCCTCTGTGCTCTTTCTGCCACTCCCTGCTGCAATCCTGGCTTGTAATTGTCAGTTTTAGGCAGTGTTTACAAACAAAAGACATGGCTGCTAACCAGAGTGTGATAGGCTGAGAGGAGAGCTTGGAGAGGGTGTGTAAAGCTTCTGCCTATCACAAGCAGTGCTGCACATTCCACACATTCCAGCCTGAGCCCGACAGAGCTGGCAGAGGAAAGAAGATAAGATTTATTACAGAGACAGTGCAACTAGAAAAGGCTGCAGTAAGCCAGACCAAATTAGATCAGGTATAGGAACTTGTAGGATTGAAGAAATAAGGCTCAAAATTTTGTTACAGAGTCTCTTTAAAGGGACGGTCCAAGCAAAATAAAAAAAAAACGAGTTTCACTTACCTGGGGCTTCTACCAGTCCCATGCAGCCATCCTGTGCCCTCGTAGTCACTCACTGCTGCTCCAGTCCCCCGCTGGCAGCTTACCGACCTCGGAGGTTGGCGGGCCGCATTGCGTACATTTTTACGCATTCCCGTTAGTGCAGGAACATTAACACATACATTTTTATACGTAACTGGTTCAATACATACATTTTTACGCATTAAACCAGTAATGCGTAAAAATGTATGTGTTAATGTTTCTGTACTAGCGGGAATGCGTAAAAATGTACGCAATACGGCCCGCCGACCTCCGAGGTCGGCAAGCTGCCAGCGGGGGACTGGAGCAGCAGTGAGTGACTACGAGGGCACAGGATGGCTGCATGGGGCTGGTAGAAGCCCCAGGTAAGTGAAACTCATTTTTTTTTATTTTGCTTGAACCTTCCCTTTAAGGAAATAAACTGTATTTGAAAAAGCTGGATTTTTACAACTTCTATGGACTAGAAAGCTGAAGTAAGCTTCCATTTACTTTCCAAGTTATGCTGAAGTAAAGCTGTTTATGTTACTGCTGCAAATAAACAGACTTTTGTTTTATACAACTGTGTACTGCGTGCTGGCTGCGACCCCTCTAAACTTCACAGAGGTCATATTGTACCTAAGTCTGGTACAGTGGATCGGCAAAGTCATCAGAGCCGGATTTATACTTTTTCTGCCCCTAGACCAACTAACATAAATATACAGCAGCCCTTTTCAGTTATATACAGATCTCTTTTTCAGCAGCATCCCTCTTCTGTGTTGCTCCCATTTGCAGCCTCTTCTTCTACGTGCAGCAATCCCTTTTCCATGTCCAGCCGCCCTTGGTCAGCGGCCGCCCAAAGCCTGGGCCTTGTTAGCCTTCCCAGAAATCCAGCCCTGAAAGTCGTCGTAATGGCAAGCGATAAGTGACCATGGCCATTTTTGGTACACAGTTGGCTTTGCAAAAGTTTTGCATGTTTTTCAAATATGAGAATAGTTGCAAAAGTAAACAGGAGTTAACCCTCTCTACTAAAATTTTCTGGATAAAACTAAAACATCCCCCCCTACCACCCCACCTCCGGGAGCGATCTAAGGAGTTCTGCAGGGGGGATACAGAGGGTCTCTGTCTCCTCACACTAGAGCAAGGAGGTGATCGGGCATCAGTTGGAGGGTACTGGGCAGGTGTTGGCTGCAGCACTGTCCCCATTACACGTGCACCAGCGTAATTCTATAATCTTACGGCGCAAGTCTGTGTTCAACACTTTGATCCATATATGGTGACACTTTGCCAAACAAGATCTGTGGAACCCCTAGTAATGGGCTCTTTAACCAGCAGGTTGAATGCCTTCAATGTGGGGGGGGGGGGGCAGCAGGCAAATGAGGGGACCTTAAGAGACTTAAGACCAACTGTGCAAAGTTTGAGAACCCTGCTATTAACAGTGCAGAAGGGCTGCAGTTTACATTTTTCCAGGGAAATCTGTTTTTGACTCCACCCAGTTTTTTGTGACCTTGACACACAGTCACTCAATGACCAAGTTTGTGAGCTTTCGGGTTCATGGCATCAAAACTGGGTGAATGGAAGCAGTTTATCCAGCAAAGAAATCTGATTATCTCTTTTTGGCTTCACCCTTTTAGTGAATTTGAACCCCAGTCACTTAATGACCGACAGTAGCAGGTTTGAGGCTTCTACCTTAACAGGGTAAGTATGGCAGCAGTTTCAATACTCCGCTTGAAAATCAATAGGTGAATTTTGATTGGTTGTTGTAGGCTCCACCTGCTTTTCTGAATATTAATCCTAGTCACCCAGTGACCAACTGTGTCAAGTTTGAGAACCCTGCCAATAACAGTGTAAGAATGGCTGCAGTTTACATTTTCCCATGTAAAAAGTTAGTTGTATTTGGCTCCTCTCACTATTTCTTTTTTTTGTTATACTATTTTTTTTTTTATTTCCAACAAGAAAAAAAAAACTGCCAATGTACATCATATACTTTTCATAGTATAAATAACTGAACAGGTTGTACATTTGTTGAGAAAATATATAACAATTGAACTTTGCTTAAGGAAGTGGAGCAGGATCCATCAGGAGCAGGGGAGAGTTATTCTCGAAAGGATCTGAGGGAAATGTTCCTTATAGAGGGTCCAGGAAAGTTTTATGGTCCTTAGGATGGGCTATTAGACCTGGAGTACTGTTTCGCTAGGTATGATAGATCCCGTAGTTTTTACTCTTACAGGGTTTGTCATCTATGTCGGATCCTGTAATCAGAAGCATCAAACTTATTCTTATCATCTTGACCTACTATGGAATGTAGGCCTAACTATAATGAGAGAGAAAGGGAGGAAAGAAAGAAAAAGGGACAGTTCCTACTGTCTTATATAGGTATAGATCTTCTTAGGTTACCTGTAGTTATTTTGGAAAGCTATATTAGAGGTTAAAATTGTGTTATGCCGGGGTCTAAATATTAATAAGTTAGGTGGGGAAATGTCCCTTTATATAGTTTATGGTCAGTGTAAGGGTTTGTTAAAAATAATTTCTAGTAATCAAGGGGGTTGATAAACAGGCGAGGAATAGGGCCATGAGTCCCAGATTCTGTGGAAGCTACTTTCTGTATCTCTTAGTGAAGCGGTCAATTGTTCCATGGACCTGGTCCAATTAACTTTCAGAATAACTTCAGAGATATCTGGTGGAGCTATGTTTTTCCATGCTGAAGCTATGGTTATTCTAGTGGCCGTAAGTATGTGGTTGACTAACTGATTTGTGTGTTTGTTCACTTTCGTGAGTGGCTTGCCTAATAACATGTGGAGGGGGTTGAGCGGTACTTGTGTGCCAGTAGTGGAAGCAATAAGGCCTTGGACCTTGGTCCATAGAGGAGTGATGATGGGACAATACCAAAAGATGTGTTCCAGGGTGCCCTTTTCATTACAGCCCCTACAGCAGAGATCTGAAGTACCCGGATAAATCTTTGATAGTCTTTCTGGGGTGAGATACCATCGAAAGATGATTTTATAAATATTCTCTCTGATTTGGGTACACATGGAAGAATGTTTGGCATTTTCCCATATCTCATACCATTCTTCTATGGAAACAGAGGAAGGAAGTACACTTGACCATTTGGCCATGTAGGGATGGTCTAAGGTGCAGGAACCTGACTTAGTGAGGAGTAGTCCATAGATCTGTGAGATCAGGCCTTTTTGGTGTCCCTTGTGATTGCATAATTGTTCAAAGGGTGAAAGGATAAAAGATGTAGGTGGTTTGGGGATAAGCGAATGAATGAAGTGGATAATTTGATTAAATTCTAAGATTAGTTTAGTATTAAGAGGGTTTTTTTCTTCTATCTGTGATTTAGTATAGATTTTACCTGTGAGGGGGTGTATCCAATTACCCAGGTTGAAAAAACCTAGATTAAACCATGTAGACATAAATGATTCAGATAATCCTGGTTGAAAGTAAGGGTTTCCCAGTATCGGGAGCAGCGGCGAGGGAGAGGATTTCAACTTGGCCATGTTAGCAGTTAAACGCCATATGTGAAGCGTAAACTTAATTGTTGGGAGAGTTTGTTGTGTGGGGATTTTAATTGGTTGGTGGGCCCATATTAAAGATGCTAGTGAAACAGGGAGCATGCTGGTTGCCTCTATGAGACCCCATTTTGTGTAAACCCTTAGGCTAGACCATTCCCCCAGCTGGCGGAGATGTGCTGCGTAGTAGTAGTATCGCAGATTTGGGAGTCCAAGACCACCTTGTTCCCTAGAAGAGAGAAGAATATTCTTGTGTACTCTTGGTCTTTTCTGATTCCACACAAATTGTAGGAAAGATGATTGAAGCATCGCCAGTTGGGAGGATGGGACCAGTACTGGGAGGGTTTCGAATAGGTATAGTAGGCGTGGTAGAACGTTCATTTTTAAAGCGTATATTCGGCCCAACCATGAAATCTTATATGCTGTCCACTTGTGTAGGTCTTGTAGAATTTTTTGGATCAGGGTCGGGAAGTTACTTTTATATAAGGTATTGTAGGTGGATGTGAGTTGAATTCCTAGATATTTTATGGAGTGGGACTGCCATTTGTAGGGGAAGTGTGCTTTTAAGGAAGCTAATAGATTGGGAGGGATTTTTATAGGCAAGGCTTCTGTTTTATCTTGATTTAATTTAAACCCAGATATGGCTTCGTATGAATTCAGAGCGTTATGTAGAGCTGGAAGTGATATCAGGGGTTCCGAAATGGTAAGTAAAATGTCATCTGCGAATAATGATACTTTATATTCATGTTTGCCGTGAAAAACTCCTTTTATGTTATTGTTTTGTCGAATTGCTGCTGCCAAGGGTTCAATGCTCAGGGCGAAGAGAAGTGGAGATAGGGGGCAGCCTTGTCTCGTACCATTATGGATTTGGAAAGGGGTGGGGGAGGCAAAGGGAAGTTTAATTGAAGCTGATGGGGTAGAGTATAAGAATCTGACTATATGTAGGAAAGAGCCCACAAAGCCTTGATGTTCTAGTACCTGGAAAAGAAAGGGCCAGTATAGTCTATCGAAGGCCTTCTCTGCATCCAAACTTAGAAGCAGAGAAGGCCTTCCCATCTTGTTCATCAAAGATATCAGATTTATGGCTCTGCGGGTATTATCTCCTGCTTGTCGGTTTAATATAAAGCCTACCTGATCATTGTTAATAAGCCTGGTTAGAATAGGGTTAAGGCGGTTAGCTATTGTTTTCGTAATAATTTTTAAATCTGAGTTAAGAAGGGATATGGGACGATAACTCTGGGGTAACTGGGGGTCTTTCCCTTCCTTGGGGATGACAGTAATTACTGAGTTTAAAAGGGAATTAGGTGGGTTGTCCCCGTTCATGATTTTGTTAGCTAAAGTCGCCAAGTGTGGGATGAGAATTGACTGGAAATGCTTATAGTATGAGTAGGGCAGGCCGTCTGGACCAGGGGATTTAGATGAGGGTAATTTTTTGAGGACTTCTATTATTTCAGTTGAGGTTATTGGTGAGTTTAGAGTCCGTTGTTCCTCTTCATATAGCTTGGGGAGGTTTAGTTGTTCTAAGTAGAGGGATACTTTTTCCGAGTATTGTGGGTTAGAGGAGGGGTCTGGGAGATTGTAGAGTTGCTCATAGAAGGAGGTAAATATATTGGCTATTTTGGTAGGATCATAATGAGTGATACCGTGAATGTCCTTCATTGAGTAAATTGTCTGTTGAGTGCTCTGTGGATTAAGTTTTTTAGCCAGTATAGTGTGTGGTTTGTTACCTCTTTCAAAGAACAGCTGTCTGGTCCATTTTAAACTTTTTTCAAGTTGGGAGGATTGGAGAGTGCGTATGTCCAGTTTAAGTTGTTGGATGGTCAAGAAGTGCTCATGCGTTGGGTGGCTTTTATAGGTGTGAAACGCTTTGGTAAGAGTGTTATTGAGTTCTAGCAATTTTTTTGTAGTATGACGTTTTTTCCTAGAACCCTGCGCAATAAAGTAACCCCTTATAAAGGCCTTGTGGGATTCCCACACTAAGCCAAAGGATGTAACTGAATCTATATTTGTTGAGAAAAAGGATTGTAGTTCTTCTAGACTTCTAGAATTAGTAATGAGTGTTTTGTCTTTTAGTAAGGATTCATTTAGCCTCCAGTGTAGTGGTTTGTGTGGATTAGCTAGCCAATCAAGATCTAATATGACTGCGTGATGGTCCGACCATGCCGTAGGGGATATGGTGGAATCGATTAGGGAAGGAAGAAGTTGGGCTTTGGCAAAAAAGTAATCGATACGTGAGTGAGAGGCATGCGGGGGAGAAAAAAATGTGTATTCTACTGCTGTAGGGTTGGCTACTCTCCAAAGATCTATCATCCCGAACCTCCTCTCACTATTTCTAACCTTGACATACAGTGACTCTATGACCAAGTTTATGAGCTTTTAGGGTCTTTGACATCAATAACTTACATTTTCCCATTTAAATTAAACAAATCTGATTGGCTGTTTGTGGCCTGTCACCTTTTCAGAATGTAAACCCCAGTCTCCCAGTGACTGACTGTACCAGATTTGAGGCCTCTGCCATTAAGACAAAGACAAAAAAAAATAACATTTATATCGCACTTTTCTCCTGGCGGACTCATAGCCGAGATTCGAACCCTGGTCTCCTGCATCAGAGGCAGAGCCCTTAACCATTACACCATCCAGCCAGTATAAGAATGTTACTAACTACTTTACACTGCCGATTTGTTATCTATATCCAATATTGGACTACTACAAATTCCCCTCTTTGTTGTTTAAGTTTACAGAGTATCCTTATTTTTTATTTTTATTTTCATTTATTTATTATTTTTCTATTTTCCTCATTTCTAACGTTGTACTACATGAAACAATTTAAGTACACGTTATTCTGTTTTACATTTAAATTAAATAAAAAAACTTTATGATTAAAAAAAAAATAGTGTAAGAATGGCTGCGATGTAAATATTCCCCTTAAAAATCAAGAGGTTAATTTTGATTGGCTGTTGTAGGCTCCACCCACTTTCCTAAATATTAATCCCAGTCATCCAGAGACCAACTGTGTCAAGTTTGAGAGCCCTGCCGAAATAGAATGGCTGAAATCAATCCAACAACTCTGATTGGCTGTTTGTGGCTCCACCCCCTTTACTGAATGTGGACCCTAGTCACCCAGTGACTGACTGTATCAGGGTTGAGGCCCCTGCCATTAACAGTGTAAGAATGGTAGCAATGTAAATATTCCTCTTGAAAATCAACAGGTGAATTTTGATTGGCTGTTAACCCACATTTCTGAATATTAATCCCAGTCACCCAGTGGCCAACTGTGTTAAGTTTGGGAAACCTGCCTTTAACAGTGTAAGAATGGTTGGAGTTTATAGTTCCCCATGTAAAAAAATGTAGCTGTTGGCACCACCCACTTTCTCTAACCTTTACATACAGTCACTCAATTACCAAGTTTATAAGCTTTGGAATCCTTGGTATCAATAATTTGTATGTTCTCATTGAAATTAAACAAATCTGATTGACTGTTTGTGGCTCCACCCCTTTCTGAATTTGAACCCCAGTCACCCAGTGACCAACTGTACCAGGTTTGAGGCATCTGCTATTAACAGTGTAAGAATGGCAGCAATTTAAATATTCCCCTTGAAAATCAACAGGGGAATTTTGATTGGCTGTTGTAGGTTCCACCCATTTTCATGAATATTAATCCCAGTTACCCAGTTACCACATGTGCAAAGTTTGAAAAACCTGTCATTAACAGTGTAATGGCTGCAGTATATTTTTTCCCAGTGACATTTGTTCTTGGCTCTGCCCACTTTTTGTAACCTTGACACACAGTCAGTCAGTTACCAAGTTTGTGAACTTTCAGGATCCTGGCATCAAAAATGTGTGAATGGAAGCAGTTTATCCACCAAGGAAATCTGATTGGCTGTTTTTGGTCCGCCCCTTTAGTGAATTTGGACCCCAGTCACACAATGACCGACTGTAGCAAGTTTAAAGCCTCTACCATAAACAGTGTAAGAATGGCAGCACTTTAAATATTCCCCTTGAAAATCAAAAGGTGAATTTTGATAGGCTTTTGCAGGCTCCACCCACTTTCCTGAATCTTAATCTCATTCACCCAGTGACCAAGTGTGCCAAGTTCGAAAACCCTGCGATTAACAGTCTAAGAATTGCTGCAGTTTACATTTTACCATTAAAAATGAATGACTGAAATTTGATTGGCTGTCTTATGCTCCGCCCACTTTTCCGGGATTTGTAACCTCAGTCACCAAGTGACCAACTGTGCCAGGTTTGTGGGGACTCTGGCTTGAGTTCTGTGAGAATGGCAGCCTTTTACATTTTTCAATTGACATGAATGGGGGAAATCTGATTTGCTGTTTGTAGCTCCGCCCAGGTGTGCAGGGGGGCTGCGAGACCCCCAGAACATATCATCCCAGGTAGCATTCAATTCAGATGCAAATCATATTCAAATCTGCTACTACTTATCATGAAAACAGGAAACTCAGGAGGAGGGGCTGGGAGCAGCTAACCTGACAGTTACATAGTTACAAACAGGGGTCGAGTCCTGCGTGGACGCGGGTGAACGGCGTCCACCCACTTATTCTTCAGAGTGAACGTCATTCACCCTGGCTTGTGTGGAGGGGAGCAGCGCAGAGAAGGAGAGCTATGGGGACAGCGGGGATGGGCGGACATCTCCCCCCCCCATCCCTCACCTTCGTGCTCCCCTTCTTGCCTCTCCCCTCCGGCGTTTTGAAATGTCGGGCCCGGCGGCGAAAGTGGGCGGAGACTTACCGCCTTCTTCCAGCCGCAAGGGATGCTCCGCTCTGTGTGCGGCTAGAAGACCAGACTAGCCGCACACAGAGAGGAGCGTCCCTTGTGGCTGGAACGAGGTAAGTCTCCGCCCACTTTCGCCGCCGGGCCCGACACTTCAAAACGCCGGAGGGGAGAGGCAGGAAGGGGAGCATGAAGGTGAGGGATGGGGGGGGGATGTCCGCCCATCCCCGCTGTCCCCATAGCTCTCCTTCTCTGCGCTGCTCCCCTCCTGCTGGCTACCTGGGCACATATCCCCCTGCCTACATATACTGGGCACATATACACCTGTCTACATATACTGGGGACATATACACCTGGCTACATATACTGGGGACATATACACCTGGCTACATATACTGGGGACTACTATACCCCTGACTACATATACTGGGCACATATACCCCTGGCTACATATACTGGGCATATATACCTCTGCCTACATATACTGGGCATATATACCTCTGCCTACATATACTGGGCATAGAGATGAGCGTAATGACCTAATTACGATTTCGCGAAATTTCGCGTAATGAGTGTAATTACGATTATGGCCGTAAGTACATAATCGTAATGAAGAAGGATTTCGCGAAATTTCGCGTAAGCGTAATTTTAGCGTAATTTTCGCATTACAATGGTTATTTGTTCATGCCGTAATTTCGCATTAAACGCTACCGTAATTTCGCGTTAAACCGTAACGCTCCGTATAATATAAAAAAGCCGCCGACTTTAAGGGTTAATAGCAAAGTCCCCTTAAATGCTAAGAGCCTCAAATTTGGAGAATATATTAAGGAGATCAGGAGGAATAAGAGGAAAATTTTTTTTTCAAAAAGACCTTATAGTTTTTGAGAAAATCGATGTTAAAGTTTCAAAGTAAAAATGTATACATTTAAAAACCCGCCAACTTTAACGGTTAATAGCAAAGCCTGCTTAAAGTTTAGGAACACCAAATTCCTAGGGTATATTAAGGGGATCAGTGGGAATAAGAGGAAAATTTTTTTTTTCAAAAAGACCTTATAGTTTTTGAGAAAATCGATTTTTAAGTTTCAAGGGCAAAAATGTCTTTTAAATGCGGAAAATGTCAGTTTTTTTTGCACAGGTAACAATAGTGTATTATTTTCATAGATTCCCCCAAGTGGGAAGAGTTTTACTTACTTCGTTCTGAGTGTGGGAAATATAAAAAAAAACGACGTGGGGTCCCCCCTCCCAGACCTCTTTAACCCCTTGTCCCCTATGCAGGCTGGAATAGCCAGAATGCGGAGCACCGGCCGCGTGGGGCTCCGCACCCTGACTATACCAGCCCGCATGGTCCATGGATTGGGGGGTCTCGGAAGGGGAGGGGCAGCCAAGCTTTCCCCTCCCCCTCCGAGCCCTTGTCCAATCCAAGGACAAGGGGCTCTTCTCCACCTCCGATGGGCGGTGGAGGTGGAGGCCGCGATTTCCTGGGTGGGGGGGTTCATGGTGGAATCTGGGAGTCCCCTTTAAAAAGGGGTCCCCCAGATGCCCACCCCCCCTCCCAGGAGAAATGAGTATAGAGGTACTTGTACCCCTTACCCATTTCCTTTAAGAGTTAAAAGTAAATAAACACACAAACACATAGAAAAAGTATTTTAATTGAACAAAAAACATAACCACGAAAAAAGTCCTTTAATATTCTTAATTAACCATTAATACTTACCTGTCCCTTTAAATAAATGATCCCACGCAATATCCTCGGAAATGTTCTATCAGTTACAATGTAACAAAGTTATTACAATGTAACAACTTTGTTACATTGTAACTACGCCGCACCCGACGTCACTCGCCGCTCACCCGCCGCATACACTTACGCGTCCTTGCAGGACGCTAAGTCCCCGCCGGCTCCCGCTGTCCACCCCGCCCACATCTGTCACCCACATGTCACCCACATGTGGGTGACATGTGGGTGACATGTGGGAGAGGCGGGGAGGGCAGCGGAGCCGGCGGGGACTTAGCGTCCTGCACGGACCCGACAGAGCTCTGAGCTATATAGCTCAGAGCTCTGAGAAGCATCTTTGTATTTGGGCTCCAAGGAGCCCCATTGGTCCTTAGCAGACCAATGGGGTTCCTTCAAATCAGAAGGAACCCCATTGGTCTGCTAAGGACCAATGGGGCTCCTTGGAGCCCAAATACAAAGATGCTTTCGAGAGCTCTGAGCTATATAGCTCAGAGCTCTGTCGGGAATGTGTGCAGCACAGACACGGTGGCGGCGGCGGCGGTGAGTGACGTCGGGTGCGGCATAGTTACAATGTAACAAAGTTGTTACATTGTAATAACTTTGTTACATTGTAACTGATAGAACATTTCCGAGGATATTGCGTGGGATCATTTATTTAAAGGGACAGGTAAGTATTAATGGTTAATTAAGAATATTAAAGGACTTTTTTCGTGGTTATGTTTTTTGTTCAATTAAAATACTTTTTCTATGTGTTTGTGTGTTTATTTACTTTTAACTCTTAAAGGAAATGGGTAAGGGGTACAAGTACCTCTATACTCATTTCTCCTGGGAGGGGGGGTGGGCATCTGGGGGACCCCTTTTTAAAGGGGACTCCCAGATTCCACCATGAACCCCCCACCCAGGAAATCGCGGCCTCCACCTCCACCGCCCATCGGAGGTGGAGAAGAGCCCCTTGTCCTTGGATTGGACAAGGGCTCGGAGGGGGAGGGGAAAGCTTGGCTGCCCCTCCCCTTCCGAGACCCCCCAATCCATGGACCATGCGGGCTGGTATAGTCAGGGTGCGGAGCCCCACGCGGCCGGTGCTCCGCATTCTGGCTATCCCAGCCTGCATGGGGGACAAGGGGTTAAAGAGGTCTGGGAGGGGGGACCCCACGTCGTTTTTTTTTATATTTCCCACACTCAGAACGAAGTAAGTAAAACTCTTCCCACTTGGGGGAATGTATGAAAATAATACACTATTGTTACCTGTGCAAAAAAAACTGACATTTTCCGCATTTAAAAGACATTTTTGCCCTTGAAACTTAAAAATCAATTTTCTCAAAAACTATAAGGTCTTTTTGAAAAAAAAAATGTTTCCTCTTATTCCCACTGATCCCCTTAATATACCCTAGGAATTTGGTGTTCCTAAACTTTAAGCAGGCTTTGCTATTAACCGTTAAAGTCGGCGGGTTTTTAAATGTATACATTTTTACTTTGAAACTTTAACATCGATTTTCTCAAAAACTATAAGGTCTTTTTGAAAAAAAAAATTTTCCTCTTATTCCTCCTGATCTCCTTAATATATTCTCCAAATTTGAGGCTCTTAGCATTTAAGGGGGCTTTGCTATTAACCCTTAAAGTCGGCGGCTTTTTTATATTATACGTAGCGTTACGGTTTAACGCGAAATTACGGTAGCGTTTAATGCGAAATTACGGCATGAACGAAACGCGAAATTTCGCGTTGAAAATTACGCTTACGGTATTTTCAATTACGATTTTAATGGCAATTTCGCTACGCTAATTTCGCATCGTAATCGCAAATTTCGCATGCGGAATTATAGTAATGCGAAATTACGAAAATTTCAGCTCAACTCTAGGCATATATACCCCTGACTACATATACTGGGCATATATACCTCTGCCTACATATACTGGGCATATATACCCATGACTACAAATACTGGGGACATATACCCCTGGTTACATATACTGGGCATATATACCACTGGCTACATATACTGGGCATATATACCTCTGCCTACATATACTGGGCATATATACCCCTGGCTAGATAAACTATGCATATATACCTCTGCATACATATACTGGGCATATATACCCCTGGCTACATATACTGGGGACATATACCCCTGGCTACATATACTGGGCACATATACCCCTGCCTACATATACTGGGCACATATACCCCTGGCTACATATACTGGGCATATATACCCCTGGCTACATATACTGGGCACATATACCCCTGCCTACATATACTGGGCACATATACCCCTGGCTATATATACTGGGCACATATACCCCTGGCTATATATACTGGGCACATATACCCCTGGCTACATATACTGGGCACATATACCCCTGGCTACATATACTAGGCAACTATACCTCTGGCTACATATACTGGGGACTACTATACTCATGGCTACTTATACTGGGGACACCTATAGACCTGGCTACCTGGGGGTACCTATTTTGGGGGAACTGCTGTCAGATTATCTGCATTTTTGTGGAACCGCTGTTATGTATTTTGGGGAACAGCTGCCAGATTATGTGTATGTTAGGGGAACGGCTGCTGCCAGATTACGTTTATTTTGGGGAACTGCTGCCAGATTGTGTATGTTTGGGGGACCACAACTGCCAGATTATATGTCCTTTGGGTGTTACGTGTATTTTGGGTGATCCGCTGCCAGGTTTTGCGTATTTTGGGGAACTGCAGCCAAATTATGTGTATGTTGGTGGAACTGCTGCTGCCACATTGTCTATTTTGGGGGAACCACTCCCATATTATCTGTATTTTGGAGGAACTTCTACCAGATTATGTGTCTTTTTGTTGAAATGCTGTCAGGTTACATCTATTTTTGGGGGATACATTACGGCAGAGCTCAAACTTCCTCGGCAGACCTTTTACATCACTGCTAAGGTCATGTATATTTGGCCCCACCCATGACCACGCCCACGTCGTGCTTGACCACTCCCATTTTTGGGCGCGCCGGTTCTCCAAGTGAGTCCACTCACTTCTTTTCCCAGGACTAGAACCCTGGTTACAAAGTTAAGGAAGGGTGGGGGGAAAGGCTGTGCATCCCTAAACACATGTTGCAATTGAATGGTTAATCACACAGGCATACACCGCCTCCGCCAGACTAGGAGGAACTTTTTTTTTTTTTTGCTTAGCTGCTCCCAAGGTTTTAAATTTAGGTTAGGTCACTTGCCCGGAGGTTTGCCTCATCGTGGTGCAAGTGTCTAGTATAATATACTTTGCATGCAAACCGTATTGGAAGCTAAAGTTCCTCCTAATTTAATAAATGTTAGCACTTGTCTTGGATGCAGGGCATGCATTTTTCAGTCTGGCAGACGCGATGTATGCCTGTGCGATTAACCATTCAATTGCAACATGTGTTTAGGGACGCGCAGCCTTTCCCCCCACCTTTCCTTAACTTTGTACCTATGTAACTGTCAGGTAAGCTGCTCCCAGCCTCTCCTCCTGAGTTTCCTGTTTGCATGATAAGTAGTAGCAGATTTGCATATGATTTGCATCTGAATTGAATGCGAAGTGTGCAGAAAATCTATTTAGGTGCTTCACACTGAGCTGGTGGTCATTTCAGATGCACCCTTAGTGGTATGCGCTGGCATTCTCCTCGCTGTGCAACCAAATGTAAGTTACACTTTTTTTTGCTTAGCTGCTTCCAAGGTTTTAAATTTAGGTTAGGTCACTTGCCCGGAGGTTTGCCTCACCGTGGCGCAAGTGTCTAGTTTAATATACTTTGCATGCAAACCATATGGGAAGCTAAAGTTCCTCCTAGTTTAATAAATGTTAGCACTTGTCTTGGATGCAGGGCATGCATTTTTCAGTCTAGCAGAGGCGGTGTATGCCTGTGCAATTAACCATTCAATTGCAACATGTGTTTAGGGATGTGCAGTCTTTCCCCCCACCTTTCCTTCACTTTAACAATATGTCTGCTTTCATTAAAGCAGGAAGTAGACACACTGCATATGTATTGAAGGATTTGTATCAGTTGTAACAAAAACATGTTTTTCTTTAAAGGTTTAGGGTAGAAGGGTAGAAGAGGAAGTTTTTAGTTCATTTCCACTTTAAGATTATCATCCCGCCATCTCTTCTGGTGGATGACCAGAGTTGCACTTACATTCTCTACCCTGAGCTTTAACACGTCACCCATCATAGCTGAGACTTTGACATCTTCAAATCTAATTATCAAACCACAAATCAGGAATGCCATATGCGGTTTCCTTGTACTCATGAAGTCGGACAGAATAAGTACTACCGTACTTACCTAGAAGTAGATAAAAAAAATTGCAATGAGTGGAGAGCAATTTTGACCGATTTTAGATAATCCTTTTCAAATGTAATTTACAGCCCCTGAGTTCCTCTAAAAGTCAATAACACATTGATGCACAAAATCACGTGAAGGATTAAGAGTGCCGAGAAAACCTTGACACCGGATTTTCCATAAACCCAGCAATACATCTCAAAGAGCGTACCATGCGCCGTACACTGCGGCAAGAGGAGATGTAGAAAGGAATATCTCCATAATGCACCCTATCCAGAAGAATGAAAACAAATAAACACATTATACTCTCCTTCCACATGTTTTATAACAAAGGGAAACCCTGTCAATTGTGCTTAGAGAACGGGACTTTACATGTAATGAATCCCGGTATCTACATCAGCACAAGGCCAAAAGGAAACAAACATGTTCGTATTCATTCAGCTTTCAAATAAGACATTGTATCTCCGTTCCATTCTACGACATACGTTATAGCTGGTGTACACACATCCCGGGATTTCATGCTAACTCCATAGACAAAGCAAGCATGAAAGCTTCAAGGACATACCCAAGGACAAATGTGAACAACAGACAAACCCAAGGACAATAGCTCTGTTATGGTGAACTCAGTGGCCACGGTAAAGTTACCTATTGTATCGTTTTCATTCATAAACTGAAAAAAAAAACCTGATAAATACATTAAGCAATATTTTTACACATAAACATAGAAAAAGATGCCCGGTATTATTTATAGTGTTTTCTAGGCAGATGTAAACAACTTGTACA
This sequence comes from Hyperolius riggenbachi, assembly GCF_040937935.1. Lineage (NCBI taxonomy): Eukaryota > Metazoa > Chordata > Amphibia > Anura > Hyperoliidae > Hyperolius > Hyperolius riggenbachi. The sequence goes on from NC_090650.1 coordinate 427,181,346, forward strand.
AAGGAACTGGGTAATGTTAGCTAGGTGTTTATCTGCATGTCAAGACATCGCGGCTTGAGTTAAGTAGATTACTCCAATCCAACGGGAGTGTGGGGGGAATAGTCTTATGTACAATATAGGTTTATATAGAGCCAGTTTTATCTACAATGGGACCCCCAGCAAAATCCAACCCGGTGCGCCCCTGACAAACCCCTTATTAGGCATACGGCTCCTTTATTGCTGGCCAATCCCCCCCCCCCCCACACACACACACAGGGCCCAAAGCTGGCTGTTTTTCCCCCCAGATCACCTCCTAACCTAAATGTGCTCGCTGGGCCCTGACCCAGCCGGTACATTCCTCCATTGGTCCACGGTTCCATTGTTCAGATGTCTCAGATCACAGAAAAGTTGCAGCCAGCAGTGGATGGAGATGGAGAGCATGGTTTCACGAACTGACAGTGGAGTGTGCCCGTTATTCTGCTAAAGACTGCACAGGGGCTCTGGGGAGCAGTTAGATGGGGGGGGGGTGACCCAACAGCTGACTTGGGGCCCTGGGGCAATTGCCCAGGTTGCCCATATAGGAGCACTAGCCCTAGGTTTATCATTATCTTTAACTACCTGATAATAAATATTTAGCTCTACTTGTGTATTTTTATTTATAAAAACGGCATCATGGTGGCATGAGGCGTAGTACTTTAAAGATGCCCTGAGCAAACCCTTAAAATGGAAATCTGCACATATCTGGGGCTTCCTTCAGCCCCCCTAAGCCCACGAGGTCCCTCCCATCCTCTCCGTGGTCCCACTGGTGGCCCCGTTAGCCCAATGACTTTGGGTAAAGTCGTGCACAACTGCGCATGTGCGGCTGTCTGCTAACTAGGCTTGATCACGTGTCCATTGCCATAAGTGTCCTGCGCTTGCACAGTTCTCGAAAGAGAAACTGGTGCAAAATAGAGCAGTTCCTTAGAGCTAGTGTTGGGCGAACACCTGGATGTTCGGGTTCGGGCCGAACAGGCCGAACATGGGCCAGATGTTCGGCATGTTCGGCCCGAACGCCGAACTCAATGGAAGTCAATGGGACCCCCGAACATGCCCATTTTGGGGGCCCAATGGGGTCGCAGGCATAAGGGGGGAGCATGCCCCGATCGCGGGGGGGGGGTCGGAAATTCCCCCCACCCCCTCCGCTAGCGCTCCCCCCTCTGCCCGCTTCCCCATAAAAAAAGTTTAAGGCAAGGTAAATAGTACTTGGTGGCTGGCACTGGCAGTGGAGTGAGGAGGAGGAGGAGTCCGAGTAGCAGAGTGACGCGTTGAGGCCGGGCAGCGGGCGGTTCAGCGGTAGTACCCTTGTGGTACTTCCGCCCTTTCTCTGACCTCACGTCCTCTACGTGATGACGCATACGAGGGTACGCGTGACGCGTACCCTCGTATGCAGAGGACGTGAGGTCAGAGAAAGGGCGGAAGTACCACAAGGGTACTACCGCTGAACCGCCCGCTGCCCGGCCTCAACGCGTCACTCTGCTACTCGGACTCCTCCTCCTCCTCACTCCACTGCCAGTGTCAGCCACCAAGTACTATTTAACTTGCCTTAAACTTTTGTATGGGGAAGCGGGCAGAGGGGGGTGCGCTAGCGGAGGGGGAATTTCCGACCCCCCCCCCCCGCGATCGGGGCATGCTCCCCCCTTATGCCTGCGACCCCATAGGGGGGCCGTATTGCGGCATGTTCGGGCGAACAGGGCCCTGTTCGGCCGAACAGGGGCCCTGTTCGGCGGCCATTCAGTAGTTCAGGGCGAACCCGAACTTAAAAGGCCGAACACCATCAGGTGTTCGGCCAAACTCGAACATCACCCGAACAGGGTGATGTTCTGCAGAACCCGAACAGTGGCGAACACTGTTCGCCCAACACTACTTAGAGCATCCAACCAGAAACCTTCATCTGGCCATCTGCTCCAGCTATCCTTCATAAATTGGGTTTTAACACATTTGCCCCATATTTTATTAGGTTTCTAGGTGGAGTGGAGTCAGAATTTTTTAATTTTTTTTAAAAGACAACTGAGTCTTCAAGAAAACCTTTGCTAGACCAAGAGAGAACAGCCACATTCTTCCCTCATACTGCCTCATATCCTTTTATACAAAAATCAATGACATGCCGTACCATCCTTCTCCTAATTTACTACAGCATATCCAGCTTCGGCTCCCACTCCCCTTAATTTTTCTAGAGACCTTGGTGGACAATTTACTACTTTGGAATTATGAATATGCCACTTAGAATGGCCCTTGACAGGTCTACCATACCTTACATCTAAGGCTTCGGGTGATATTGTACCATATAAAACGTTGACTCTTTCTGATCTTGATATTTCATTGCTCATTAACTAGCCTCTCTTTTGGTATAAGATTTCACTTGAAACATCTAATAAGACTGATTACGGCTCCCCTGGAGAAAAAAACTGGCTTGTTTTCAAGTTATACTATATGAAGACTAATGACACGGTTACGAAGGTTCATAGTGAATCCTTGGAGAGATACTTTAAATAAAAAGCACTTGATAGATCTCTTTTAAGCTTGCTCTACGGTGAGCTACTAATAGTTTGGTGGAGGTAAGACGGACCTCTGACATCCCTCCCAAAGCAGGAGACCTTTTCTGGACCACTTGGGATCCTGACATTCTCGACTACATAAAGAACATCAGGGATTAGAGGTAGAGCAAAAAAGAATAAAGGGGAAAAAAGACAAGTGGGATTTTTTCTTGACTGCACAAAGGATTAGCAATCAATGACTTAAAATACAAGATGTTATTTTTAGATGCATTCTTACTGCCTTCTATTGTGCCATTTTCTGGCATTTTGTTATTCCCACACATTTTCTTTTCTTTCTTTTTTTTGTGTTCATTTATAGAAATGAAGCAGCACCTTTTTAATTCTGAAAGAAAATACAGTTTGTTGGTAAATGTTTACTGGCAATAAGTTAATTATCACTATTAATCATTTTAAAGCAAATTTGTAGTGACACAGTGATACTTACCTTATGGAGAGAGAAGGCTCTGGATTAGATAGCAGACAAAAAGGGCGCCGGCGGCTAGGGGAACAAAAGGGCGTCGCCATAGACTCGAAAGCAATTATCGTTAATACAGCGAAAAAAGCATAAAAAGGACACTCGATAAATATTGTTAACAACATTGGTACATTACAGTTTTTTGAAGTGTGTTATCAGTTTATTATTTTGTCTTATTATTATTTTGTCTTATTATTTTGTTTGTATGTGCAGATTTTATGTTATCAAAGATATTATCGTTTCTATGTGTAAAAGGGTGTTTCTGCAGAGGGATTAGTTAGGTTAGGCACCACGGGATGGGGTGGAGTGGTTAGGGTTATGCACCACCCAGGCGGCGGTTAGTTTAAAGCAACCACACCGGGGGGTGGGGGGGTTAGAGTTAGGCATCTCCAGGGGGTGGTTAGGGTTAGGCATCACCAGGGGCTAGGGTTAGGCACCACCGGGGATGGGGGTTGGTGGTTAGGGTTAGGCACCACCAGGTGAGTGGTCAGTTTTAGGCACCACCAGGGGAATGTTCTGAGTCAGAGTAGTGTTGGGATAAGCTGTATTGTTGAATAAAAAAGAGAGAATAAGAAAGAGAGAGAGAGAGTGAGAGAGAGAGAGAGAGAGAGAGAGAGTGTGAGAGAGACTGTGAGAGTGAGAGAGAGTGTGAGAGTGAGAGAGAGTGTGAGAGTGAGAGTGAGAGTGAGAGAGTGAGAGAGTGAGAGTGAGAGTGAGAGTGAGAGAGTGAGAGAGTGAGAGTGAGAGAGTGAGAGAGTGAGAGTGAGAGTGAGAGAGTGAGAGAGTGAGAGAGTGAGAGTGAGAGAGTGAGAGAGTGAGAGAGTGAGAGAGTGAGAGTGAGAGTGAGAGAGTGAGAGTGAGAGTGAGAGAGTGAGAGAGTGAGAGTGAGAGAGTGAGAGTGAGAGTGAGCAGCCAGAGACAATGGCAGCACTGAACATGAGCTCCTGAAACTTTACCAATTTTACCTTGTAATGGGCAACTGAATGGACACAAAGGACACAACCAAGACACAGCCAAGACCAAGACATAACATGGAAACCAGAGGAGCCTATGGAAGTCTAAAGAATAAAAAGACTAAAGATTAAAAAGCAAATGCTCTGAATGGAGAAGATAACCACCTTTAAAAAGATAAACAAGCTGTGTCACTCAGAGGAAAAGCAACAAGCAGCAGCAGCCAGCTCCAGCCAACCAACAGATCCTAACACCAGCAGAGAGTAACCCCAGAACTGACCAAACCTGCAGAAAACAAGGTAAGGGCATTTCTGCTGAATATTACTTATAGAAATAGGAAACGTTTATCAAGGGATTCACAATGGAAACCATATTAGAGCCAGCAGATGAAAAGGCAAGCCAGGATGCAGATAAGCCCAGCACATCTAGCAGCAGGAGGTCTGGCACTCGGGAGATTGTTTACTCTCCTGGCAATAAAAGCAATGATGCAAAGAAAGAAGAAAGACTGAAGCTAACTAAAAGCATGCCAGAGACCCTGTTTGCTGACTATTCCTCTAACCCTAGAGTAAGAACAAACCTGATATTTTTTACACATGACACCCAAGCTTGGCATACTGCCATCTGTGAAAAATTTGAAAAAAGCATTAAAAAAAATGGCATCACGAATGGGAGACAAATCAGAATAAAAGACAAGGAGGACCCAGAGGTTACTACACTTACAGTAACTGTATACCACAATGGCAGTGTCTTGATCCAGGGGGCAGAACGTTACTTAAATATTTTCGAAAAGAGTTATCCTGATATTGAAAGACTTGCAATTAACTTGAAAGAAAACCAGACAAACTCTGTCAACACAAACAATGGTCGTAAATCATCTGCAAGGACTGCTCCTAGAGAGAAGGCTGAAGACCAATCTCCAAAACAACAGCCCCCCTCCAGAGACCAGACACCAGGCTTCTCACACCCCTCCCTGGAGACTCTCAGAGAAAGTCTGTCCCAATTAGAAAGGGACTTCACCCTCTTCAGGGAAGAAAGGAAAAGCAGCCAAGGTGTGAAAAATGCAAATGATCAACTGAGAGAAGAAATAGCCAGGATGAAAGCTGAGCACACTGCAGCCTTGCATGATATCAACATTTCCCTACAAAAACTACAGGAGGAAAACTCACAACTTAAAGAGGAGATCAGGAAATTAAAAATATTAAAACAGCCACAAAAGTTAGAGGAGACAACAAAAAGCACAAAGGCCCCCACAAAACCTATGCCGACCAAAGACAGTGCTCCGCACATCACACAGGATACAATAATCACCCAAGAGACTAGTGACAATCACAGCCATCCAGCCCCCTCTCCAAATACTGCCAACACAGCCTCATCCAACAACCCACAGCCCAAGCCTAAACACCAAGCAAATCGCTCCTATAAACATCGCAGTCCTGACATTGTGCTGGTTATAGACTCTAATGGAAAATACCTGGACATAAGAAGACTCTTTCCAGGGATGCATGCCATCAAAATCATCACTTCAACTATTGAACAAGTAACACAGGTCATTAATGAGCCTTATTTCACCGACCCAAAACATCTCATCCTGCACACCGGCACCAATGACATTATACAAGAAAACACCACAGACCAAGAAACCATCACATACAAACTGTCACAACTGGTTAAAAGGGCACAGCAGAAATTCCCCAGCACAAAGATTATCCTCTCTTCCCTGCTCCCAAGAAGAGACATTCCTCACCAGACAATTACACAGATCAATGCAGAGCTGGCCTCCAGTCTCAGATCCTCACCAGACATACAACTGGCACAGCACACCACAATCACAACCGACCATCTGTACAACAACAAGCACCTTGACAAACAAGGAGTCAGCCGCCTAGCAAAGGAACTAAAGGACATGGTGCTAAGTAGACCCCAGAGACTCCAAGAAAGCCCCAACTCAACAATCAGACAGCAAACCACAATGTCCCAACACCAGAGAGAGAGCCCACAAGCATGGCAAACATGTAGGAAACAGCCTGCCCCACAATGGCAACACAAAGCGACAGAGGGTAGCATCATGGCGGAAATCAGAACTTTGCTTATCAATATACAAAGCAGATTGAGGTGACACCCACAACAGTGTCCACCCTCCCCCTGAAAATACTGAGTCCTATGAAAATTTCTGCTCATTACAAGGTAAACCGACTCAAAATGACATCCCTTATCATCAGTAGCTGGAACATCCAAGGGCTGAACGCCTCAGCTTTTGGATCCAAAACAAATGATCCAGACTTTAAAAAGAGACTTGAAAACATTGATATCCAAATCCTCCTGGAGACATGGACCCGGGCAGAGGATGAATCTTTCGTACCCATGGGATACCGGGAATTCTCCATATCTGCCCAGAAAAACAGGAACATTAAACAGGGCCGCCGTTCAGGAGGCATACTAATCTGGTATAAGGAGGAGCTCACAGAGCACATCAAAGCAATCAAACGAGGAGACAGCCACATCTGGATCAAAATAAACAGCTCCATCCTCACCTCTCAGTCTGACATGTACCTGTGTGCAGCATACATCCCCCCAACAGAGTCCCCTTACTACAAACCTGACATCTATGAGGTCCTACAAAGAGAAGCCAGCCACTTCCAGTCTCAGGGCAGAGTGCTCATCTATGGAGACCTCAACGCTAGAACAGGCACAGAGAAGGACTATCTGACCTCTGAGGGAAACACATACATACTTGGAGGAGAGAGCTACTACCAGGAACCAATGCAGACAGCAAGAAACAGCTATGACAAGACAGTAAACAAAAGTGGGAAATCCCTGTTGAACCTGTGCCGGAGCCTCGGCCTATACATAATGAATGGGCGAACCAGGGGTGACTCTCTTGGGAGATTTACTATGAACTCACATGTAGGCAGCAGTGTGGTAGATTATGCTGTCACAGACACAGACCCCATAAACATCAATGCCCTCATAGTCACCCCTGAAACACACCTGTCAGACCACAACCAAATCCTGCTGTACCTGAAATCCACCGATAAACCAACCACACAGCAACCTCACCAGAACGGTCTCTACAAGCTGCCACCATCCTTCAAATGGCCCAAAGAGTCTGCCATCAAATTCACCAACATGACCAACACTGCCAAAATCCAAGAACTGCTGACAAACTTTCATACCAACCTATATGAACTGAACAAACAAGGTGTCAACCATGCAGTGAAGGACTTCAGCAACATCTTATATAACATGGCAGTACTCGCCGGCCTCAAGCAGACCAACTTTAAGAGATCCACAAATAAACAGTCCCAAAAATGGTTTGACAGTGAGTGCAAGGCTCTACGTAATTCTCTAAGGGCAGCCTCTAACCAAAAGCACAGAGACCCCAACAACCAGGACCTAAGGGAAGCCCATGACCACCTACAGAGACAATACAAAGACACCCTCAGGCGGAAAAAACAGAGCCACATCTCCCACAAACTCCAACAGCTGGAGGACTCCCTCCAAGACAACTCATTCTGGGAGACCTGGAACCACATTGGGACAAAGCCCAAGAAAAGCCCTCTCCACATCCAAAATGGCCACATCTGGCTCCACTACTTCAGGGACCTCTACAAAGACATCCCAGAAAATGCCCAAACCCCGGAACAGAAACAAATAGCCGCAAAGCTGAAGGACATGGAGGAGACAATCAAGGAATTTCAAAACCCCCTGGATACACCAATCACGATGGAGGAAATAAGAGAAAGAACAAAGCTGATAAAATGTAAGAAGGCTAGCAGTACCGATGGCATCCTGCCAGAGATGATCAAATACAGCCCCCCGGACATACATGAGGCACTCGCAAGACTTTTCAACCTTATCCTGAGTGCGGGCTCCTTTCCTCAGGCCTGGAGTGAAGGCCTCATAACACCCATCTACAAGAATGGGGACAGATATGATCCAGCAAACTACAGAGGAATCTGTGTCAGCAGTACACTGGGGAAACTGTTTAACAGCATCATCAATAAAAGGATCCTCTCCTTCCTCACACAGCAGGACGTACTCAGCAAAAGCCAAGCTGGGTTCATGCCAAACCACCGCACAACCGACCACATCTACACACTGCACAGCCTTATCAAGACTCATGTCCACAGCTCACGTGGCAAAATACACGCTTGCTTTGTGGATTTTAAGAAGGCGTTTGACTCGGTGTGGCACCCAGGCCTTTTCCTAAAACTCCTAGAGAGCGGAATAGGAGGTAGAATCTATGATGTCATCAAGAGTTCATATACTGGGAACCAATGCAGTGTGAAAGTGGACGGGAAGAGAAGCGCGTTCTTCAAGCAGGGTCGAGGAGTCAGGCAGGGCTGCAGTTTGAGCCCAACGCTCTTTAACATATTTATTAACCAACTGGCTGTAGCCCTGGAATCCTCCCCAGCACCAGGCCTCCTCTTGCATGACCACGAGGTGAAGTTCCTGCTGTATGCAGATGATCTCTTGCTGCTCTCCCCAACAGAAAGGGGCCTACAGGACAGCCTGGCAGTACTGGAGAGTTTCTGCACCACATGGGCACTGCCCATCAACCCAAAGAAGACAAAAGTGATGGTGTTCCAGAGAAAAAATCTAAAAATGCCCACCTCCTCATTTATATTAAATGGCTGCCCACTGGAGACCACAAACAGTTACACCTACCTGGGGCTGGAAATTAACCAAACTGGGAGCTTTAAACCAGCAGTAGAGGCCCTGAAGGAAAAAGCCTGCAGAACGTTTTATGCCATCAGAAGGCAACTTTACCACCTAAAACCACCGGTGAGAGTCTGGGTAAAGATATTCAACAGCATCATCACCCCAATCCTGCTCTATAGCAGTGAGGTATGGGGCCCGGTCACCTACCCTGACCAATCAAAATGGGACTCCAGCCCAACAGAAATCTTCCATCTAGAGTTCTGCAAGTATCTTCTCCAAGTCCATCGCAGCACTTCGAACTCAGCTTGCCGGGCAGAGCTAGGCAGATTCCCACTATGGCTGACTATCCAGCAGAGGGCGCTCTCATATTGGGCGCATATACAGAGCAGCAACCCCAGCACTTACCACCATAAAGCCTCACTGAGCCAGGGTGGGGAGGCCATACCACGCTCTCTGAAACAAAACGTCAAGAGCCAGCCCAGCCAAGACCACCAACACAGGCTGACAAAAGCCCAAATAAAAGGAATGATAGAAAGCTGCAAGGACCGATACATAGAGGAATGGAGAAGTGACATAAAGAACTCCCAGAAACTCACTATCTACCAATCACTACAGAGGGAGTACACAATGGCCCCATATCTGGAGAGGCTACACCACCACAAAGATAGACAGGCCTTGAGCCTGTACCGTCTGAGTGCCCACAACCTGGAGATAGAGACAGGACGACACAGACAGACATGGAAGCCCCGGGAGGAGAGACTGTGCAGGCAATGTGACCAGGGGGTCCTGGAGGATGAGGCCCACTTCCTGCTACACTGCAGCAAATATACACCGTTGAGGACCGCCCATTTCCAAAGACTCTCCGCCCACATTGCAGATTTCACCTCCACAGATGAGGAGAGGAAACTCTACATCATACTGGGGGAAGAGGAAGAAACTGTGCAAATAGCTGCCCGATATGTCACGGCCTGCCACCAACTGAGAGGAACATGATAACACATGGACTGTATAACCCCATACTCCCCTCCCCTATGGACTGTATGCCTATACCCCCCTCCCCTATGGACTATATACCCCATCCCCCCATACCATCCCGTACATCCTCCTATGGACTGTATACCCATGTCCTTCCCTTATTCCCACAACCCCCCCCCCCCCCCACATTAATGTTCTATTTTGCTTTGGCAATGCTAAATGTATTTGGTCCTGCCAATAAAGCTTTTTTGGATTTGGATTTGGATTTGGAGTGAGAGTGAGAGAGAGAGAGAGAGAGAGAGAGAGAGAGAGAGAGAGAGAGAGAAAGAAAGGATCCTGTTTCTGCTGTTATGCTCATGATTGAACCTCCTATGTCGCGCCTTCACAGAGATACAATATTTTCAGTTGACTCAACCTACCATTCATGTCAGATAATAAAATAGTGAGCATGCAGAAAGCCGGCTCTCATTTCCTTCCTTTTACTCCCCGGCTCCATCAAAGGCTCCCGGTTTTGTCATTCCCACTGTTAAATTATGAAATATCCCTATATTTATGATGCCGTCTCCCCAGCAGCTCTGACATTGGAAAGTCATTGAGCACGCCTGCGTTCGCCACTTGACTATTCCTGAGCTCCTGTAACCCAAGCCTTGTTATGTAGCACTTAGCCATTTAAGACGCTTTATCAATACATAAATAAAAGTCACAGAGGATTCTATTAGGGATGGAATTGATTTCTGAGGCTTCACCATCAGAAAACTTAACAATGACATATAGACCGGGAGGTGCACAAGCCTGATGGGGTGGACAACACAAAATAAAAACACAACAACACCGCTCTCAAATTTCTTTTTATATGAAAACACATATTCTAGTACAAACAAACAACGCCATTTAAAAATAAATACAAGAGCTTGATATAATATATGAAACACCTTCAATAACAACTGGAATGAGCAAAACTATGGCTGTAGCACATTATGCAGCCACTGTGTACCCAGGAGGGAGGGGGGTCCGGTCATAGTTTAACAGTGGCTCCTTGCATTAGCCTTGTGCTTGATCCAATACTTAAAGCGGAACTGTAGATATGTATCAAACACACTGTTTTACTTGGGGCTTTTGCAAGTCCCCAGCAGCTCTCCTGTCCCATGCCGGTCCTCCACGAGCCTCCGCTCTCCCGCCGTCAGCTGCTTTCAGTTTTCGCCGCCGGGCCACTGCACCTGGGTGGCTCTGGTCATGTGTATCCTTTCTTCCCATTCCCCTGTGCAATAGCGCTATAGCAGAGGGAAATGCGAAGAAAAGATATGCTTGACAGGGCTGGGCTGGCCTCGACTTACAACGGAGCTGCGGCGGGGAGAACGGAGGCTCGTGGAGGACCAACGCGGGACAGGATGGCTGATGGGGACTTGCAGAAGCCCCAGGTAAGTGAAACAGTGTGTTTGATATGTATCTATAGTCGTCGTCCCCCCCCCCCCCCCCCCCCCGAAAGTGTGTGCCAAATACAGGCTTTTCCTGTTGCTCTTTTGTGCTCATTTCATTCTTATTTTTTCATTTTTGTCCTGTCTAAAATCCAAGATGGCCGCCATCTGCTTCCGGGTCAGTGTCACTGTTAGAGATGGCCAGTGCAGCTGTGACAACAAAACAAAAGGCATCTACATGTGTCCATTCCCTTTCGTGATCACCTTGCCTTCCGCATCACTGAGTGAGGAAGAGCAATCTCGCCATGGTGCGCACCAGTCCAGCACGGCCGTCACTCTGCAAACAGCTGTTTGCGGTGCGTTACACAGTGAGTTTGGTGTGTCAGTGTGAAGCAGTACTCTAATTACACTCCCTGATTGATGTATACCCATGCAAGATGTTTTAAAGCACTTTAGGCCTGCAATTTAGCATTCAATGTGATTTCTGCCCTTAAAACGCTGCTTTGCGTCCAATCCAGATTTTTCCCCGGGACTTTTGGCGTGTATCCCACTCCGCCATGCTCCCCTCCAGGTGTTAGACCCCCTGAAACATCTTTTCCATCACTTTTGTGGCCAGCATAAATGTTTCTAGTTTTCAAAGTTCGCCTCCCCATTGAAATCGTGAACGTTTGCGCGAATCGAACTTTTGACAGAGGTTCGCTAAACAAAGATTGGAGGTTCGGGCCATCTCTAGTCACTGTGTGTAAAGTTCTCCATCAAATAATGTATGCAGCGCCATATATATATTAGGAAAGAAACCTGCAGACATATACACACAGGCACAATTACTTTTACTAATTTCTGTAAAACAAAAGACAAGCACAGCTGCTGCTGCCTGAGATCTGTGTGCAGTCATCATCATTATTATAGAGCAGTGTCCCTTATATGTTCCTGGCTCAGATGGGGAGAGATAAGTAAGTAACTCAAGCTGGGGCACTAATTAGCTGGGTAGATAAATAAATCTATGTTTTCTGAGCTGCTTCTGTCATCACAGGCACTGCTCTCTGTGATGATGCCATTCTGTGCACATATAGGCAGAACACAGGCAGAGAGGGGGCGGGCTTGAACAGGCTGCTCTCACAGATAGGCAGAACACAGGCAGAGAGAGGGCGGGCTTGAGCAGACTGCTCTCACAGATAGGGAGAACACAGGCAGAGAGGGGGGCAGGACTTGAGCAGACTGCAGACTGCTCTCACAGATAGGGAGAACACAGGCAGAGAGGGGACGTAGCTTGAGCAGACTGCTCTCAGAGATAGGGAGAACACAGGTAGAGATGGGGGCGGACTTGAGCAGACTGCTCTCACAGATAGGGAAAACACAGGCAGGGGGGGGGGCGGGCTTGAGCTGTCTGCTCTCACAGATAGGAAGAACACAGGCAGAGAGGGGGCGGAGCTTGAGCAGACTGCTCTCACAGATAGGGAGAACACAGGCGGGGGGGGTGGACTTGAGCTGACTGCTCTCACAGTTAAGGAGAACACAGGCAGAGAGGGGGGTGGAGCTTTAGCAGACTTCTCTCACAGATAGGGAGAACACAGGCAGAGAGGTGGGCGTGGCTTGAGCACACTGCTCTCACAGATAGGCAGAACACAGGCAGAGAGGGGGCGGGTTTGAGCAGATTGCTCTCACAGATAGGCAGAACACAGGCAGAGAGGGGGCGGGCTTGAGCAGACTGCTCTCATAGATAGGGAGAACACAGGGAGAAAGGGGGCAGACTTTAGCAGACTGCTCTCACAAATATGGAGAACACAGGCAGAGAGGGGGGCAGGCTTGAGCAGACTGCTCTCACAGATAGGGAGAACACAGGCAGAGAGGGGGTGGGCCTGAGCAGACAGCTCTCACAGATATGGAGAACACAGGCAGAGAGGGGGCGGAGCTTAAACAGACTGCTCTCACAGATAGGAAGAACACAGGCAGAGAGGGGGATGGGTTTGAGCAGACTGCTCTCACAGATAGGGAGAACACAGGGAGAGAGGGGGCGGGCTTGAGCAGACTGCCTTTACAGATAGGGAGAACACAGAAAGAAGGGGGGGCGGGCTTGAGCAGACTGCTCTCACAGATAGGGAGAACACAGGCAGAGAGGGGGCGGGCTTGAGAAGACTGCTCTGACTGCTATAGAGCTTCCGGATAAAGCAGCCAACTGAGAGAGCTCAGTCAGTGGTTTTTACAGTGGGGATTACAAGCTCACAGGGCAGATCAGAATGAAACAGACAGCAGAATAAGTGTCTGTTCTCATGTTGCTACTAGTATATAGTATTAATTAAAGCAGGTTGCTTCATCTCTGGTACACTTTAAGTGGGATTACTGCTCCAGCATATTATTTACACTATTATTTGTTAAAACAGGTTAATATGTTTACTTTCTCCAGCCTGCTGAGAAATTCTCCTTTTATCTCTGACTGCAGGAGATAAAACTCCTTTATAGGAATCAGCTTCTGTCTGCAAGCTAGTTATGCTGATTGTAATTGCATTTCGCTAACTTTAAAGCTTTTTGAACAAACTGGATATAATATTGTCATGCAAGATGGCTGCTTCCACACAGAGGCGATGAAGGGAGGGTCAAATTGCAATTTTCACAAAAATACTGATAACTATATAGGCAATAAGTCATTTTTTGTTGTTGTTTGTTTTCCATCGTACAGACTGTCCACTGTCGGTTCCATTTTATTGATAAGCAGTAATTATGCCTCTGCATAATTACGCATTGTAATTCACAACTACGCATCGTAATTGTGAGGCAAATATTCAGGGAAAAGCGTAATTAATTTTGCACGTAATTGTAAGCATTCATAATTATGCATGTATTTACGCGTAATTTTGTGCCAACTTTGGCGGTGAATAGCAAAGCCCTCATTTATGCTATTGATAACAAAATTGCTACATACCGTATGTTAAGGAGAATATTGGGTACAAGGTAAAAAAAATGTTCAAAAAATATTGTTCAAAAAGACCTTGTGGTTTTTGAGAAAATCAATTTTAAAAATACAATGAAAAATGTTTTTTTACACTGTAATTTTTCTAAGTTTAAAAAACACTTTTCTTTGCATTTTTAAAATCGATTTTCTCATTCTTAATTTTTGGTCTTGTGCCCACTATACTCCTTAAAGGACTTACGAGGCCAAGTCCATAAAAAAAAAATGAAAAAAGTTAGCTACCTTGCTCAGCTTGTTAGGCACGGAGGACGCCGTCCGCGCCCTCCCTCCGCGGCCTCCACGGAGGACGCCGTCCGCGCTCTAAGGCCAACCCCCCGATCCACGCAACAGTAGCGTGGATCGGGGGGTTGGCCTTAGAGCTGCGCAGCCGCACTCGCGGCTATGCGGACTGCGCAGCCGCGGCCAGCTCCACCGGCCATCTTGGTACAGGCTGGGGAGCCCGACCCGGGCCGTGCGGTTGGGGACCGTTCGGGGGGCTGTGCAGCGGCGGGGACCAGGCGGAACGGCACGGAGGGCGCGGACGGCGTCCTCCGTGCCTTACAAGCTGAGCAAGGTAGCTAACTTTTTTCATTTTTTTTTTATGGACTTGGCCTCGTAAGTCCTTCTAAAGAGAACCCGAGGTGGGTTTGAAGAATATTATCTGCATACAGAGGATGGATGTGCCTATACAGCCCAGCCTCTGTTGCTATCCCAAACCCCCCTAAGATCCCCCTGCAATCCCTCATAAATCACAGCCACGCTGCTGACAAACAGCTTGTCAGAGCTGGCTGTGTTTATCTCTATAGTGTCAGTCTGCTGCTCTCCCCACCTCCTGCAGAACTCCGGTCCCCGCCTGCATCCCTTCCCTCCCTGCTGATTGGAGGGAACGGACGGGGGCAGGGACCAGAGCTATGCAGGAGGCGGGGGAGCAGCTGAGACTGACACTACAGATGTAAACACAGCCTCACAGCACGGTTGTGAATTATGAGGGATTGCCGAGTGCAGGGGGACCTTAGTGGGGTTTGGGATAGCAACAGAGGCTGGGCTGTATAGGCAGATCCAGCCTCACTATGCAGATCACATTCTTTAAACACACCTCGGGTTCTCTTTAACAATGCAGCAGTTTTTATAGCAATAGGATGTATGGTGCAGGACCCGTGTTTGCGCTCGGAAAGAAAGCTCATCGCACATGTGAGAACACTCACATAGAACATTATTGCATAAGCTCTTTTATGGCGGTATTAAAGATTGCCATCGCTTTAAAAAAATCGAAAATGCTCATAGTGTGAACAAACTCTAAGAAGGCATTTTACTGATAAAGTTAGAAAATGTCACTTAGAAGAAAACTCAGGAGAAGAAAGTTAGTTGCATAAAATTGTGTCCAAAGTATTTCATCTTCAGCATTGCTCCTTTCAGGCTTCTTGCACACAGGGACATTACAGGCGCATGTTAGTGCAGCCTGTAACGCTCCCCCAACGCACAGCAATGTAACACAAGTGGGCTGTTCACACTGCCCACGTTGTGTTACATTGTAACGCAGCAAAGTGCTGCATGCAGTACGTTATAGGCGGCTAAGCCGCGTTAGACTGTGCGCACATGCTCAGTAATGTTGGGGAGGAGGGGAGAGCGGCCAGGCACATGGCTAATTAATATTCACTGCACTCAGTGACGTACAGTGTTTACTTCCTGGAGCGGCCGCTCTGTGCAGCGATTGGCCAGGCGGGACCACGTGATGCCGAATGCGTCCAGAAGTATGCATCACGGCATCACAGACGCCAGAGTGAGCTGCACAACGCGGCTCACTCCGACGTCCACACCAGAGAGCACCAGGCGTTGCGTTAGGGGCACGTTATGTGCCCTATAACATCCCCTAAACGCAACGTCCTGGTGTGTAACTAGCCTCAATGAACAGGTATATAGTAGGCAATATCTAATTGCCACAATATGGTTTCCTATATAAAGCAAATAATGAAATACTTTGTGCATCCAACATTTCTTCTCCAGAACTGTAACAGATGATGTCAATAAAAACACTAGGAGGCTTCCCTATTAAAATGCTTATCACGTTAATTACATTTCTTTCCATTGTGAAAACTGCATGCCACTATCTCTAACTGGCAACTTTTTGACAGGTTGGTACTTTTGTGTCTCGGTGGGATTCTAGCTGACTTACCTGCAGCCCCACAATGTGCTCGCATGCGATAGCAAGAATCACAGGGTAGGTAGTTATCATTCCCATAATAATTGTCATTATAAGTGTCTGAATAATTGAAGGTGAGAATCCCCTTTATAAATGAAGCAGGTGCGAGGCCGGTGGGCACCGTGGAACGCCCGCGTGATCATCTGACTGTGCCTATTGTACGCAGTGTCAGAAATGCACTATTTATACGAGGATGGTAATTCTTTCTCCAGAGGAGTTACTCATTACATTAATTAATTGGCATTATGAGGCTGCCAATCAGAGCATTGTGGCATCGAAACACTGATTAAATGCTGATGACAACTTGTCTGGGCTGCAGTTTGAGGATGTCGAATTATTCTTCATAGAAAAAAAGACCGGGCATGGCGGGAGAGGTGGCTTAAAGGGAACTTGCATGGTTTCAGCAAGTTTCTGCTTAAAGTAAACCTGAGATGAAGGATAAAATAAGTTGTATACATACCTGGGGCTTCCTCTAGCCCTCTTCATGCTCAACCATCCCTTGCTGTCCTCCTCTGCCACCTGCATCCACCACAATCTGGCAGGAGTCGAGGCTTATTGCGCATGTGCAGCCCGGCCATGCGCGCCTCTTCACGCTCCTGCACAGAACTACTGTGTACTGCCCAGGGTCGTAATGCGCCTTCGCTGTCTGGCCTCGACTGGCCAAATTACAGGGCCAGATTGTGGAGGAACAAGGCGGCGAAGGAGGACGGCGATGGACAGATCAGCATGAAGGGGGCTAGAGGAAACCCCAGGTGTATATATGACTTCTTTTATCCTTCGTCTCAGGTACACTTTATGCTCTTTAGGACACAGAGGTTTACACCCCCTTAGTAACCAAGC
Organism: Hyperolius riggenbachi; assembly: GCF_040937935.1. NCBI lineage: Eukaryota > Metazoa > Chordata > Amphibia > Anura > Hyperoliidae > Hyperolius > Hyperolius riggenbachi. Next base: position 427,198,363 of record NC_090650.1, read on the forward strand.
TATTTTTTACAATTCCACACTTAAGCCATACAACTTAGCATGCGAATTAATTTAATTACTGTATATTCTGTCGTATAAGACTACTTTTTAACCCTTGAAAATCTTCTGAAAAATCAGGGGTGGTCTTATAGGCTGAGTGTCATTGATGCCAGCTGATACGCCCTATCCTGTTACCGACTCTCAGATCTCGCTGCTGAGGAGTCAGGACTGTAGTGAAGTGGCGCAGGCGCACATGTGCGAGAGGCAGAGAAGGAGGTAAATAGGATATAAGGGCGGGCCAGAAGGGCGAAAGAGGCGTGTTTTATGGGCACAGCGCCGATCCATTCTTCCATACTGCTCTGATAAACAGGGAGATAGAGAGAGCTGACCAATTCACTTAGGGAGAGGGAGAGTTGACCACATAGAGTACAGCACCAGTATCTGTTCATATACATAGCACCAGCATATGATGTTTTTTTAATTTTTATTTGGTGTGCGTTGGAAGAGGGGTAGTCTTATACGGTGAGTATATCCCATACGCTATATTTTAACTGGAAAAGTTGTGGGGTCATCATATACACCCAGTCGTCTTATACAGGTATGCCGTAATATACGGTAATCAAAAGAGTGACATTTTTGCTTTATTCTTATCTCCCCTTTCCCTCCCCTCCCCCCCTACCCCCCTCCCCTAAATTGGCCATAAACTACATTACATACACAACACTACACATACATAGACATGGATTGTGAGCACCTCTGAGGGACAGTTAAGTGACAAGGCAATACTCTGTGCAGCTCTGCATTAGATGTCTGCGTTATATAAATATAATTTATTTTTATAAATACAAAACACAGCCTGCCAGCGCTAGTCAGCCGCTGTGAGGCTGATTGCTGTAGCTGTCTATTTACAGTGGCGGGAGCTCGCGCTATTGCTCATGCAAACTTCCATCTAATCTTGCTCCTTACGAGATGAGGCGACATGGCGTCATGAAGGAAACACAGAGCCACTCTGCGGCCATTAATCAGCGTTAGGCGGTCGCAGAGTGGTTAAATAAAAGTTTATACAGTTTTGTCCTATCAATGTACTATTGCTTGTGTATGTTAAGCCTTCAGGACGTACTATTGCACAGGTGCAGAATGCTGCCGACCGCGGGAGCACGCATGGCTGTACTGCGCCTGAGCCAATTGGCCATACTGCAGAGCAACGAGGCAGCGAAGGAGGGAGGCGAGGGTCGGATCAGCATGAAGGGGGGCTAGAGGAAGCCCCAGGTATGTATAAAACTTCTTTTATCCTTCGTCTCAGGTACTGCCAGGGCCATGGTGGTGGGAGGGGTTTCACCACAATACCAGCTATACAGATGTCACTGATGTACTATTTGAAAAAAGGTAAGTGGCCGTTTCCACTTGTGTGGTGCAGAATCGTCACGGAAACCGCGTTAATGAATTCGCATGCGGATGCAAACTCGTTAGCGTTTGTATGCAAATTTTACCGCAAATTCGCATACGATTGTTTGTATGTATGCGAATTTAACCACGTCAGTGCCTGTGTGCTTTTAGATTGGTTTTATGCAAAATCGTATGCGAATTCGCATGAAAATTCGCATACCGAATGCGAGTCACCTAGCTGTGTGCGGCGAGCAAATTCTGATGGCACTGCCGTGCAGATTTTAAGTGCAAAGAAACAGCCCCATCCACTTCTATTGCCTATGCGAATTTGCATGCAGGAAATGCCTGCAAATTCGCGATAGTGGAAACGGGCCCTAAAGATTTCCCATGGTAAAGGGGGTATCAGCTACTGATTGTGATGAAGTTTAATCCTGGGTTGAAGTTCCTCTTAAATGTGTTGTGTGTCATGGTAACCGTACCATATAAACACAGGTTTCCCAAGTACTACAGGTTGCACTGATTACGCAGCATGTGCTATTCAAATGGCGTAAGTGGCAGTTAACATGCCATGCACTGCCTGCACGCTGCAAATTAACTGGCATTCAGAGAATCAACTCCAATGTAGGAACTCATTGGGCCCTATGCAATTACCAAACTCGCCAGCGCTAAGTGCTGGCGAGTTCTTAAACTAGGCGTCAGCAAGGTCGCCTAATGCAATTGCATTTAACACCCCCCAGGGCGGAAAAGAACTCGCTTGGACGATATAATCGCCCAGCAAGTTCCTTTCCCCCTATGCAATTGCATTTTACACCCCCCGGGAAGCGATGCTTCCTGACAAACATAGGTGTTAAGACCTATTGCTGCTGTCAGCGGGCTGCTTTTGGCTTCTGATAGCCTCCTTTACTAAGGACACCGCAGATGCCAGGGATTTAAATAGGTAAAGGAGTCAGTTTTGACTCCTTACCTATTTAAAATGTAACAAAAAAACATACCTCCATCGTTCCGTCTCGCCGCATGTCCCACGCCGCTCCTCCGCTCATCTCTGTGACTGTCAGTTTTCTTGGAGCCGGCAAAGCATCTTTGAGTCTCCCGCCACGGCTCCCCATTCATCCACTAGGTGGACCAATGAGAATCATCCTGATTCTTATTCGTCCAATTAGAATCAGGATGATTCTCATTGGGCCACCTAGTGGACGAATGGGGAGCCCCAGCGGGATACTCAAAGATGCTTTGCCGGCTCCAAGAACACTGACAGTCACAGAGATGAGCGGAGGAATGGCGTGGGACATGCGGTGAGACGGGAACGATGCAGGTATGTATCTTCTGAAGGTCCCGCGGTAGCTACGAGCGGCATGAGGTGACGGGCGGCGGGTAAGAGCCTTGCGATGATGCGCGTGCATCTCCATGAGATGAGCGAGGCTGCAGTGCTGTGGTGCTGAAGGACAGCTCCCCTGCACTAATGCCTCGCTCCACAATGAACCATGAATTTGCCGGTAAATACTGAGCGATGTGAGGAGATAAGAAGCTCACATGTTTTCAGCTTCTTATCTCCTCGAATTGCATATGGCCTATTATGTGAACTGTACATCCTCCATGTTAGTGGTATCGTTCACTTTTATCTGCTGTATGTGACCAACCTTGGCAAAACTGGATCTTTGTCTATCAGAAAGTCCCATATAAGAAGTTTTGTGGTCGCTTATCAAACAGAGATTACACAACCCTCTCCAGGGCAGCTTTAGTTGACTTCTCTAAATATGTCCCTTGGCTGTCAGCAAAACAGAGCGTACAAGAGAGGCAGAAAATACGGCACTGAGGGACCCATTTGTTCTCTGGTTAACAATGCTAATGGGGAAATTGTGCAACAGCAGCAGCGAGATTTAGGAAGTGCTCCATAATTACCAAACAGTAAAGCTGTAAAATTATCCCTTGCCACCAAAGTTAATTTCAAAAGTGTTATTTACATGTTCGTTCCGATGGGGCTACATGAGCCACATTTCCTCGCAGACTGACTGAAATAGAGACGTCAGGAGCAATTTTATTAAAGAGGCACTCCGGGTGGAGAAACGAGACAGGACATCTTACAACGTGGCCAGACAGAAATCCAATACCCTATTGTGGCTTTTAATTGTTTTCATTAGAGTCTATGCAGACATGTCTTATGGTCTACAGTTACACTCTACTGCCGGTAGTAGAACAACTACTCTTCTAAGGATACTAGTAAGGGTGGAGGTGCCCAAGTGAAAATATATATATATATATAAACTAATTATATATAATAAAACCCCTCTGTACCGGCATCATCCTCCTGTCCCTATGTCCATGTGTGTTAGTTACTGCACATGTGTAGCCGTTGGGACAGGAGGAGGACGAGGCCAGGGGAGTGGGCAGCCAATGGTGCGCGTGGCAGGGAGTGTGACCGGGTGCACGCATGGCGGGGAGCGCGGCCGGACGCACACGTGGCATCATGGAATATGGCCGTGCACCCTGGGGTCGTTTCACAGCCCTAGCGCCGCCCATTATGTAACGGGTGGGCTAAATAGCTAGTAGTTAAAATAAGAATGAGAGGTAATCTCTTACCTCTCCTGATGACAATATGGGCGCCTCTGATAGCTATCAGAGGTGCCCAACTGCCCATATACTATTCACCTTGCTGCAAGGTGTATTGACCTGAGGAAGCAGGTGAGCACCTGCGAAACGCGTTGTATATTTTGTGTTTTGAATAAATACTATTCGAGTACTACTGTTTTTTTTTTTTCATCAGGAGAGGTAAGAGATTACCCCTCATTCTTATTTTAACTATTAGAAACTACTATTAAAAACTATTATTATATATACAGTATTTTATCCTTGGGCGCCTCCATCCTTATGAGTATCCAGACAAACCTCCTCTGGAAGGAATAGTATGTTTTCTCCCTGAAACTTGAAAACCCAGGAGAGCTTCTAGCAGGACTTTATCCTGTTGGCCCTGGTTCTCTGTCTCTCAGTCTCGATGTGTAGAGGCGGTCCAGTAATGGCAGAGGCGACCCAATGAGCCTTTATGCAATGTTGATTAATCTTTGAGGTCTGTACCAATTCTGCATGTGTGCAGAGGCTCCCATTGCTTTCTGATGCCCTGACCAGCAATCAGCCTGGTGGAATGATTTGGCGAAGCACTGGCTGAGAGCATTGTTCTTGCCACTCATCTCACCTTCCATGTGATGTCACTCCTTCACAGCTCTGTTGGTCCTCCGCCTATCCACATAGCAACAGAATACATCACTAGCCTACAGGCTAGCAACACATGTGTACAGTCTCAGCCCTGCAATATCACTCAAGTGATCGGGTCTCGATGCCCACTGGCATGTTTGTGTATATTGTTAAAAATTAGTCAGGCGTCAAGCTGAAATTTTAAATTATTAAACCCAAAATAAGTAAATGGGACTAATGCTGGCTGTACACTGGTCAATTATAGGACAATCGATTGACCTATCAATTTTTAGAATCAATTCAAAATAAATGAATCGATCGAACATGAATCCGTTTTTTGTCTTTACACTACGGTCAATTTTTGTTCCATTTTTACACCTTTAATCAATTGGAGGCTATTTTCGTTCACAAAATGAAAACCCTGATGAATCAGATCGAGTAAAGGTCAATCGAATACATAATGAAAAGCTCTGGATTCTTGTTCCATTGATGGAAATAACCCGACATACTATTACTCTATCGATATCGATTCATTTAAAAAATTTGATCGAATATCATCCAATAAGAATAGATTCTACATCAAAATGACAACTCGATTTTTAATTCATTTGATTCATTTATCGGCTATAATAATCGATCGAAGTAAAAAATTAACCAGTGTATGGCCACCTTAAGGGGCAGTTCTGTTTAGGATTACTTATACAAATGCAATTACAATTGTTTTCCTATTTACATTTTGTTTTAAAACAGGTAAGCATTTAGATGTCATCATCACTGTAATTACAAATAATAGAAAAAAATGCATTTTACGTACAACTTATCTCGTACACGTTTGACTCATTCCCAACTTAGATGCATCGCCTTATATTTATTTACATTAATTTTGGTTTGCAGATTTTTTTTGCCGGATCTTAATCTTCATAACCGTGCACGGCTTAACGCTTCTACAGCGTGTTGATGTACTTTCTAGGCCATCTACCAGGTCATTAATAAAAAAGATTGAAAAGGACATGGCCCAATCCTGTTCCCTGTAGAAAACCGCGACCAATTTTAGACTAGCCTGAATATGTTCTGTTTATAACATCTTGCCTTGTATTCTTCAACCAGGTCTCTTTTCATCTACATACTGCACCTACTTTTCCAAATACTTGGTGCTCTCAAAACATGGACCTTACTCTATAAGTATCAGTTTACTTCATTGAAGTAAAGATATACTGTATTTAGTGCACAATGGCAGTCTATGAAAGTGACCCTGAATACAACACAAAATGCCATACTGAACTAACATAGGGCTTCCTCAAGCCCCCCGTAGGCCGTGAGGTCCCTCAGCGTCCACTGGGCTACCTCTTTTCTCCTGATGGTGGCTTCATTATCTGCGTGATGCGCATGCACGGCCCAACCGTGTGCCAGTCTTGCTTGTGTGCCCGTGTCCATGAGCGTTCTGCGCATCTATGGTTCATTTCTTTAACCATTTACCGCCATCCTAACGTATTAAAACGTCATGCTTACCGCTATTAACAGCAACATGACGTTTTAATACGTCGCGCATTCCCGCCGCTGCTACCGCCGTGTGTCCGCCGCTACCGCCGCCATTACCGTCGGGATCCCGTGCTGGGCGATTGGGGAAGAGGACTGAACAGTCCTCTACCCAATCGCAGTGCCTGGAGTGAATGGACGTGACCGCGAACAGCGGCTACGTCCATTCACATAAACAGGAAATGTAACAGTTTAATAAAGTGTGTAAAAAAAAAAAAAAAAAAAGTGAACACGTCCTATGAGTGTTCACCAGCGCCATCTTGTGGCCAAAAAGTATATTACACCTACAAAACACACACATTTTCAAGTATATACACATCATTAATAAAATTACACTTCCAACCCTCCCCCCCAAAAAAAACACTTGTAAAAAAAAAAAAATCAGCTTAAAAAAATAAATAAATAGTTGCCTTAGGGACTCAGCTTTTTTTATTCTATATTTTATGGGGGAAAATTAATTTTAATTTATTACATAGGGGCTTGTAATTATGGCCAGAACAAACAGAAAAATAACCACTTATATTTCAAAATAATATACTGTCGCCATACATTGTGGTAGGGACATAATCTAAACGGTTTAATTATCGGGACCACTGGGCAAATAAAACGTGCTTGTTTTATCCACAGGAGAATGTTTAATTTTAAAACTATAAAGGCTGAACACTGAGAAATAATGATTTTTTTTCTTTTTTTTTCTGTTTTTCTCATTAAAATGCATTTAGAATAAAAAAATTCTTAGCAAAATGTACTATCCACAGAAAGCCTAATTGGTGGCGAAAAAAACGAGGTATAGATCATTTTCTTGTGATAAGTAGTAATAAAGTTATTAGGGAATAAAAGGGAGGAGCGCTGACAACTGAAAATTGCTCTGGTCCGTTAGGATAAAAACCCTTGGGGGTGAACTGGTTAAAGAACCAAATGCTCATGGTGAAAAGTGCGTGAACATAATAAGCACATGGACAGCCTGTGCACGACTCCCGGCCGCGTTGCGGTAAAGTTGGAGATGAAGGTGACAAAGGGTGGTGATGAGCAGTGGTTGGATCGTATAATGCTTACGGGCTTACCTCTGACATGGGGACCAGGGTTTACATCTTGGCTTCTCCTATTCTGAAAGCAGCACCTTTTCAGTAAGGAGTTCTTGGTCAAGACTCCCTAACACTTCTACTTCTGGATGAGTACACTCTATTGACTGCCTTGGAAATAGTCCCACAGGAAAATGCACTATACAAATAAAGGAATTATTATTATTAATATTATTATTGTGATCAGAAAGCAGTGAGCATAGAAACAGTATCTGCACTTATTTCCAGTAAAAAAGCCAAAACATGTTCCACATTTTAAACTGCATGCGCTTGCAATATGAACAAAAAGAATGCATGCATTCACCAAAGTGCATGACTACAGGCTGAGTACAGCCAGCCAGCAAGGTAATTCATCACTGTTACTGGAAAAAAGTACATACCAGTATATGCAAAGCAAAAAAACACTGTGCATTGCTACTTTAGGAAATATATTATCGCATGCATTAAAAATGAGAAACTTAAAGAGACACTGAAGCGAAAAAAAAATTATGATATAATGAATTGGTTGTGTAGTATGGATAATTACTAGAACATTAGTAACAAAGAAAATATTCTCATATTTTTTTATTTTCAGTTATATAGTTTTTTTTTTATAACATTGCATCATTCTCTACTATTGGCAGTTTACACACTACTCAGCATTCTAAATAATTTCACAGAGCAGGCTAATGAACGATTGAACTGTTCTCTGCAGGAAAAAAAAAAAAAACAATACAGAGCCAGACACTTGAGATAATGAGCTTCAGAAGACAGAGCTCTCTGCAACTTTGAAAGTCGTGGAAAACTGGGGTTTGTAACACTTCCTGTATTGAAAACAATATTAGACTTCTGTCTCTGCTCCTAATGTTTTGTTTCTTAGCTGTACTAAGCATGTACATTTTTTTCGCTCCAGAGTCTCTTTAACTGGGTGACTCAAATCTAGAAGATTCAATGTAGATTTTTTTTTTCTTCCAAATGAAATGTCCATAAATGACACAAATGCAAGTTTGGGAAAAAATGGTTCTTTCAATCTCGATCACAATCCCTGGGTGATAGAGGAAGGATCTGAGTGATGAGACTTGCGAACATCTGACAAAAGCCAGAAGTCTACTATGAGGAGAACCAAGACAGGGAAGACTTGCTCATTTTCTATTCTATGTATATAGATTTTCACATTCTGCTCACAATGCATTCGGCCACTGACATGTTGTTAGCTTCTGTTTTTAAAAACTGACAAGCTGAATGTCTCCTCGGTGCCCCCAGGAGGTGACCTCTTACTCTGTGCCAGACTTAGAATATCTGAGTTTGAAATGTTCTTGGCAATACTTTGAACAGATGTTGGTGATAAAGAGCTGGCAACCGCAAGACAGTTATTTATTACAGTGTCATTCCCTGTTATTGTCTAGAATGTTGGGCTGTCCCCTACAATTGTTGATGTCACTGTTTATTATTATAAGTTATTATAACTAGCAATTGTTATGACTCTCAGATAAAGGTCAGGTTAGGGCAAGGAGTGAAGGAATGAATATTAAAGGAATACTATCGATTGAAACAATTTTTTTTAATACTCTATATTAGTGTACACATTACCACTAGTGCTAGGGGCACTTTATTTATTCACCCAGGTCTCTCTCTCGCTATCCCTGCTTAAAAATTCATTTCTCACACAGCTCATAGTAGTTTGGGTCATCCTGAGCTGTTGGTTACTCTGTCACACAGCTCACAAATATATTTCACTTTGTCACTCACAGCATGCAGCAGACATGAGGAGAAATAGGCTGATCTGAGGTGGTAACAGGTAACTAAATGAGCTGGAATATTGCTGGAATATAACTAGCTATAACACTAGTCTGTGTTTACACTCAGACTGGCTGCCTGCTTGAGGTGATTCACTCCAGGCTGCATCCACTTTACAAGCTGCTGAGAGGGGCAGACCACTGTCTACAATTAGCATTATTAGTATCTTTATCAGTCAAGAGAAGAAAAGATAATAAACACACATTGCTAGAATCTTTAACCCCTTACCACCATATCAACAAGATTCTTTCAGCAAGGCGATAATTAAACTATAAACTGAGGAGTTGATAGCATCTCCCCTGTGCAGACATGGTCTAGCCCTCTGGGAGCCCAGTATTTAGATACATTTTGTATCCAACACTGACGCCAAAACTGACGGAGGATTTTACAGCTGAGAGGAACAGCTGTGTGAGGAATCAAATTGCTCCTAGTACTTGCCCTAATGTGTGCTACAACATACAGCATTTCAAAATAAATGCATACATCGATAGTATTCCTTTAAAGAACAAGTGACACCCATGCTAACCTAGAAATAAAAAACACATATAAGTAGATAAATACTACTTCTACTTACATAACAGATGTATTGTGCTATCCACGTAATGATTCCTGTGAATTTTAAAAAGGAAAAGCAGAAAATCCTATTCTAGGCAGTGGCCATCTTGCCGAGCTAATGCTGACATCATATCCTCCCTGACTCTTGTTTTTCCCCCCTCCCTTCTCTTGCTCATTGTGTATTCATTAGCTGCCCTCCTCCCAGAATCTTCAGACACTACCACTGAGGTGTATACTAACAACTGCACTGTATTTTTTATTTACACATCCAATCACCTCAACCTTGCTTGTAAACACAAGTATTCCGAGGGTGTTTCTGATAAGCAGCTAGGCAGGGAAATAAATGGACGAGGAGGAATATATTATAGATAAAAAGAACTCCCAGCATTCAATTATTTGGCACTGTTTGGCACTAGGGCCAGTGCTCCTAAAGTATGTGATAACTACAAACCATAACAGCAGAAAAAGTTTTGCATGCAGGATTAGCATCTTTATCACTTAATACACTCAGACCAGTTGCTGTTGAAATTAAATTTTTATGGTGACAATACCGCTTTAAAAGAAAAAAAATATGTGTATATATGCTTTATATATATATACACAGGCGTTTCTAGGGTCCTAAGAGATCCGGGGGACTTCAACCAAAAAAATGTGTCCATGCACCAGAATGTGGGTGTGGACATGGGTGGAGACAAATTTGCATGAACTTAAAAGTGGTCTAAGTAGGCTTGCCCAGTAAAATGTTGGATGAAGACTGCCCCCTCTCCATTAACCTTCCTGGTGGTAAGCCCGAGCTGAGCTCAGGCTATGCCGCGCAGGATGATTTCTCAGGCCCTGCTGGGCCGATTTGCATAATCTTTTTTTGCAACACGCAGCTAGCACTTTGTTAGCTGCATGTGCACTCCGATCGCCGCCGCTCCGTGCCGATTAACCGCCACTCGCCGCCCCCCCCTAGGACCCCGTGCGCTGCCTGGCCAATCAGAGCCAGGCAGCACTGAGGGGTGGATCGGGACTGCCTTTGACGTCATCCCACCCATGGCCATGGCGATGGGGGAAGCCCTCCAGGAAATCCCGTTCTTTGACCGGGATTTCCTGATCAAAGATCACCGGAGGCGATCGAAGCGGGTGGGAGGATGCCGCTGCACAGCGGCTATCATGTAGCAAGCCCTAGGCTCGCTACATGATTTTAAAAAAAAAAATGCTGCGCTGCCCCCTGGCGGTTTCTAATAGACCGCCCCCTCTCCATTAATACAAAAAAAAAGATAAACAAAAAAACCCTATACACTTGGGGAGAAGCCCAGAAGAGAAGATGTTCTGGACTCTCCCTGGGGGTCATCCGGGGCACCCCAGAATAGATCCATGGCACGTGCCACTGATCTTTTGGGCTAGCAATGCCCATATATATATATTTAGTATTTATATAGCGCCAACATCTTCCACAGCACTGTACAGGGTATATGTAGTCTTGTTACTAACTATCCCTCAAAGGAGCTAACTTAGCTGTATGTTTTTGGGGTGTGTGCCTGGAGGAAATCCCTGCAGACATGGTGAGAACATACAAACTCCGTGCAGATAGTGCCCTGGTTGGGATTCAAACCGGCCTGCAAGGCAAGTGTGCTATTCACTACGCCACCATGCTGCACATATATATCTTTGCATACAAATACGTGTAGGTATAAGCAAGAAGCAGAGTCTGTGGCACTTTGCCTCTAAGTAGAGTTACTTGTGGCAAATGTTAAAAGGAACCCGAGGAGGTGTGAGACTTATGGAAGCTGCCATATTTCTTTCCTTTTAAACAATACCAGTTGCCTGAATGCCTGGCTATCCTGCTGATCTTTCTGGTCAGTGGTGTCTGGATTACACACCTGAAACAAGCATGCAGCTAAACTTGTCAGATTTGACATGGACATCTGATCTGTATTCTTATGCAAAGATGAACAGAGGCGCCAGTAGGATAAAAGATACTAAAAATGTTAAAAATATTCAGGCTGTGGTGGTGGACCAGACAACCCAAATCAGACAAGTATTCTGTCGTTTTGATGCAGTAACAATTTATTCATACACTCCAAAAGGGGTTGCAACGCGTTTCACGGGCAATATCCCGCTTCCTCAGGCAATAAACAACAGGAGCGATACACTAAAAATAACAGAAATAAATAATAACAATCAGAGAGAAGGATGTGGCTATATGATATGTCAGTGGTTTGGTACAAAGGTACATGATTATTAAGTATCTGTGTCAAGTAACATGTATATTACAATTTGAATAATAATATGTGCTGCTAATCGCATGGGAAAAAACGATTATTTCAATATAGAGTGAAACTTGCATGGACAAAATTTGTTCAGAATTGTTGTTATTTATAAATACACTTTACTAGCTGACCCGCGGCGTACTATACGCCGCATAAGAGGGTAGAGGGCAGGAAGGGGGTATTGGGCACAGCGGCAGGGAGGGGGGTCGGACCCCCCCCCTCAACTGGGTCCCCCATGTGTGCTCTACCTCCAGCCTAAGCTCAGCAGGAACCCCCCCCCCCCACCTGGGTCCCCCATGTGCACTCCCCCTCCTGCTTAAGCACAGTAGCAGCCGCCACTATTAGTAAGAGGCAGCGGGCGGGGATGACTCACCTCTTCCGTGTTCCATCGTGCGTTCCACTGTCGTCACTTCCTGCAATGCCGCACACTGTATTGGTGTAATTTGCCTTTTTAAAACAGAAGGAAATCTGCAATAATTCAGCTTTAAGTGAACATTTGTGGTTACCCACAATGCACTGCTACTAAATATACAAATTACCCCTTTTCCCCCTTGGTAAGCCAAGCAAGCATCCAGAGCCGCTGGTGTATAGCAAGCATATAGCTTTAAATTTTACACAGTCATATCAAACCCACATGTAGACAGCCTGTTTCAGACTTTTGGTCCTCATCAGTACATGGCAGGGATTGATACAGCTGTATGAGATGGGGCTTGGACCAGTACAACAGAGTAACCAAGCAGCTCAGGGTGACCCAAACCACTCGGAATGTATAGGGGGATAAAAGGGACCAAAAAGACCTCCTACTAAAAAAAGCAAAGCTTGATGTAATTTGCCTTCCTAAAACAGAAGGAAATGTGCAATAATTCAGCTATAAGTGAACATTTGTGGTTACCCACAATGCACTGCTACTGAATATGCAAATAATTCCTTTTCACCCTTGATAAGTCAAGCAAGCCTATAGCTTTAAGTTTTACACAGTCATTTCAAACCCACATGTGACAGCCTGTTTTAGACTTTTGGTCCTCATCAGTACATTGCTTAGTAAGCCAAGCAAGCATCCAGAGCCACTGGTGTATAGCAAGCATATAGCTTTAAATTTTACACAGTCATATCAAACCCACATGTAGACACCCTGTTTCAGACTTTTGGTCCTCATCAGTACATGTCAGGGATTGATACGGCTGTATGAGATAGGGCTTGGACCAGTACAACAGAGTAACCAAGCAGCTCAGGGTGACCCAAACTACTAAGAATGTATAGGATGATAAAAGAGACCAAAAAGCCCTCCTACTAAAAAAAGCAAAGCTTGGTGTAATTTTCCTTCTTAAAACAGAAGCAAATCTGCAATAATTCAGCTATAAGTGAACATTTGTGGTTACCCACAATGCACTGCTACTGAATATGCAAATTATCCCTCTTTGCCCTTGGTTTAATATGACACTACTTCTTGCTTGGACCAGCCCCTTCTACTTGCTTGGACCGGCCCTGGGGGCAGGGCGCTACTTCTTCTTGTTTGAAGGTTGAGGCACTTACTCTATTATATAATTACTATTCCCCCTCCAGGCCGCCATGGATAGTGGGGGAATGATATAATTCGGCTTCCAGCGATTGCTGGAGGTCGAATTATTGTGTTTTTTTTAAGCAACTTCGGCTCCGTCTTCTGACGGCGCCGACGTTACTCACTGAGCGCCGCTATAGACTGATTCCCATTACAGTCTATGGCGGCACTCGCTGCGCCCAAATCTAGCAGTGCTGAAAAGCACTGCTCCACGACCGCTTTGCAGTATTGGTTTTTTGACCCTGCATAGTTTGACATGCGAAAGCAAATGCATATTTGCATGAGCATTGCCTCATGAATAGTCAATTAGGCCAGATTTGCAAAGCCAGACTTGCTAGGGTTAAGCCTCCTTTCCACAGACTGTAGATAGGCAGTGAAATGCCTCTCAAACTCTCTCAACTGCTCACTGCTGCCTAGTAACTGCTTGTTGCTGCCTGATAACTGCTTGTTGTTGCTGCCTGATAACTTCTTACTTGTGCCTGGTAACTGCTTGCTGAGCACACAGCTCAACAGTCCGTGGAAAGGAGGCATCAAACTTGGTCTTTGAGCACGCATACATTTTCTCATGCAAAGTACTACTTCTTCTTGCTGGAAGGTTGAGGCCCTTATTCAATTATGAATAGCCAATTAGGCCAGATTTGCAAACCCAGACTTGCTAGGGTTAGGCCTCCTTTCCACGGACTGTTAATAGGCAGTGAAATGCCTCTCAAACTCTCTCAACTGCTCACTGCTGCCTAGTAACTGCTCACTGCTGCCTGGTAACTGCTCACTGCTGCCTAGTAACTGCTTGTTGCTGCCTGATAACTGCTTGTTGCTGCCTGATAACTTCTTACCTGTGCCTGGTAACTGCTTGCTGAGCACACAGCTCAACAGTCCGTGGAAAGGAGGCCTCAAACTTGGTCTTTGAGCACGCATACATTTTCTCATGCAAAGTACTTCTTCTTCTTGCTGGAAGGTTGAGGCCCTTATTCAATTATGAATAGCCAATTAGGCCAGATTTGCAAACCCAGACTTGCTAGGGTTAGGCCTCCTTTCCACGGACTGTTAATAGGCAGTGAAATGCCTCTCAAACTCTCTCAACTGCTCACTGCTGCCTAGTAACTGCTCACTGCTGCCTGGTAACTGCTCACTGCTGCCTAGTAACTGCTTGTTGCTGCCTGATAACTGCTTGTTGCTGCCTGATAACTTCTTACCTGTGCCTGGTAACTGCTTGCTGAGCACACAGCTCAACAGTCCGTGGAAAGGAGGCCTCAAACTTGGTCTTTGAGCACGCATACATTTTCTCATGCAAAGTACTTCTTCTTCTTGCTGGACGGTTGAGGCACTTACTGAATTATATATATAGATTCATATATCTACTAAGGATATCTCATACTTCTAGCAATTGGGGGTTAAGGGTTGTCTGGTCCACCACCACAGCCTGAATATTTTTAACATTTTTAGTATCTTTTATCCTACTGGCACCTCTGTACATCTTTGCATATCCAGAGTCCACCCTTGGTGGAAGGGTGACATACCCTTACTTTTTTCTGTCGCAGAGAGCGACGTCTTATTCCTGAGTGGGGACAGGCTTGTTCTCCCCACCTGCATATACAGTGGTTGCCTTTGAGGTAACCCGGGTTTGTAAGTATAATACTTACGCATCATATTTCCTTCCTCCGTTTTCCAGTACATACTACACTATATTGGGATCTCAGTCTTACCCCTTTTATGATCTGTATTCTTGCTTAAGGTCTATGACTTAAAGTATTATAGGCAGACGATCAGCAGCAAATACACATGTCAGCCTCCATATCCCTCTGCATTTTTGCAGTAAAAATAAAGTAAAAAAAATAAAGTAAATACATTTTTGCAGATTTTTCATATTGTGGAAATTCAATGTATTTTTGCAAAAATGTTCTCATAATCGAAAGAAATGCATTGGGTGTCACTCTTGGGGGTGTTTTTATTTTGTAGTTTGCAGTAGTACACAAACAAACTTAGAACAATGTCAAGTGCCCACAGATGAATTAGTATGTGTGTGGTCTATTATGGTGAAGTAAATGAAGGAGATGGGTGCGAGGGCACAAGGTGGACTATTACATTGGCCAATTTACTTCCTCCGAGGCTTGGTCACCTTGGGTCTGCGTGAGTGACTGAGTATACAGAGGAATTGTGGGCAGATGGTGAAAAACCAAGGCCTTCCTCCCCATCAGTGTGGGAACTGAAACAATGACTTAGAAACTGGTCTACAGCATATTGGAATGAGGCCTGCATATGAATACATGTATGTAGGGATGGTCAGAAATGGCCATCTTTGATTCCGTGGAAATTCCGATTTTCGCCAATGTCAATTCCAGAGTTCTGTTGTTTTTCCATTTTTATGATTTTCCAATTTCCAAGGAGTATTTTATCTCTCTTTTTTTTTGCATCAGAGAATGCAAAAATGACAACAACAAAAAATTACAAATTGGAAAATCTGAAAAACAGAATCTTTTGATTCGTCTAAAATTACCGCGGTAATACGATTTTTAGGAACAATTCTGCATTCTCTGATTGGTCCAATGTTTCTATGATTGTTCTATGATTGAGCTGAAGTTACCGAGTTACGGTTTTCACAGAATTCAAATTGTACAGTATATATACACTGGGTTGCAAAAGTATTCGGCCCCCTTGAAGTTTTCCACATTTTGTCACATTACTGCCACAAACATGCATCGATTTTATTGGAATTCCACGTGAAAGACCAATACAAAGTGGTGTACATGTGAGAAGTGGATCGAAAATCATACATCATTCCAAACATTTTTACAAATAAATAACTGCAAAGTGGGGTGTGCGTAATTATTCGGCCCCCTGAGTAGAACCACCTTTGTAGAACCACCTTTTGCTGCAATTACAGCTGCCAGTCTTTTAGGGTATGTCTCTACCAGCTTTCCACATCTAGAGACTGAAATCCTTGCCCATTCTTCTTTGCAAAACAGCTCCAGCTCAGGCAGATTAGATGGACAGCGTTTGTGGACAGCAGTTTTCAGATCTTGCCACAGATTCTCGATTGGATTTAGATCTGGACTTTGACTGGGCCATTCTAACACATAGATATGTTTTGTTTTAAACCATTCCATTGTTGCCCTGCCTTTATGTTTGGGGTCATTGTCCTGCTGGAAGGTGAACCTCCGCCCCAGTCTCAAGTCTTTTGCAGTCTCCAAGAGGTTTTCTTACAAGTTTGCCCTGTATTTGGCTCCATCCATCTTCCCATCAACTCTGACCAGCTTCCCTGTCCCTGCTGAAGAGATACACCCCCGAGCATGATGCTGCCACCACCATATTTGACAGTGGGGATGGTGTGTTCAGAGTGATGTGCAGTGTTAGTTTTCCGCCACCCATAGCATTTTGATTTTGGCCAAAAAGTTCCATTTTGGTCTCATCTGACCAGAGCACCTTCTTCCACATGGTTGCTGTGTCCCCCACATGGCTTGGGGCAAACTGCAAACAGGACTTCTTATGCTTTCTGTTAACCATGCCTTTCTTCTTGCCACTCTTCCATAAAGGCCAACTTTGTACAGTGCATGACTAATAATTGTCCAATGGACAGGGTCTCCCACCTGAGCTGTAGATCTCTGCAGCTCGTCCAGAGTCACCATGGGCCTCTTGACTGCATTTCTTATCAGCGCTCTCCTTGTTCGGCCTGTGAGTTTAGGTGGATGGCCTTGTCTTGGTAGGTTTACAGTTGTGCCATACTCCTTCCATTTCTGAATGATCAATTGAACAGTGCTCCGTGGGATGTTCAAGGCTTTGGAAATCTTTTTGTAGCCTAAGCCTGATTTAAATTTCTCAATAACTTGATCCCTGACCTGTCTTGTGTGTTCTTTGGACTTCACGGTGTTGTTGCTCCCAATATTCTCTTAGACAACCTCTGACTAGGACCTCACAGAGCAGCTGTATTTGTACTGACATTAGATTACACACAGGTGCACTCTATTTAGTCATTAGCACTAATCAGGCAATGTGTATAGGCAACTGACTGCACTCAGATCAAAGGGGGCTGCATAATTATGCGCACACCACTTTGCAGTTATTTATTTGTAAAAAATGTTTGGAATCATGTATGATTTTCGTTCCACTTCTCATGTGTACACCACTTTGTGTTGGTCTTTCATGTGGAATTCCAATAAATATGATGCATGTTTGGGGCAGTAATGTGACAAAATGTGGAAAACTTCAAGGGGGGCAAATACTTTTGCAACCCACTGTATATAGAGAGAGACAGAGAGAGAAAGAGAGGGAGAGAGAGATAGAGAGAAAGGGGGGAGGGAGATAGATAGATAGATAGAGAGAGAGAGAGAGAGGTGGGGGGGGGGGGAGAGGGGGAAGAGAGGGAGAGAGAGATCAAGTAGAGTCACCCTTAAATTTCCTTGATATTCTGTGTTTTCTTCTTCAACCTCCTGTTCAAAGTATTAATTTGGCTCATCCAAACAAATTTCACCACCAGCAATTAAATTAACATTTAATGGAATATTTGGAAGCCACCCGAGCTTAGATAATTATTTGCAATGACATGTCACATTTAGCACATAGATGCCTTTCATGCTTTATTATAGTAAATGAACATAATGCAATATTTCTAAAAAAAAAAAAAACTCTCCGCACAGCTTTACGGCCTCCCACTGTAAAATAAATACTGACAGCACCGACACTGTTTAATTGCTCATTTTTTTATTTCAACTGCAGTTGATACAACATTTAGCTGTCACTAAAGTTATTTTCAAACCCAGTTGCAGCGCTAAACTGAAAATGTTAGTCTACTTACATCTAGCGGGTTACTACGGTTACATAGTTACATAGTTATTTTGGTTGAAAAAAGACATACGTCCATCGAGTTCAACCAGTACAAAGTACAACACCAGCCTGCTCCCTCACATATCTGTTGATCCAGAGGAAGACGAAAAAAACCCTTACAAGGCATGGTCCAATTAGCCCCTAAAGGGAAAAATTCCTTCCCGACTCCAGGTGGCAATCAGATAAAATCCCTGGATCAACATCATTAGGCATTACCTAGTAATTGTAGCCATGGATGTCTTTCAACGCAAGGAAAGCATCTAAGCCCCCTTTAAATGCAGGTATAGAGTTTGCCATAACGACTTCCTGTGGCAGTTACATACAAAAAATCTATACAAAGTTCATTCAGATTCCGCCAAAATGAAATTTCCACATTTTCGATCGGAAAACAGAAATCGGATTTCCACAGAAATACCGCATTACCAAAACTCGGTGATTTTAGCCCAATCATAGAACTTGGAAGCAGTGGACCAATCAGAGGATGCAGCGTCAACTCGGAAGTAATTGGCCAATCAGAGAATGCAAAAAAGACTCAAAAAAAGTCTGCTCGGAAATCGGAAAATGGAAATTGGAAATCGGTAAGCGGCAGAATTGAAAGACTGCAATTTTAACTATTCCTACCTCATCCTCAGGGTAGGAACACACTAGGCAGTGCGGGAAAGGTATCATTTTGCTGCATATGCATTTGTGTGTTTTTAGTGCGTTTGCGTCTTTGTTCCGTACATGTGTTTTTCTTGCATTTTGCGTGCATTGTAATGAGTTTGCAGTTAGCATATATAAATTGCATCTGCATTTTGCATGTCTTTTGCATGCGTTTTATGCAAATTACTAGGAAGTCAACAGGAAGCGGAAATACATCATCAAAAAAATTTTTTTCAACGCATATTAACCTCCCTGCCGGTTATCCCGAGCTCAGCTCGGGGTAACCTGCGTAGGAGGATTTCGCAGGCCCCGCTGGGCCGATTTGCATAATTTTTTTTTACTTTGCTAGCTGCGTGCAGTTTCCGGTCGCCGCCGCTTGCCGCCGATTCGCCGCTACCCGCCGCGCCGCCCCCCCCCTCCAGCCCCCTTGCGCAGCCTGGCCAATCAGTGCCAGGCAGTGCTGAGGGGTGGATTGAGATTCCCTCTGACGTCCTGACGTCCATGACGTCGGTGACGTCATCCCGCCCGGTCGCCATGGTGACCGGGGAAGCCCAGCAGGAAATCCCGTTCTAAACGGGATTTCCTGCTTACTCTGATCGCCGAAGGCGATCAGAGTGGATAGGGGGATGCGGCCTGTCAGCGGCTATCATGTAGCGAGCCCTGGGCTCGCTACATTACTTTAACCACTTCGCATTCCTGGGTTTTTACCCCCTTCAGATTCCTGACAATTTTGATACTCAGCTGTGTTGCTTTTAATACAGTGATAACTTTTTAATTACTTTTGCTATCTAATTGAAACATGTGTTGTTTTTTTCAGGACAATCTAGGCTTTCTCTCAGTAATATTGTTTCCAAGCAATTATTTTATTTCATATGCATATGACAAGGAAAAACAGATGTAAAAGCAGAAAATATACATTTTTGTCACTTTTCACCCTGCCTAATTTTCACATGACAAGTGATTTTGATATAAAACACTTCAAAAAATGTTCTTTGGCCCTTCCTGGTTAAAATGATGTGCTATAGGCCTTATTTTGTTACTAGCTGACCACGTAGTGGGCCTTTATAAGAGACCTGCGTACTTGGATTTTTGAAGGGCATTTTTTCCGCTTTCCTTTTTATAGCGTCACGCTTCCTTCACAGAGTCCTATGTGTGTCAGAACAGAAAATAAGTACTACAAGTGCCACCATTTTGAAAAGTAGAGATCCAGGGCTATACAAAGATGGGTATATTGTGTCCGTTACATTTTTGTGGTTTTGCTGAAAATTGCACAAGTGTGACCACTTGTTTGAAAATAAATATTTTTTTGACTGTTGGTGACAGTTTGTCGCTAAGCATTTTGAAAGTGACAGGTGCCACTGAAATAAAACACTGGAAAATGTATTCTTCAGCTTCTCACGATGAAAATGATGTGCCATAGGCCTTATTTTGTTACTAGCTGACCACGTAGTGGGCCTTTATAAGAGACCTGCGTACTTGGATTTTTGAAGGGCATTTTTTCCGCTTTCCTTTTTATAGCGTCACACTTCCTTCACAGAGTCCTATGTGTGTCAGAACAGAAAATAAGTACTACAAGTGCCACCATTTTGAAAAGTAGAGATCCAGGGCTATACAAAGATGGGTATATTGTGTCCGTTACATTTTTGTGGTTTTGCTGAAAATTGCACAAGTGTGACCACTTGTTTGAAAATAAATATTTTTTTGACTGTTGGTGACAGGTTGTCGCTAAGCATTTTGAAAGTGACAGGTGCCACTGAAATAAAACACTGGAAAATGTATTCTTCAGCTTCTCACGATGAAAATGATGTGCCATAGGCCTTATTTTGTTACTAGCTGACCACGTAGTGGGCCTTTATAAGAGACCTGCGTACTTGGATTTTTGAAGGGCATTTTTTCCGCTTTCCTTTTTATAGCGTCACGCTTCCTTCACAGAGTCCTATGTGTGTCAGAACAGAAAATAAGTACTACAAGTGCCACCATTTTGAAAAGTAGAGATCCAGGGCTATACAAAGATGGGTATATTGTGTCTGTTACATTTTTGTGGTTTTGCTGAAAATTGCACAAGTGTGACCACTTGTTTGAAAATAAATATTTTTTTGACTGTTGGTGACAGTTTGTCGCTAAGCATTTTGAAAGTGACAGGTGCCACTGAAATAAAACACTGGAAAATGTATTCTTCAGCTTCTCACGATGAAAATGATGTGCCATAGGCCTTATTTTGTTACTAGCTGACCACGTAGTGGGCCTTTATAAGAGACCTGCGTACTTGGATTTTTGAAGGGCATTTTTTCCGCTTTCCTTTTTATAGCGTCACGCTTCCTTCACAGAGTCCTATGTGTGTCAGAACAGAAAATAAGTACTACAAATGCCACCATTTTGAAAAGTAGAGATCCAGGGCTATACAAAGATGGGTATATTGTGTCCGTTACATTTTTGTGGTTTTGCTGAAAATTGCACAAGTGTGACCACTTGTTTGAAAATAAATATTTTTTTGACTGTTGGTGACAGTTTGTCGCTAAGCATTTTTAAAGTGACAGGTGCCTCTGAAATAAAACACTGGAAAATGTATTCTTCAGCTTCTCAAGATGAAAATGATGTGCCATAAGCCTTATTTTGTTACTAGATGATCATGTAGTTGACCATTATATTCAGCCTGTGCAGGAGCAGCAGAAAGAATTTGTGGCCCCTTCATCCGCCATTGTCAATATAGTATCCTATGCAGGGCAAATGGCAACATCCACCGTACAGACTGCATAGCCACTATGTGCTGATAAATCAAATATAAAATGAAATGAAATATCCACTGCATTTTGCCAGCTTTCGCTGTTTCCACCAGGCACCACGTGGAGGTAGCAGCAATGCCTAGCTCTTTTTTTTTTTTTTTTTTTTTTTTTACTTTTTTTGTCTTTTTACTTTTCTTTTTACACTTTTTTTTATTGTTTGATATTCATTTATGTGTATAACTGCAACATAAAAAAAACATGAACAAAATACAGTCATAAACAATGACCAACTGTAACAATAAGAATATAATGTGGTGGCCCGCTGGGAATGGTGGCCCTTAATTAATGGCACATGCCTTAGGCTGCCCCTGGTCTATTTTCTTTATTTTTGGAAATTTTTTTTTTTTTTTTTTTTTTTTCAAATGGAGCTCGTGGCTACAGAATTTTTTTTGGGAGATAGGCATGGTTCTAATAATTGGTGACCATATGGTATATTTTATAACACGGAGTAAAGCAGAGGCCTGGGTGGGAGGGACAATCTGGACAGTAATATCTTGTGTCCCTTCTTATTTGATGTTTGGCACACACTTTGCACCTCTTCTGAGGATATTTTTTCAGGGGATTAGGAGGGAGTGATTCCATAAAGTGCCTGTCGCAGAGTCTGATGATGTCTTCGCACTGGGATTGGTCACTGCGTACTGGTGTTGTGCCAGATCCAAAAAGGAAAGATGCAATGATCTGTTCCTGGAACTGCAGGTATGACCCGGTATTGCCTGCTTTTCTGTATGCCACATGGGCGTTGAACATTGCCATTTGTAGCAAATAAATCCCTACCTTCTTGTACCAGGATTTCGTTTTTCTAGCTACCAAATATGGGGCCAACATCTGGTCGGACAGATCCACTGCTCCCATATGCTTGTTGTAGTCATCAATCGCAATAGGCTTGACAGTCTCTGATCGGCGAGACGTCACTAACACTGTGCCCTCTGTGTGCATGGTGGACAGCATAAGCACATCTTTTTTGTCCTTGTATTTTAGTGCCAGGACTTCATTGCTGCGCAGACTACAAGTCTCCCCCTTTTTCAATTTTTTTTTCAGGACTTCTTGCGGAAAGCCTTTTCGGTTTGCCCTGATGGTACCACAGGCAACGGTGTCAGCCGAAAAAAGAAATTTAAAAAGTGGCAAGCTGGTGTAGAAATTGTCTACAAATAGATGATACCCCTTATTTAGTAAGGGGGTCATGAGGTCCACCACAATTTTTCCATTGGCTCCCATATCTGCTGGGCACCCCTCTGGCTGTAGCATGCTATCTCGCCCCTCATAGATGCGAAATGCAAAGGTGTACCCTGATCCGCTTTCGCAAAGCTTATAGAGCTTTACCCCATACCTGGCTCGTTTACTGGGGATGAATTGTTTGAATCCAAGCCGGCCATGAAATGGCATTAGAGATTCGTCTATTGCGATTTCTCTTCCTGGCACACAAATTTCACAGAATTTTAAATTCAGGTGATTTATAAGTGGCCTTAATTTAAAAAGCCGGTCTCTGCCTGCATTGTCTGGACTCTTGTTTTGACTATTGTCATTGAAATGCAGAAATCTCATGATCATCTGATAACGCAGCTTTGGCATAGTTGATGAGTACAGAGGGGTGTGGTGTATGGGATTTGTACTCCAGTACATTGCGAGTTGCGATTTTTTTGTTAGCCCCATGTTGAAAGTTAGGCCTAGAAACACTTTCAACTCAGACAAGTTTGTTGGTGTCCATTTCCGGGTATAAGTGGACCTGGGGTGGGACTCAATGAATTGAGAGGCATACAAATTTGTCTGCTCGACAATAAATTGCAAAAAATCGTCATTGACGAATTGCTGGAAAACATCGACTGGTGACATATTCCCTGTCATGTCAACCATTAAGCCACTGTTTGCAATGAAAGGAGGGATTTGGGGTGCTTGCATGTTTGGCGGTACCCACAGTAGGTGTGACATGTCCAGTGGTACTTGCTGACTTTGCTGCTGGCTGCTAGCCCCTGGAGCACTAGTGCCATCTAAAATGTCCATTGGTTCCTGAGGACTTTGCTGCTGGCTGCTAGCCCCTGGAGCACTAGTGCCATCTAAAATGTCCATGGGTTCCTGAGGACTTTGCTGCTGGCTGCCTGCCCCTGGAGCACTAGTGCCTGCTGTGCTCCCTCCTCTGCGATCTGATGACGCCTGTGTCTCAGAGTCGCTGCCACTGGGAACTGATGCAGTGACAACAGGATGCACAGTAGCAACTCTTGCCTGCTCTGATGGCCCTTCACCTTCATCAGAGCTGGAGTCGCCGTCTGACAGCGGGTCAGAATGTTCAACCGGCAGCCATTCTTCGCCGTCAGATTCGCAGTCAGATTCTTCGTCGCTGCCGCTGATTTCCATCAAGGCAACGATCTCCTGTTCTGTGTATCGCCTCTTTGCCATTTTTTATAAATAGGGTACAGAACAAGATAAAGAGATAATAGATAGAAAGATTTTTTTTTTTTTTTTTTTTTTTATATGAATGAGGATGAGGAAAAGAAGTGCTGGGAATGGAAGTAGAAGAGAGCACGGTGATGTGAGTGGGAGAGAGATGAGATCAGAAGATCAGATGATCAGATGACGATCAACTGATCAATAAGGGGTCAGCAAACTAAAACAGTAATAGGGGGGGAGGAGGGCAGTATAAAAAGGGCCTAGGACAGCTAGATCAGCTAGATTAGTACAGTGTAATCAGTACAGTGTACTGAACACACAAGGGATAGTTAGGCTGGGAAAGGGTTAGAAAACAGCAATAAAATACAATTTATTTCCACAGTAGATCACACAGCTCACACAGCTCTGCACACAAGCTGCTCCACCTCAGATCTCACACTGACGAGAGATCTGAGGCTTCAGCAGCTTTAGGTGGCAACAATGTAATGTTTACATTGTCACAGTGTGAATGAGAGCTGCCATTGGCTATGGCAGCTGTCATTCACAGTAAAAACGATCTCATTGGTTCTGTGAACTTCTGTTCACATGCACCAATGAGGGGATCGCGCGGACTCGCGGGCGCGCGCAGCGCTGTTTACACTGCAGGACGTGAGTTTCACGTGAGTGAATGCAGGCAGGGACAGAGCATGACGTGAAACTCACGTCCAGGAATGCTAATTGGTTAAAACATTTTTTTAAAAAAAGTGCTGCGCTGCCCCCTTGCTGCCAGAATTGTAACGGCAAGGGGGTTAATCCCCACAAAAAAAAGCACTAATTCCTTTGCGCCACCATTGACTTTCATTATGTGTGTTTTAGATGCGTTTTTAATGTGCGTGGTCTACATATGCATTTTTTCATGCGGCCCAATGACTTGCATTATGTGCGTTTTTGCTGCGGTTTTCCACAATGCTAGCGTTTCTGCCTGGTGTGTTCCTACCCTCATGGTTTTATCTTGTCCTGGGCAAAGCTGGCAACGTGTGTTACACTCTGTAAAAGTGTTCTGAATTTATAAAAATGCATTTAAAATTAAAACTAAAAAACACAAGCTGGCCATCAGAGCCACTGCAGTGTTGTTTCTTGTAAATGATAGTTGTCCTTCAACCCTAATTATTGATTGCAAAAATGATAATATTGGCATTACTATCACTCAGTGCTGGTGCCCAACCTGACACCTCCTACGTGGAGATCTCACAGTGCTGAAAACAAATGAGTCAGCCTCTGGTCTTGGCTTCCTGTTCCCTGGCCATCATACAAGCAGGCAGAGCACCCACTGTGTGCTGCAGCTCAATGTACTGAAGGCCCAAGTCAGAAGACTGTATGCTTTCATGCACGAAGCTGAATATCATAATAGCACACTTCCTTTCCATGTGAACAAGAGCCAACTAACATTGTCACTTGTTTAGAAGTTGTGATTCTCCGATAGAAAGTGAGAGACCACAATGACTAAAACACAACTTTCTAATCATAACACAAAAGTGTAAATAAAAGGCCCACTACATATCTTTTTCATGTCTCATCCCTCCCTCCAGGCCCTCCACCTAACACTATATTCATCATACTTAGGAAACCCCAAAAAGTTCCCATGGCAGGGCTGAGGCACAGGTTTGGGAGGAACCAGCCTCTAGGTACAGAGTCCAGAAGGCACATCTGTGCCCCCTCGCCTGGCCTTATGCAGAGCAGAGCGTCCTCGTAGCTGTAACTTACCAGTCAGTGCTGCCAGGGCTCCGCTTAGAGGGCTACCTAATGCTGGGGCACCTCAGGTATGCTGCAAATACTGGGGGCACTCAATCTCTGTCTTTGCTCTTTTGGAGGTATGACGACAAAGGCTATTACAGCTACTATCCTCTCCATCTCTTCATAAGCAACTAAAGGGACATGATCTCAGCATTTGATGTTGTTGGGTGGCCCTACTAACTCACACATGAACTTAATTGAGAATTTTATCAAATGGGTTAAAGTCATATATACACACCTCTCAGCTTGTATTTTTACAAAATTCATGGATATTAGTCTCCTTTGAAATACAGTAACCCTTCGCACGCTCGCATGCAAATGTTCAAACAAATGCATTCACGGATTCACTCATCCAGGCACCACTGTTATCCATACAGCTAAGTTAAAAGCCAGGGTCTTAGTTCACAAAGGAATGCATTCTCTTGCTTAGCCACCTACACCGCGCAGAAGTACCCAGGTAAACGTATGTGTCCTAACTCTGGCCCTGTAACATGCATAGTGCAGACATGCAAACATTTATTGCATCAAACCTATCAAGGGATTAAAGCACACATCCTAACGTCCTCTCCTGGGACAGATAGCGCATCAATTGCACAAGGGAGCTAACGTAATGTATCCATGTGCACCATGCACATACACCAGCATAAGCTGTGTGCATGCTGACAAAAACACAAACAGGGGAAGGAGGGAGTGCACTAGATCAGTGTTTCTCAACATTTTATTGGTGTGTACCCCTTTTAAAACCCTGTACTTGCCAAGTACCCCCTAGCATAGTAAACATTATTACAAGTATCCCTTGACAAATATATATTTAATTGTAGTACATGATAATTGGTTCTAAACAATTTCCAAACATTTACTATTGCTTTTAATTAGCTAAAATACTAATTTGGGGTTGTTAAAATAAGACTTATAATTTTCTAAAACTCTAAATTTGTTATTCTTTGGTCCAATATATCAAGCGCGAGTACCCCCTGGAACCACAAGAAGTACCCCCTGGGGTACGCGTACCACATGTTGAGAACCTAGGCACTAGATTAAAACCCTGGCTACAAGGGTCCCTAACAAGAAAAAAGCACATACATTCAGGCACATAGGACATTTAAATAAGTAATTTAAGGAAAGGGAGGTGCTAAAGGGGGTGTGGCCTAGAAAAATAGCAAAGATCAGTAACCCTTTGCACGCTCGCATGCAAATGTTCAAACAAATGCGTTCACAGATTCACAGAATGACTTATTTAAATGTCCTAACTAGAGGCGATGTGCCTGGATTTATGTGTTTTTTTTTTCTGTATGTTTGTTTGTTTGTTTGGTTTTTTTGTTTGTTTTTTCCTTTGACATACAATGACCTAGAAAGCAGGTCTGCCCCATCTCCCCATCATTAAATGCATTGGCAACAGAACCATTGGCTACTCAGATCTGTTTCTCAATCAGTGCCAAAGGGCTTAAAATACACAGGGCTCGATTTACAAAACAGTGCTAACTTTAGCACTGGCCCTTAGCACGTCTAAACTCAGTTTAAATGTGAGAAGTAGTGGTCATGCGCAAAGTACCGCGCACAAAGTTTTGTGCGCGCACTGCACAGAGCGCTCCGCGCGAAGTGCCCCCTAAAGCCAATGGGACTTAGCGGTCGCATAGGACTTTGCGCGTGGTACTTAGCACGCGATCTGAATGAGAAAACCGGTGCTAACCTACTTAGCACCCTGGTTAGCACTCCTAAAGACTTCAGACGTGCTAAGTAGGTTAGCACCGCATAGTAAATCAAGCCCATAACCTATTCCTGATGAAAACCATCATATACTTGGCTGATTGTGGCAGATGAATTCAGGCTGTTTTTTCACTATTTGGTAAACCTGGATACTACTCAGGGCTAGACTCAAGCCCCTCAGTTTCCTCTGCAAAAGTAGAAACCTTTAAATATCTAGGTATATACATTCAACCCGCAACCCAAGCAATACTTGTTTAGTACTCCGCGGTTGAGTTGGGTGCCAGGAGAGCCAAATGATGGCTCTCCCTGCTGCCGCTAAACTCCCCGGTGGCATCAAGTACTATTACCCCTCTGAGTCATCGTAACTCGGAAGGAGGTGAAATTCACCATCCAGTGATCGTCGGAGCCCCAAATTAGTCTTACGCTGCTATGGGGCACCTGGTTTTCGGCACTCATGCTCAGCTGCTTCAATAACTGCAGGCTAATATCTACCCACTCTTAGACTTAGGCCAGAAGAAGCTTAGTCAGAACCAAACTCCCCTTGTCCATAATGAAATCCCAGAAGATATCAGCACACCAATGTTGCAATGAATGGCAGCATTTACGCCCTCTGCATACTGCAATTCCGATTTGCGATTCCGATTAGCGATTCCGATTTTCCCTGGATGCTATCAAAAGAATAAAGCATAAAAAATGCAGCATGCAGTAATGATTAAAAATCGCAAATCGGAATCCCATGTTAAATCGCTTCAAAATCGCAGATCGGAATCAGAATCGCATGTAGTGTGCAAGAGACTTGAAACGGAAAACAAAGTATGATATAAGGATTTGTATGTGTAGTACAGCTAAGAAATAAAACATTAGGCGCAGAGTCACTCATAAGTCTAATATTGTTTCCAGTACAGGAAGAGTTAAGAAACTCCAGTTGTTATCTATGCAAAATAGCCACTGATCTCCACAACTTTCAAAGTCGCAGAGTACTCTGTCTTCTGAAGCTTATTATCTCAAGTGTCTTTCACTGTATCTTTTTTTTATGCAGAAGATAGTTCAAATTTTCATTAGCCTGCTCTGTAAAATCATTTAGAATGCTGAGTAGTGTGTAAACTGCAAATATTAGAGAATAATGCAATGTTATAAAAAAAAACACTATATAACCGAAAATAAAAATATGAGAATATTTTCTTTGCTACTAATGTTCTAGTAATTATCCTTACTAGACAACCAGTTCAATATATCATATTTTTATTTCGCTTCAGTGTCTCTTTAAAGTGTGCTATTCATTGTAACATTGGTGCTGATATCTTCTGGGATTCGATTGCAGAGTGGTATTGCCTATGCCACCCTATCAAGCATCCAACCTTCTGTCGGTGTGCCGCTCAGTCTTCTGCTGTCACTTGTCCATAATGTGATGAATATACTTAAAAATAAACCTCATTGAACCTTCTTCTTATTGTTCTCTGTGAAAGAGAGGCACGGCTCATTGGCGGCATCCAGACACGGGAAGCCAACTCTAATGTTTGGAGGAGCAGCACAGTCCACTTACATTTGAGGACTCTTGTACAGTAGATAAGTGGAGAGTCCACAGGCATAACAATAGGGGATGCAGCCCATTCTCTCACGGTAGGGCCCGCTCAGAGCCGTTTTTGGTGGGCTGGAGGGGTCGCAGCATGAGGGGAGAGCTTGGTGGCAAGTCGGTGGGGAGGACGGATGGTTTCCCCCCCCTCCCCCCTCACCTCGGGCTCTCCCCTCTGCGCTCCCCTCCTGCATTAAATAAAGTGTATGCAGGCGGCGGATACATACCTTCCATGCGCTCCAGTGCGGATGCTTCTCCCTCTAGTGTTTGACGTGACTTCCTGTTTATACAGGAAGTCATGTCAGAAGCTAGACAGAAGAACATCTGTGGAACGCACTGAAGGTCTGTATCTGCCGCTGCCCCGCCTCCTGCATACACTTTATTTAATGCTGTAGGGGAGCGCAGAGGGGAGAGCCCGAGGTGAGGGGGGGAGGACCGTCCCTCCTCCCCACCGACGTGCCACCAAGCTCTCCCCTCATGCTGAGACCCCTCCAGCCCACCAAAAACAGCCCTGAGCGAGCCCCAAGGGGGAGGGGGGGCCGCTCAGAATTTCTTCAGGGGGACCCGGCGATTCCTAGTTACGCCCCTGGGAGAATCTGAAAGGTTGGGGATCCACCATCTGTCTTTTACGTGACGGGACATGATAGTGAGACAGGAAACTTGAGTTCCTGGAGTTGGATGAGCAGTTCTGACTCGACTGTCCACATTTTGGTTAAAGGAGGTGAACTAAAAGGAAGCCAAAAAGTGCAACCTGATAGCTAGGGAACTGGCATTCTTTCAAAGGATACAATTATGGCCATTTCTATAGTCCTTTCAGTTCAGTTCAAGATTCCTTTAAGAATTTTAACAAGACTTATCCTTCTAACAGACAGAATGGAACCGCAAAATCCCTCACTGATTTGCATAGAGGAATTAATTCACTTGTTCTTGCATAAACGTATGAGAAAAAGAGAGAACACCAAGAGCCCAATATAGTGTAGTGTGTACTGGTAAGTTATAATTGATAGAGTAATAATATTAATTTAATACTCACAAACCAGGGTTACCAAGTAGGCAACCACTGTCAAATCAGGTGGGGAGATTGTCCTGACCCCACTCAGGATTAAAAAGTCGCTCTCTGTAGTTGAAGAAGGAAGGGTACAACCCTCCACCAAGGGTGGACTTGATGTAGATAATAGGATAACAGAGGCGCCAATAGGATAAAAAACACTAAAAGAACTTAAAAACCCATTTTGGTAATAGAGGAGGCAGTGGTGGACTCACCCCGTCCAAGCAGAACACACGACTGTGGATTTTCAGTCAAAACAATTTTATTGGATACTCCAAATAAAGTGCAACGCGTTTCACGGGATACAAACCCGCTTCATCAGGCAATAACAGATAGGAGTACACAGCATCTGCCAGTATCATCAACACTGAGCGCCTCTGGGACTGACTCGACTGTCCACATTTTGGTTAAAGGAGGTGAACTAAAAGGAAGCCAAAAAGTGCAACCTGATAGCTAGGGAACTGGCATTCTTTCAAAGGATACAATTATGGCCATTTCTATAGTCCTTTCAGTTCAGTTCAAGATTCCTTTAAGGGGGGGCGTGGCTATGCGTGCAGTCTGAGCGGACGCTAACCTTCAGAGCTCCCGTCTGAACCTCTCCTAACCGGCTCTAAATCCTGTACTTTTACCGGCCTCGAGCACCTAAAAGCCGGCGGAACTGTCTCTGTTATCGGTGGAGGGATTATGACGAAAGGGGCGACTGGAGAGGACCCGCCGGAGAAGAAAACTAAGCCAGGCAAGTCACGAGGCATACAGACCTGCGCCATCTTGCCTGCAGCCCGGGTGAAAGCCACACAGACCCCAGCACCAATGGCGGCGGAGGAACAGCCGGATCTCACACAGCTCATGGCAGCTATAACAGCGTGCAAAGACCTGATCAGCTCCACAGGGGACACCCTGGGTACCAAAATAGACTACCTGCAGTCCCAGATGTCGACGCTCCGTCAAGATGTTTCCACCATCCGCGAAAGAGTTAGGCAGACCGAGCGGAGAATAAGCAACCTCGAGGACTCCTCCGCCAAAGCCTCAACAACCTCGGCTGAACTGGTACGTAAAGTCAAACGTTTAGAAGAAAGAACTGAGGATTCCGAAAACAGGAACAGGCGTAGTAACGTCCGCATTATGGGCCTCCCGGAGGGAAGCGAAGGAGACAACCCGGTAACTTTCATTACAGCCTTACTCACACGCCTAATGCCGGACGCCAATTTCTCTACATGCTTCGTTGTGGAGAGGGCACACCGCATTCCATCTAAACCCCTTCCTCCTGGTTCTCCTGCACGTCCCTTTATCTTTAAGCTACTAAACTTCCAGGACCGAGACACGGTCCTCCGAGAGGCCAGAAGACTCCAAGATATAACATATGAAAATACCCGACTGATGTTCTTCCCGGACTTCTCCCCGGAGACCCAGAAAAAGAGGAAGACCTTTGAGAACGTTAAAACTCGCCTGCGTACCAAGGGCCTACCCTACGCCATGCTCTTTCCAGCACGCCTGAGAGTTAAAGATGGAGAAACATTACGCTTCTTCCAGTCGCCGGATGCCACCTCCGCCTGGCTTGATACCCTTCAAGGCTGAGGAACCCGCTTGCTGGCCTTCTTCCTAGCCTCTTGCCCTCCGCAAATCCTTCCAACTAATGGGATCGCAGTGAGTATCCGGACATCTTTATTAAAGCAAAGCTAAACCGAACATGGCACTGTTTGTTTTCTCCTGTATTCCCGACTCTGTTGCAGGAGAACACTCTCCCCTTAGGTGCTTTTGTCCTAGGGCAGTGTGAACTTATCCACCGAACCCACATATGGAACATTCTATCCCTTTATTGGAGTTTTGCCCTGATATATGCAATCACTGCCCTCGGATCTTCTACTGAACTGCAACGGACCTGGGACTTGCCTATCTGTTTAGCCGGGCTCGGTCTCTCAATAACACAAGCTAGTTCCGGACTCTCTGCGTGCCCTGCAGGGAAAATCCTCCTACACCGGGGACGGTTCTGTGGGAGAGGGGAGGGCTGTGGTTCATCCCCACTGTTTAGGTTACTAACCGCAGTATATAGTTAGTGGAGTGCTTAGCCACCACAGTTTACTAGGTTCAGGGACCAAGCTTCAGCTAGTTTTAGGGTTGAGGCAGGGTGGGTTAGGGCGCGAGGATATGAAGACTCAGACTTGGTCTTCATGGGATGTAAATAAGTTGTATAATTTGTGTGTAAATGTACTGTCTTTACTGCAGCAGCTCAAAGTACCCTGGGCTTTCCCGCCCCGCTCTAATACTCCTGTGTCTGAGATATCGTGGTACCATGCTATAATATGTTTATCTTTCCATCACTAATACCAAGGTAATTCTCTGGAATGTCAGAGGCCTCAATGACAAAATTAAGAGAGCTCTGGTATTTACTTACTTACGAGACTATCAACCTGACATAGCTGTCCTTCTGGAAACCCACCTCACGGGCAGCAGAGTCCTGTCACTAAAAAAACCCTATATATCTGCTTACTATTCCTCTACCTTTTCTAACTATGCAAGAGGCGTGTCAATCCTTATTCACAAGAAATGCCCCCTCCAACTACTCGACCTTAAAATAGATACATTTGGCAGGTATGTTATAATCCATGCTAACGTCCATGGCTCTGAGGTGAACTTAGTGGGTCTATACCTACCTCCTCCTGCGGATATCCAAATCCTACGAGATATCATGGACCACACTAACAAATGGCCCGGTGGCAGGACTCTGCTGTGCGGAGACTTTAATATGGTGATCTCCTCCCAGAGGGATAGACTTATACCCTCCAATAAAGACTCACAAATATTTAAACACTGGGTTGATTCCTCAGGCTTGGTAGATATATGGAGAGAAAGATACCCTTTTATTAACGGCTTTACATGTCATTCAACCTCATACCAAACTCTCTCTAGAATAGACATGTTCCTGACCTCCCCGGACTTGGCCCCCGGGGTGGCTGGTCTCAGGCTCCTCCCTCGAGGGGTCTCTGATCATGCCCCTCTGGAGCTAACTCTCAAGATTGGGGGTCCAGTGGCCCGCCCAATGTGGAAATTATCACCCACTTGGCTGAACAATCCATTTGTAGAGGAAATTATTAAAAAGCCTATCGCCCATTACTGGCAAGAAAATGAAAAGACAGCCGAACCTCTAATGGTGTGGGATGCATACAAGGCCGTGGTACGAGGCTCCTTCACTTCAGGCATAAAATATGCTAGAGATCAGACTAGAATGCTTCTCTCAAATGCAGAAAATGCGGCCAAAGCTGCAGAAGATAACTACATTAGTAAACAAACTCCAGAATCCTACTCTGATTGGCAGACAGCTCTTTCTACACTTGTATACAAACAATCTAACATGGCCCAGTCTAAACTTAAACTTCAAAGAATTTGTATCTATGAGCAAGGAGATAATACTGGCCGCTTGTTAGCTCGCCTCATAGGTCAGGAAAGATTTATCCCACATATCTCTGTCATTACTGACCAGCACAATACCCCTACCTATGATGCTCAAACAATTAATCAGGTTTTCAGGGATTACTATTCGGCCTTGTATGCATCCTCAGTCCAATATACTGACTCCATGATGTCTAATTATTTGAATGGTATCCATTTTCCTACGCTTACTCCCTCTGAGAGGGAATATCTTGAAGGGGACATCTCCAGAGAGGAACTAGACATTGCATTAGATCTAATGCCTACTAACAAGTCACCAGGCACGGATGGCCTCCCACCTGAATTTTTCAAAAAATATCGTAGTACCTTAGTCCCCCGTCTACTAAATCTTTACCATCTCCCTCAGAGTGACCAACCATTACCCACATCAATGGCAGAGGCACTTATAGTAATAATCCCCAAGCCAGGGAAAGACCCTACTAGCTGCTCATCGTACAGGCCAATCTCTCTTCTGAACACAGATTATAAATTGCTAGCCAAAATACTATCCATAAGAATTAATAAAGTCCTCCCATCTTTAATCCACCCTGATCAATCAGGATTTATCCCGGGGAAGGGAACTGATATCAATATTCGTCGTTTAATGACCAACCTTAGTATCAAACACGACAATTCAGGAACCAGGGTAATCGCTTCCCTAGACGCTGAAAAAGCGTTTGATTCAGTAGAATGGAAATACCTCATTGAGACGCTTCGCCGGTTTGGGTTTGGGCCCAAGTTTCTGAAATGGATTCAGGCACTGTACTATCTACCTGTAGCTAGGGTCAAAACTGGTCTCCTGACCTCAGAGACTTTTCCCCTGGGAAGAGGGACGAGGCAGGGCTGCCCCCTGTCTCCCTCCCTCTTCGCACTGGCAATAGAGCCCCTGGCTATTAAGATCAGAGCTAGTAGCGCAATCAAAGGCCTGCAAATTGGAGAATTACACGAAAAGATCTCGCTGTATGCAGATGATCTGCTGCTGTACCTCAATGATCCGGGGCCCTCTCTGGAGATGTCCCTTAAGGTTATTCAGGAATTTGGCCTTTTCTCTGGCCTTAGAATAAACTGGACTAAATCCCTGGTCCTTCCAAACGACCCCGCACCTCCTCCCCCTGGTGAGCAATCTCAATTATTATGGGTATCTGAAATAAAATACCTTGGAATCAAGTTCACTACAAACGTTTTAGACTTCCCAAAACTTAATGTAGAACCGGCTATGGAGCTACTTAAAGACAAATGCAAGGCGTGGCGGAACCTCCCTCTCACCCTATTAGGCAGGGCCAACGCAATAAAAATGAACCTCCTCCCCAAATTCAATTACATATTCCGCAATTCCCCTGTTATAATCAAAAATCAAACTTTTAAAGAAATAGACTCCGCTGTTACCTCCTGCCTCTGGGAGGCAAAAACTCCTAAAATAGCACTAAAAACCCTCCAACTACCCAAAGAGGCAGGGGGGATTAGCCTTCCTGTTTTTAAATTCTATTACTGGGCAGCTATTTTAGTGACTGCCCGTTGGTGGTTTTCTCGTTCACCAGATAACCCCGCCACAGCCATTGAGGCGGCAGTTATGGGTTCCTATACGGCTCTGGCTAGCCTCCCATATAGGGGAATTAAATGCTCCTCTAAATTAACCCCATCTATGAAGACAGTAATTTCAGTCTGGGAGTCAGTCAAGAAAACTCAATGTCCCACTGGACAGGCATCTCCATACCTTCCTTTATGGAATAATACTTCCCTTCCTCAGTTTCTCTCAATCCCTGACCCCTCCATCTGGGCAGATAGTGGGATCTACCGACTTAAGGATATTATGAAGGACAACCAATTAATGACCTTCGACCAACTTAAATCTCAATATCAACTAACAAACAAATATTTTTTTAGATACCTGCAGCTCCGCCACGCCTTCCAAGCTCAGTTTTCCTCCAATGACACCCCACTTATGATCTCTACCTTTCCCATAGAATCCAAAACAGCCCTTAAGGAACTTCCTAAAGCTCTTTCATCGTTGTATAAAGCAATCCTACCGGTTACTACCCCATCCATCACAAAACTCTATGATAAATGGAAAGCTGATATCCCGGACTTAGAGCCCCCAGAATGGGAAGAAGCTTTGCAATACACCTATGCTTCATGCATTTCAGCCAGAAATAAGATGATAGCCCTTAAGCTACTACATAGGGCGTATCTTACCCCAGCCAAATTACACTGCTTTAACCCACAAACCTCTAGCTCCTGTAACAGATGTGGACAGCAAGATGCAGGTTTTCTACACATCATGTGGAGCTGTCCACACCTCTCAATTTACTGGACAGAAATTGAGAAATGGGTCCTTAAGTTATTCCCAAGAGCATCCATTCCCCGTCTCCCCAAGTATTATCTTCTCTGTGTTATAAACACACAAATATTGGCAGCCCCCAAGCAACTCCTCTTTTGCAGCCTGTTATTTTATGCCAAAAAGTTAATCACTCTACACTGGAACCAGACCAGCCCACCTAAGGAGTCGGAATGGGTCACCTACGTAAACAAAGAAGTCCGCACTCTCAAAGAAGTCTATGAAAGGTGAGGGGCAAACAAAAAATTTGAAAAAATCTGGTTCCGCTGGCTAAATGCAACTGATTTAGACCTTAGCTAAGTAAATAACAGTATCCAGGGTATCGGAGATTCTCAGCTAATACATCCTAGACAATGTCCTGAATGGGGGGGTACCTTTGTTCTGCTGCAGCTGTATAATTGTTTAATTGTGTTAATTGGTTTTGTAATTGTTCAGGCGGACTGTTCCGACCTGTGTTGTACATTAAAATGAAAAGCTCAATAAACTTTGACTTTAAAAAAAAAAGATTCCTTTAAGAATTTTAACAAGACTTATCCTTCTAACAGACAGAATGGAACCGCAAAATCCCTCACTGATTTGCATAGAGGAATTAATTCACTTGTTCTTGCATAAACGTATATTCAGCTATTAATTTAAGGTGCATGATCTCCTCCAGAATGAACACCATTCTTATAAAAGAGATCCATTATTCTCCCCGTGCCGTTATTAGATTGATACACGGTGACACCGACATGCTCTCGGCATCCATAATATACTACACCTTTTCATCTAGTTAGTCCCAGTTTAGAACAGAAACGGGGAGATGCGGATTACGGGGATCTTCATTAATTCCTTCGCACTGAACAGAAAGGAAGTCACATATAATTATCTGGAAGGATTCTCTTGCTGCTTCAGATATCAAGAGAAGTGAGAATGTAGAGAATGATAATGCCCATATCTCTATCTCCACTTCTGCCGCTATAATATAATACATCATTATTTATATGATATATTGTAACATCACTGCCAGTTCACAACTCCGCTTTCACTATGGTGAGATGAAAAATAATGGAATAAAAGAAAAAGAATAATAATGAGAGTGAGGCTAAAAAAGAGGACATTTTGGAACTTACTATGCAGGAGAACAGAGGCGCCAAAAGGATAAAAGGACAGTGCTGGTCGTAATGGAAAAATCTAAGCTTACGGATCATTACGCGTAATTTTACGCTATTACGCATTACGCAATTACGGTTACGGCGTAGGAAATTATCTACGGTTCATCACTGTAATTACGCGTTAACTTACGCAGTTACGCGTAAGGATACCGTAATGTAGGCGCTTACGCTACCATGTTACGCGTAGTGCCGTAATACCCATAAATGCGTACTTTTTGGCGCATACGGACGATATGTACGCAATAGCCGTCAATGTGACAGCTATTGGGTACACATAATTCGTATTCGTATTTTTACGTTAGTAATTACGCGTAAAATTACGCGTAAGTCTTCGTAAAATTATGCATACCTAGCAATTACGGTAGACAGCGTAATTACGATACCACTTTACTGCTTACGTGTAAATAATTACGCGTAAGACTGTAAGTTCCGCGTTGCGCTTACGCGTAAATTTGCATTGAATTACGATGCGTAATTACGCTCATGCGTAATTTCGGCCCAGCACTGTAAAAGGAAGCTAAATGAGCTTAAAAACCAAATTCTTGGTAAATAGAGGAGGTAATGGTGGACTTACCTCCTCCAAGTAGACACACAACGACTGTAGTAAAGACAGTCAATATATTTTATTTATGAACTCCAAATATGCAATGCGTTTTACAGGTTTGATCCCGCTTCATCAAGCAATAACAACGGAGCAATAGCATATGTGGTCAGTAGAAGAGCCAGGCACCTCTGTACATATTACACTATTGGGGCTCTTGGTGTTCCTTGTTTTTATTTTGGAACTTACAATATTATTATATGGCGGTCAAATACACAGAAGCCCTTATGCAAATCACTTTTCTCCTGAGTTTTTTTCTAGATTATATTTTCACACCTTTTAAAGCACCAACGAGCAAGAAAATACTTAAAATAATCTTGATAGTACTTTTTCACCAACTTTTAGGTAGCAGAATTGCTCATGCACGAGCGGCTCCAGCTTACCAGTGGTGGGCCAAAATTTTACATATGCAAACGTTTGCATCAAAATTCGCAATTACGCATCATAATCATAATGCAAAATTTCAGGGAAAATCGTAATTCATTTCGTATGTAATATTAATATTTCACAATTTTGCGTAATTTTTGTGTAATTTTGCATACTATTGTGCTGACTTTGGTGATTAATAGCAAAGACCCCATACATGCTATTGACACCAAAATTGCTACATATGTTAAGGAGAATAGTGTGGGTACAAAACAAAAAAAATAATTTTCCAAAAAGACCTTGTAGTTTTGGAGAAAATCAATTTTAAATAAGCAAAGAGAAATGTTTTTTTAAATTGTCATTTTTCTGAGTTTAAAAACCATTTTTTCTATGCATTAAAAAAAAAAGTACAAGGTCTTTTTGGAAAATTCTTTTTGACTTATACCCATTATTCTCCTTAAAGTGAATGGGAACTGCATTTAAAAAATGAGACAGCTACTTACCCAAGGAGAGGGAAGGCTCTGGGTCCTATAGAGCCTTCCGGCTCCTCTCCTGGTCCCCTCATTCCAGTGCTGGCTCGCCCGGTAGCAGTATTTGACTGACTAATTTAGTCAAATACTGCTTTACCCGGCCGAAGGAGGCTTCAGAAGTCTTCAGGGAGCCCAAGTGCTCCTGAAGAAGGGCGGCCCTGTACTGCGCCTGCGCAAGCACGCTCTCTTGCACGCTCACGCCTGTGCAGTATGGAGCCGCACGTCTTTGGGAGGACACGGCTCCCAAAGACTTCCAAATACCCTTTCGGCAGGGGTTAAAATGGAGGGGGAGCCAGCACAGGATAGGGAGCACCGAGAGAGGAGACGGAAGGCTCTATACGACCCAGAGCCTTCCCTCTCCTTAGGTAAGTATTTGCTTCATTTTTTTTTAAATGCGGTTCCCATTCACTTTAATGTATGTGGTAATTTTGGTGTCAATAACATGTATGGGGGTTTTGCTATTCACTGCCAAAGTCGGCACAAAATTACGCAAAATTTTATGCAAACTTACGAATGACTATACAAAATCAATTCAATGTACAAATCGTAATTATGTATAAGTGAAATAGCGAAAATTTTTGCAAAAATTTGCATAATCTTAATTCGCTGATTGTGATCATCACTACAGCTTACTGTGCAAGCCTGGCCGTACTCACATACTAGGCTTCCCTCTTAGATAAGTATTTACTTTTTGACCCAATCTTCAGTCAGCTACACTTTAAATGTATTCAGCATTTATAAATGCAATTATTATTAATAGTAGTCATTTATTGTTAATAATAGCCAATTGCAAAGTGCTATACATTCTGGTTCAAACCTCCCCTATAGCTCAGCCCTCATTCCTAAACCTCAGGATGTTCTGGGACAAAAAAAATGAGATCTCACCTGCTTGAGTTCACTTATTTCTGCACCAAAAGCTACAAGAAACCTACCGACTTCAGATGACAATCTACTCTCGGTACAGCTGTCCCGTGACGTCGGTTACTTCCTCTTCGACAGTCTGCCAAGTTGGAAAATGTTCAGCTCATTACCATTCTGTTCCCCTGCAGCGTCTGCCAGAGGCACGTCTCCTGCTTGTCCTCCACCGTGCCTTCTCCATAGGACAATGTATGCTTCTTGGCAGAGAGCCCAGCAAGGATGTTTGAAGAGCGATGGTTGGCAAACTGTCGCTTGGGATAATCTTATGTGATAATTTCAGGTGACCATTTGCCAGTGACTGCTGTACAGAAGATGAAAAGTTTTAAGTGCGTACGTAACTTTAGGCACAAACTTTACTCTGCTCCTGTCAAAGCACATTCGCTGCCAAATCCCAAGCCCTGATTTTATCCTCTACAGCCGGAAAAAATTTTTTTTGCATATCTCAGCAGCACTAAGATGGGGAACCTGTATTAATTACTGTATATTCATGTGTATAAGACTACTTTTTAACCCTTGAAAATCTTCTGGAAAGTTGGGGGTCGTCTTATACGCCGGGTGTCATTGATGCCGGGTGATACGCCCTATCCTGTTACTGCCTCTCAGATCTCCCTGCTGAGGGAGCGCAATCTATTCTTCCGTACCGCTCCGATAAACAGGTAGACAAGGAGAGCTGACCAGTCTACTTAAGGAGAGTTGACCAATGCAACAAGTCAATTGACTATATACTGTTATATACTGGGTAACACATACAGTACAGCACCAGTATCTGTTCATACACAGCACCAGTACATGATTTTTTTATTTAAATGTGGTGTGCGTTGGAAGAGAAGGGTAGTCTTATACGGCGAGTATATCCCAAACTCTATATTTTAACTGGAAAAGTTGGGGGGTCGTCTTATACACCCAATCGTCTTATACGCTAGAATATTCGGAATCTGGGTATCTGTGTTAATCAAATAATTTAAAACACTAAAATAACTCACTTCTTAATCAATCCTGTAGTAGGGGAAAGTATAAAAGTTAGACACACAACTCATTAATAGGAGGCATCTGGATAGTCCAGGGGCTTTCTGCATCCTTCTCAAGCCCACCGATCCAGTGCTAGGTCCCTCTATACCTATTCGACCCAGTGGGTTGAATAACCTTTTTTGTGGCTAGGAGTGCGGCTGTGAATGAGTGCATCCTCGCTAAGGCCAGATTTATACTTTTTCCGCCCCTAGGCCAAGTACATTG
The DNA here is from genome assembly GCF_040937935.1 of Hyperolius riggenbachi. Taxonomy (NCBI): domain Eukaryota; kingdom Metazoa; phylum Chordata; class Amphibia; order Anura; family Hyperoliidae; genus Hyperolius; species Hyperolius riggenbachi. The sequence continues at coordinate 427,238,965 of NC_090650.1, forward strand.
GGGCTACCCTTCCATGTGCAGCAGTGCCCGTCCCAATCCATGTGTAGCCCCTCTTCCATGAGTAAAATCCATGTACTGCAGCTCCTTTCTTTCATGTACAGCTTTGTTTGGCATCAGTTTCCCTTTTGTATGTATGCTCCTCATTTGCAGCCTCCACTTTCATATGTAGCAACCCCTATTTCACGTCCAGGTGCCCCCTTGAGCTGAAGCCGCCCAAGGCCCGGGCCATTGTGGCCCTTTCAGATATCTGGCCCTGATCCTCACCTGGCATGCATAGGTAGTCTGTGCTTGTCCAATGTCCAGTAGACTTTTACACAATGGAAAATTCCTCCATGCGTCAGAGCTTTCCTCTAATGGGTATGTGTGGACCATACTTTCATACGCCCAGGACCATTGTGCTTGTTCAAGATAAGAGACTGATCCAGCTCTAGAAAGGTGATATGTAGAAGGACTTAGGAAGTCTCTTGACTATACAGAGGCTTCCATCAACCAATGTTAGTAATTTGTGTGTTTACATTCACTTTAAATAACCTCATCAGGAGACTAGGCATTGACCATTTCCTGGCTCACAGACAGGCTCACAATTAAGATCACAAAAGAAACAGTATTAGCAATATGGTTATTAAGCTATTACTGTACACAGTTTTATTAGGTCTGTGCCTGATTACAGGCAGGAACAGTGAGGGCTTAGAAAATATGTAAATTCCTGATTCTCATTTGTTTAAAGCGGAATATAACCCTGCATTTCAACTTTGCTCTAAAACATTATTTACAGCATATTATATGCAACCAGCATTTTTTTTTACTAGACCAGCATTGGAAGGGTTACACAGTGCTTTAAAGTTCCTGGAGATTTCTGCAGACGCATCCGAAGCTGACATAGATACATTTTGTTTACATAAATGTATCTAAGTGTTGAATGTGACTCATCTCTCTCTGACTGAGAAGGAGCTGGAGGACAGCCAAAGAGTGTGTAACATTTATCACTTGTTACATTCTATTTAGATAAATGTAACAATCTGAACTTCTGCATATCTCTCCACGGAACTTTAATCCTCTGTGTTTAACCCTTCCAATGCTGGTCTAGTAAAAAAAAAATGCTGGTTGCATATAATATGCTGTAAATAATGTTTTAGAGCAAAGTTGAAATGCAGGGTTATATTCCGCTTTAAGCTCACTTTAAAAATGGAAAAATTAAAACCTAAAGCAAACTGAGCCCCAAAAACTGTCTAGTCTCATCCACTGACAGCATATCCTAAATAAGGAATAAATGTAAAGCCCCACGGCCCCGTCCTTCTACTTCCACCTGGGTAAGCTCTGCCTGGCTTTTCTTCATTTTCAACCATTTTCATACCTTGATTTTACCCTGGCTTGATCCTTTTTTCACGTAGTCTCTTACTCCTGGACTTTATGATTCTTTGGGTCATACTTTTCTTCCTGACAATTGCATGGGTGATTTTCTTATTTTCTGGTCCCAATTCCTGGACATTTACTCTGTTGAAACTAGCACTTTATATCTTAACATTGGCACTTTATATTGTGGAAATATTTCCTCTTATTATGGATTAGCACTGGCACTTTACATGTTTTTTATCACTGTTTATATGAATATATATTTCATACCAGCGTAATTGATGATTTTTTGCTGAGGTAATTTATATATTGTTAACTCTCGGTTACATCAGCAGTATTGGTCCAGTGTCCCACCTCTTTTTGATGATGTTTATTGATTATTATTGGTGGGCTGCAACTCATTGGACCAACTTGCTGATAGTTTCTGAGAGTTGTTTAAGCTGAGCAGATCAAGTATATTATTGTATATTTTTTAATTATGGAGTGTATGGATGGTAACAGGTCAGGGGGGATCCTCTTTGTTTTTAATTGTTTTTATTTATGATTGCTGGTTAAATAAAAAATATTCTATGGTACTGCTGTTGTCCTGAGTAATGGTTTTCTCCATGGGAGATAAGAAAGGGACTACTGTTATCTTGTTTTTTGATTACACTTTAAAAATGGAAAAAAACGGAAATTCTAACTCATGCAGATGCAAGTCAAAATCTGCCCTGAAACATCTCCATTTGCGCATCTCATCTCTATCAGTTGGAGGTTCCCACAGCTTTCAGCAGATATATACAGACTGTAAGATGCTTGGAGCTGTTGAGGAATTTATTTGCATCAATCAGAAATACAAAGTGTTCATTCATAAAGCATCTTGGTTACAGGCAGCCAGGAACTCAGGAAATAGGAATATGATTGCATACCTTGAAGTAGCAGCAAAGTAACGTAAGCTAGCGCAGGAATCATAAGTAAGCACAAACAAGTTAAAGTGATCCTCCGGACTAAAAATCTACTCAGCAGAACTGAAAAGACTTGGTGTTTCTTTAACAGTTTCACAGCATCAGAACTTTGTTTTTCTTACCCAAGCATAATTTGTAGCTACATTTTTAGCTAAGCTCCGCCCCATCAAAGAAAACTGCCTGGGCTTTTTTTCCCTGATGCTGTGCAAAGCATGAAGGGATTTCCTATGTTGTTATTCACATTGCCTAGCAACTGGGAGGGGTGATCAGCACACAGGACAGTTAGAACTGTGTCTCATGCTCCCTGTCACCTCCTTTCAACCAAAAAGATGGCTGCCCTCGTGAAATCAAACATTTGCCTGTTCTTTTAAAACAGGGCGGGTAAGAGATTATATTACCTATCTATTTTAATTAACATAACTAATGTAACTTAGTGACAGTATGTTTGCTTAGGCTGAAGTTCCTCTTTAAGCCTAAAGAGACTTTGAAGCCACTTATGTTAAGCATGTTTGCCTCTGGCAAAAAGCGCATTTTTTACTCCCCCAAATCCCCTGGGGCACATTGTGGAGCTCCTTCCGCATAGAGGCAGAGCTGTTGGCTGCAACTCTGCCTCTACACGCGTCCATCAGCGCGCATCGCCGCCTCCCCCCGCCTCTCTCTGTCTTCCTTCACTGAGAGGGGGGGTGAGAGACGGAGATCCACGGGCTGATTGACGCACATGGAGGCAGAGCTACAGCTGAAAGCTCTGCCTCCCTGGGCAGCAAAATCCACAACTAAGAAAGTCGTTGATTTTGCACAAGGGATTTGGGGGGTAAAAAAACACTCCTTCTGCCGCAGGATAGCAGTGTTTTAACAGGGGCAAACATGCTTAACATAACTTAAAGGTAAAAACCCGTTTTTTAAATTGGCTTCAGAGTCTCTTTCTTTAACATGCATAAGCATCAGTAAACATTAAACCATAATGCTATGGATACATCTTATATAACTCTTCAGCTTAACAAGTGTTAATTAGTCATGTCATGTCCCACTGTAGGTGGGTTAGGGTTTGGATAATAGCTGTCAATCACCTTATGAGCTTTATATTGGCTTAAATGATTGACGTCCCATCCACTGCACATGTCAGGAATCCAAGACTATTCTTGGAGTCCCGGGGACCAGTTCCCTGCTATTTCATGGAAACTGTTGTCCCTCTGCATGCTGTGAAAGTTCCAGAATGTGTTCTGGTGCCTCCCAGACTGAACAACTTGTTAGATTAGAACTAGCTGGCAAAAAGAGCACCAGGAGCACCCATAGTATAGTATTTCTGGGGAATGTAAAGAAATAACAACTACTCACAAACATGGGTTGCTATAGGCTATTACAGTCTCAGGCATGTGGAGAAGGACCGTCTCCATTTGGTTATGATACCTCATTTGGGTCAACATGGGTCCTCTTCAGAAAAATTAAAGGACCACTAGATGTGGTCAGCAGAGGTAACCCCTGGGATGGGGGAGGAGGCAATGCAAGATGGGAGGAGGTGCCCCAATTGTGATACAATGTGTAGTGAGAGAAGGTAAGTAATGGGAACAGTCTTACCTCATGATAAGAGGTTAAGATTTTTATTGATAGACACCAATAAAAAGGCAACACATTTCACGGGACCTGCCCTCTTCCTCAGGTCATTACTAGACAGTGTCTAAACTATGTATCTCCATTTCAGAGCGCTAACGCTGCCTAATGCTCTAAATACTGTCATCTTTTTTTTTTCTTTTTATTATCCGTATCTGTTCAGAACAGTAGGAATAATTCCAGACTGCAATAGGAAAAGTAATAATTAATCTGTCAAACTGAATGTGACTTTCGTCCTCTCAGTTACTCTGCTTTTTACAGCTGATGGGAGATATCCTGGCATACAAATCTGGTTTTAAAGCGGATCCGAGATGAAAAACTAACTATAACAAGTAACTTGTCTATATATCTTATCTAAAGTTTAGATTACACAGCAAATCTAGCTGCAAACAGCTTTAATAGAATATGATTAATTATTCCAGTGATACAATGACAGCAGACTTGTTGTTTGTAAACATTACACAGAGGCAGGCTTATCTGTATCTTGAGCAAAAAAACCTAATCCCCCCTCCTCCCTCCTCCCCTCTGCCTCTGAAATCTCTGGCTAGTAATACCTCCCCCTCCTCCTGCCCAGACTGAGCTCCCATAAGCCCTTGCTACTGTCTGAAAGTGCCTTGGCTTTCTGAAAACCTGAGGTTGTGGCTTCTTTAGTTTATAGGAAATTAGAGTGCTAAAACAAAAACAAAATAGTATTTGGCTTGAGGAATGCCCTATAAACAATAGGAAAGGAACACAATTATGCAATGAGTAAAAGTTTATCTCGGATCCACTTTAAGCAAGGATTGAGAACCCTTCTGATTAACACAAAGGATCTAAATAAGAGAGGTGCCCCAATGAGAAGGAAACCATTCACATCGGTAACAAATGTGTCTTTGACTATTTTAATATACAGAGAACATAAACCAACAATACTGCACGTCTGTACTGTACAGTGCACAGGGTTGGAGGAACGATTGCTATTTGTTTCCCTTGACTGAATATAATTTAATGAATAAAAATGCTTATTTTTTTTACAGTATTACTTTAATTTAACCATTAACCACTTGACCACTGAGTGGTTTTACCCCTTTAGGACCAGAGCAAATTTTCACCTGTCAGCGCTCCTCCCATTCTTTCACCAATAACTTAATCACAATGACATGATCTATCTCTTGTTTTTTTGCCACCAATTTTGCTTTCTTTGGGAGGTGCATTATGCTAAGAATTATTTTATTATAAACATATTTTAATTATAAGAAAAAATGGAAAAAAAATATTTCTCAGTTTTTGGCCAATATATTGTTAAAATAAAACGTTCTACTGTGGATAAAGCCCACACATTTTATTTGCCCATTTGTCCCGGTTATAGCAATGTTTAACATTTTTCCCTAGTACAATGTATGATACGATATTTTATTTGGAAATAAAGGTGCATTTTTTCAGTTTTGCGTCCATCATTATTTTTAAGCCCACAGATTAAAAAATAACAACTTGACATAAATATTAAAGAGAATCTGTACTCTAAAATTCTTACAATAAAAAGCATACCATTCTATTCATTATGTTCTCATGGGCCCCTCTGTGCTGTTTCTGCCACTCCCTGCTGCAATCCTGGCTTGTAATTGCCAGTTTTAGGCAGTGTTTACAAACAAAAAACATGGCTGCTAACCAGCATGTGATAGGCTGAGAAAAGGTCAGTCTGTGACTCATACAGAGCCTGGAGGGGGCGTGGAGAGGGTGTGTATAGCTTCTACCTATCACAATAGAGCAGCACATTCCTGCCTGAGCCGACAAAGCTGACAAAGGAAAGAAGATTAGATTATACAACAGAGATAATACAGCCACTGTGCAACTAGGAAAGGCTGCAGTAAGACAGACCACATTAGAACAGGTTTAGGAACTTATAGGATAAAAGAAAAAAGGCTGAACATTTTGTTACAGAGTCTCTTTAAAAAAGTTCAGTCCCTAAAGCAACTATTTATGTATTATTTTCTTAATGTATATATATATATATATATATATATATATATATATATATATATATATATATATATATATTTACTGTTTGGGTACTATGGTGGAGTGTGGGAGGGAAATAGTTAATTTTAGGAGGAAGTGTAGGTATTTTTATTAAATAAAATGAGATGTGATGTAGCTTTATTATTTGGCCACAAGATGTCCTCAGTCATTATTTCCGATTCCCGTACGTAAGGACGTGAATCGGAAATAATGCGTGGCAGTGTAACAGCCGGAAGATACAATGACACAGGCATCTACTAGATGCCAGCGTTCATTGATTTGGGGACTTAGATTTATGAATGGGAACTAGTGTTGGGCGAACATCTAGATGTTCGGGTTCGGGCCGAACAGGCCGAACATGGCCGCGATGTTCGGGTGTTCGACCCGAACTCCGAACATAATGGAAGTCAATGGGGACCCGAACTTTTGTGGTTTGTAAAGCCTCCTTACATGCTACATACCCCAAATTTACAGGGTATGTGCACCTTGGGAGTGGGTACAAGAGGAAAAAAAAAATTTGCAAAAAGAGCTTATAGTTTTTGAGAAAATCGATTTTAAAGTTTCAAAGGGAAAACTGTCTTTTAAATGCGGGAAATGTCTGTTTTCTTTGCACAGGTAACATGTTTTTTGTCGGCATGCAGTCATAAATGTAATACATATAAGAGGTTCCAGGAAAAGGGACCGGTAACGCTAACCCAGCAGCAGCACACGTGATGGAACAGGAGGAGGCGCAGGAGGAGAAGGCCACGCTTTGTGAGACACAACAACCCCGGCCTTGCATGAGGGCAAGAAGCGTGCGGATAGCATGCTTTGTACCGCCATGCAGTCATAAATGTAATAAAGATAAGAGGTTCCATAAACAGGGACCGGCAACGCTAACCCAGCAGCAGCAGCAGCAGCAGCAGACGTGATGGAACAGGAGCAGGTGCAGGAGGAGAAGGCCACGCTTTGTGAGACACAACAACCCAGGCCTTGCATGAGGGCAAGAAGCGTGCGGATAGCATGCTTTGTACCGCCATGCAGTCATAAATGTAATAAAGATAAGAGGTTCCATAAACAGGGAGCGGCAACGCTAACCCAGCAGCAGCAGCAGACGTGATGGAACAGGAGCAGGCGCAGGAGGAGAAGGCCACGCTTTTTGAGACGCAACCCAGGCCTTGCATGAGGACAAAAAGCGTGCGGATATAGCAATGCTTTTTGCCGCCATGCAGTCATAAATGTAATACAGATGAGAGGTTCAATAAACAGGGACTGGAAATGCTAACCCAGCAGCAGCAGACGTGATGGAACAGGACTAGGAGCAGGCGCAGGAGGAGAAGGCCAAGCTTTTTGAGACACAACAACACAGGCCTTGCATGAGGACAAAAAGCGTGCGGATATAGCAATGCTTTTTGCCGCCATGCAGTCATAAGTGTAATACAGATGAGAGGTTCAATAAACAGGGACCGGAAACGCTAAACCATCCCAGATGTTCATTGGTCATGTTACTTGGTTGGGGTCCTGGAGTGTTGCGTAGTCGTTTCCAATCCAGGATTGATTCATTTTAATTTGAGTCAGACGGTCTGCATTTTCTGTGGAGAGGCGGATACGCCGATCTGTGACGATGCCTCCGGCAGCACTGAAACAGCGTTCCGACATAACGCTGGCTGCCGGGCAAGCCAGCACCTCTATTGCGTACATTGCCAGTTCGTGCCAGGTGTCTAGCTTCGATACCCAATAGTTGAAGGGTGCAGATGGATTGTTAGACACAGCTACATCATCTGACATGTAGTCCTTGACCATCTTCTCCAGGCGATCGGTGTTGGAGGTGGATCTGCACGCTTGCTGTTCTGTGGGCTGCTGCTGCATGGGTGTCAGAAAATTTTCCCACTCCAAGGACACTGCCGATACCATTCCCTTTTGGGTACTAGCTGCGGCTTGCGTTGTTTGCTGCCCTCCTGGTCGTCCTGGGTTTGCGGAAGTCAGTCTGTCTGCGTACAACTGGCTAGAGGAGGGGGAGGATGTCAATCTCCTCTCTAAAGTCTCCACAAGGGCCTGCTGGTATTCTTCCATTTTGACCTGTCTGACTCTTTCTTCAAGCAGTTTTGGAACATTGTGTTTGTACCGTGGATCCAGAAGGGTATAAACCCAGTAATTGGTGTTGTCCAGAATGCGCACAATGCGTGGGTCACGTTCAATGCAGTCTAGCATGAATTGAGCCATGTGTGCCAGAGTCCTACCAGAATCCTCATCATCCTCTTGTGAGCGTTGTGATAGTTGTTGTGATGCATCATAGTCGTCACCTTCCTCCTGGTCTGCTTCTGCTGACCATTCGCGTTGAATTGTGGAAGTCCAACGTGCACCGCTCTGGCCCTCGTCAGTGGTGGCATGAAATTCCTGCTCCAACTCCAGCTGTTCCTCCTCCTCTTCTTCGTCATAGCTGCTGGGGCCAGCGTTCCCTGAGGCGGATGGCCTGATGTTGGTACCATCACGCTGATCGTTTTCTCCTTCAGATTCCCCCAGTTGCATCATGACAGCTGTTTCCTTGATTTTTAACATCGACCTCTTCAGTAAACACAGCAGTGGTATGGTAATGCTGACTGAAGAGTTGTCACTGCTCACAAGCAACGTGGATTGCTCAAAATTTTGGAGGACTTGGCAGAGGTCCAACATGTTGGCCCAATCGGATCCACAGAAGCTTGGCAGCTGGCCGGATGCGCCTCGGTACTGCGCCGTCATGTACTGGACCACTGCACTCTTCTGCTCGCAAAAGCGGGCTAGCATGTGCAGCGTAGAATTCCAGCGCGTAGGGACATCACACAGCAAGCGATGGTGGGGGAGATTGAAGCGCTCCTGCATCTTGGCGAGTGCCCCCGAAGCAGTACTGGAAGTTCTACAATGTTTGGCCACTCGACGCACCTTCAACAGAAGATCGGCCACGCCTGGGTATGTCCTCAGGAACCGCTGAACTACTAGGTTCATCACGTGCGCCAGGCAAGGGATGTGTGTCAGCTTAGCCAACCTTAAAGCGCGAATGAGATTACTCCCATTATCACACACAACCATGCCCGGTTTCAGGTCCAGCGGTGCCAGCCACAAATCCGTCTGTTCCTTTATTCCCTTCCAAATTTCCTCCCCTGTGTGCTGCTTATCCCCAAGGCAGATTAGCTTCAGCAACGCTTGCTGACGCATGCCAACAGCTGTGCTGCACTGCTTCCACGATCCTACTGCTGCTGGGTTAGCGTTTCCGGATGAGGTACAGCTTTGAGATGCGTTGGAGGAGAAGGAGTCAGAGAGGTAGGTGCTGCTGTTATCCAGTGGGAGGGACGGCGGTGCAGCTGTTTGTGGCGTGGGCAACACCCGTGCCGTAGCAGGTGAGGAATCGCTGCCAGGCTCCACAAGGTTCACCCAGTGCGCGGTAAGGGAGATGTATCGACCCTGGCCGAACGCACTCGTCCAGGTGTCAGTGGTGAGGTGAACCTTGCAGGCAACGGCATTCTTCAAGCTTCGGGTTATTTTGCTGACCACGTGCTCATGCAACTCAGGCACTGCAGAGCGTGCAAAGTGGTAGCGGCTGGGAACCACGTAACGTGGGATGGCCACTGACATCATGCCCTTGAAGCTGTTTGTCTCCACCAATCGATATGGCAGCATTTCGCAGGCCAGAAGCTTGGCTATGCTGGCTGTTACTGCCACGGCCCGGGGGTCATTTGCTGGCAATTTCCTCTTGCGCTCAAACATCTCCGACACAGACAACTGAACCGTAGCGCTGCACACGGAAGGGCTGTTGGTTGTTGTGTTTGAAGAACACTGGGAGACCTCAAGAGCACTACTCCGGAAAGTGACAGTGTCAGCGTCGTCTGATGTTTGTGAATGTTGTGAACCACGCAATGGCTGGGCTACTGCTGCTGCTGAGGCGGGTCTGGTGAACCCAAGGGAGGCAGTGTTGTTTCTGGTACCCTGTCCTGACGCGTTTGCCCAAAGAGTGGGATGTTTGGATAGCATGTGACGGCTCATGCTGGTGGTGGAGAGGTTGTTAATACTTTTCCCCCTGCTCAGGCGGGTCTTGCACACCTTGCAAATCGCCATGGTAACATCCTCAGTGCAGTCTTCAAAGAAAGCCCAGACTTTGGAGCACCTGCCTCCTTGCTGGCGATTTCTGTTTGCTCCTCTTTTGCCTCTCACTTGAACTTCCACGCTTGTGGTGCCTGAAATTGTGCGCCGCCTACCTTGTGGCACAAGGCGAGCTCGTGCAGCAGTGGGTTCTTCAACAGACTCATCTGTGCTGCTGCTACGACGGCGATGTTCTCGTTCACAAACAAAATCTGGGTCTCTGTCCACATTGTCCATACCCTCCTCTTCCATCTCCTCAAACTCGTCATATGTCATTGTGGGCCGCCGCCGTGGAGTAGAGCTCCCCACAACAACCTCTGCGCAGCACACTCCAACGTCGTCTTCCAGATCTTGTCGGCCGACCTCCTGCAATTGCAACCCCTCCTGCCCAAATTGCTCTGGGATTTGGGTTTCCGAGTCCTCTTCGGACTCGCCTTGTATTTCAGTGCGCGGTGCATTTCCCACAGTTAACGGTTGTGAATCCAGGCACAACATTTCTGGCTGTTCCTCCATTGACCTTTGAAAGGTGGAAGTTTGTTGGGCTGGGAATAGCTCCTGCGAATACCCCATTGTGTCCTGAGGTAATTCATCGGACTGGTTATCTGGCAGTTGTGTGCGTGGTGTCGCTGCCGGTTGTGTCAGCTTTGTGCCCACTGGCTCCTTGTAACTGGCTGAGGACTCGGACCTCGTGCGTGATGTGCTGGTGCTGCTTAACCCACTGCTGGACGCTTGAGAGGTCATCCAAGTAATTATCTGGTCCTGTTCTTTTGGATTTGTGAGGGTTGTTGTCCTGGACAACATGGGCGGTATTGAGTGGGTTTTCTTGGGTGCTCCCCTGTGGCCTGTACGTGAACCGTCAGGGGAAACACCTCTTCCCTTGCCCCTCCCTCTTTCACCGGATTTCTTCCTCATTTCACTTATCCTTACAGTACACGCTGACTGGCAGCAGTACAGTGGCAGTACAGAAATGCTATACAGTACCACTATTCCCAGCAGCGACACAGAGCACAATGCTATACAGTGACGGGTGAGCGGTGTACCACTATTCCCAGCAGCGACACAGAGCACAATGCTATACAGTGGCGGGTGAGCGGTGTACCACTATTCCCAGCAGACACAGAACAGTACACAGAATGCTATATAGTGTGGCTGAACGAGCGGTGTACCACTATTCCCAGCAGACACAGAACAGTACACAGAATGCTATATAGTGTGGCTGAACGAGCGGTGTACTACTGTTCCCAGCAGACACAGAACAGTACACAGAATGCTATATAGTGTGGCTGAACGAGCGGTGTACTACTGTTCCCAGCAGACACAGAACAGTACACAGAATGCTATATAGTGTGGCTGAGCGAGCGGTGTACCACTATTCCCAGCAGACACAGAACAGTACACAGAATGCTATATAGTGTGGCTGAACGAGCGTTGTACCACTATTCCCAGCAGACACAGAACAGTACACAGAATGCTATATAGTGTGGCTGAACGAGCGGTGTACCACTATTCCCAGCAGACACAGAACAGTACACAGAATGCTATATAGTGTGGCTGAACGAGCGGTGTACTACTGTTCCCAGCAGACACAGAACAGTACACAGAATGCTATATAGTGTGGCTGAACGAGCGGTGTACTACTGTTCCCAGCAGACACAGAACAGTACACAGAATGCTATATAGTGTGGCTGAACGAGCGGTGTACTACTGTTCCCAGCAGACACAGAACAGTACACAGAATGCTATATAGTGTGGCTGAAAGAGCGGTGTACTACTGTTCCCAGCAGACACAGAACAGTACACAGAATGCTATATAGTGTGGCTGAACGAGCGGTGTACCACTATCCCCAGCAGACACAGAACAGTACACAGAATGCTATATAGTGTGGCTGAACGAGCGGTGTACTACTGTTCCCAGCAGACACAGAACAGTACACAGAATGCTATATAGTGTGGCTGAACGAGCGGTGTACTACTGTTCCCAGCAGACACAGAACAGTACACAGAATGCTATATAGTGTGGCTGAACGAGCGGTGTACTACTGTTCCCAGCAGACACAGAACAGTACACAGAATGCTATATAGTGTGGCTGAACGAGCGGTGTACCACTATTCCCAGCAGACACAGAACAGTACACAGAATGCTATATAGTGTGGCTGAACGAGCGGTGTACTACTGTTCCCAGCAGTGACACACAATGACTGGGGGGGACCCTGGCTAGCGTGGCTGGAGCGCGAACTACCCTGCCTGCCTACCCAAAGCTAAACCCACAGACAAATGGCGGAGATATGACGTGGTTCGGGTATTTATTTACCCGAACCACGTGACCGTTCGGCCAATCAGAGCGCGTTCGGGTCCGAACCACGTGACCCGTTCGGCCAATCACAGCGCTAGCCGAACGTTCGGGGAACGTTCGGCCATGCGCTCTTAGTTCGGCCATGTGGCCGAACGGTTTGGCCGAGCACCGTCAGGTGTTCGGCCGAACTCGAACATCACCCGAACAGGGTGATGTTCTGCAGAACCCGAACAGTGGCGAACACTGTTCGCCCAACACTAATGGGAACTGAGTTCGCCTTCATTAATGTCCCCTCTAACTGGCGGTAATGGTAGCGTGCGCGTTCCAATAGACTAACTTTCATGGCCCTGGGACTCCAGGTAAAATTTCCCAGGGAGTGATTATACTGCACCTGGTGAAGTAACTAGTTAACATTCTTAAAGGACCTCTATTGTGAAAATCAAAACATTTAAAATACATGTATACACATTCAAATAAGAAGTATATAAATTATTGATGCCAAAGACCCCAAAGCTCACAAACTTGGACATTGAGTGTTTGTGTGTAAGGGTTAGAAAAAGTGGGTGGAGCCAACACCAGCCAAATACATACCCGGGCAACGCCGGGTCATCAGCTAGTAATTATCATAAAACTGGGTATCCTGTATGTAAGGGACTTGCCTCCGGGATCCAGCAACGCGGCCATCTCTGCCAAGAGTGGATCACGTCCTGGCACTTCCGCATGTCGGCAGCCATCCTCCCCTGGTGATGCACGCACTGTGGATCGCTCTGCGCATACTGGTGGGTGGATGTCTTGCTCCTCTCAGCCACAGTATGGTCTGAGGCAGCGACAGAGGTAGTGTCAGCTGACAGGATTGTCAGCTGACACTTAGGCAGGGGTTTATTTAATAAATATAATGGATGCTGACCCTGGCTGAGATTGAACCCTGGTCTCTCACGTCAGAGGCGATGTCCTTAAAGGACTTCCGAGGCCAAAAAGCCAAAAGTCAATCGCGAGTATGCGCGAATGGCGTCCTCTATGTATTCTGAAATTATAAAGGTACAGATTGATTTTTGGCTTTTTGGCCTCGGAAGTCCTTTGACCAGTATGCTATAGCTGACACACAGTCAGGATGTTTTGCTGGTTAGTACTGGTTAGTCAGCTGACATGTATTGCCACCTGTGTCAGCTGATCTCTGTGTCAGCTGACACTTAAATAGGATTAATGTCTGCGTGTGATTGGCTGTTGTGTGCATGTGGCCGCCCACTGATTGGATGCTATCAGTATTTAAACCTTGCTGTGACAGTTGCATGTTTCCTATGATAGCTCTAGCTTGCTGGGTGCTCTGTTTACCTGTAGTTATCATATTGGATTATCTGGACTTTGACCTCTGCTCGTTTACTGGATTCCCCTTGTCTGCTGCCTGAACCGACCTATTGCCTGAATTATCGTTATGACTGTTTGCTGCCTGGTTTGACCTCGGATAGGTTTTTGACCTTTCTTTGCCTAGCCCTCCTGTACTGCAATATATCTGATCACAGAGGGGGCTAGGAGAAGACAACAAACAGGCTGGTACATTTATTTATGTAAGATTTTTACAGTACAGCTTCTCTTTTATCACAGGTGGCAACATCTTTACTGCTGGGAAACGCATCAAAGCGCATTCCAAAGTGAGAAAAAAACAACACTTGGTCTCCCAGAGTGCTCTGGGGGCTGAAGTCCACATATCTAAACAACCTAGACTAAACATTTCTGGGGAGGGCGGAGTTACATACCAATATACAGAAATCTAAAGCTATTGGAAGCATTTCTGATGCTAAACCAAAATAATTAATGGAAAGTTGGGCATCTTAGAGTTCCTCTTTAAACTGGACCTGAACTCTTGCACAGGACAGACGGAAAAAATAAATAAATGCACCCTGTATGTATTTAGAGAGTTTAACCTCTCTAATTCCCCATCATCTGTGACTATTCACCAATGTAATTTGATCTCTGCAGCTGTGTCAGCTCAGGAATCCCCCTGCCACGGCAGAGCTGCTAATTTGTAAACACAGGATGTTAATTCTATGGGCTGGTGCACACCAGAGCGGTTCGTGAGCGTTTTTGAAAACGCTAGCGGTTTGAAAACCGCTTTGATAATGTATTCCAAAGGCTGGTGCACAAAACAGAGCTGTTCGTTTTTCCCACAAACGCAAACTCGGGGGTTGGAGCCCTTTTTAGATTTCGGAGGCGTTTCTGCCTCAATGTTAAGGTATAGGAAAGTGGAAAACAGCAGGGATGGGCAGAAACTACGGCAGTGTGAATTTACGCGTTGTAGTTCGCATCTATGCATCGTAGCCCGTAGGTGAAGTTTCAAAACTATGCTTACAAAGTTACGCGTAGCGAAGTACCGCTATGCGTAGCTTATGCCCACTATGCGTAGATAACATGTGTATTGCTTAGTGTACTACGAATGCGTTACTTGCGTCCAATTTTCCATGTGCAATTGTATACTTACAAATTTATGCGTTGGAACGGGGAATGTACGCATAAAAGAGTTCCCAGTATAAGCAGAGGAATTAATGCATAAAATGTTCTGCATGTGGGCATAAGCATCCGCATACACTACGCTTCACACTACGCATAATTGCGTATTTTAACGCGACCATCCCTGGAACACTGCTCTGGAAAACGCTAGATTAGAGCGGTTTTCCAGGCGTTTTTGTTACAGAAGCTGTTCAGTAACAGCTTTTACTGTAACAATATTTGTAATCTGCTACACAAAAACGCTACAAAAATGCCAGGCATGTTTAGAAAACCTCTCTAGTATTCGCATAATCTTCAATTGCGACAGCACCAGTGGGACTTGACGTGCAGCGATCAACCCTGGAGTAC
This sequence comes from Hyperolius riggenbachi, assembly GCF_040937935.1. Classification (NCBI taxonomy): domain Eukaryota; kingdom Metazoa; phylum Chordata; class Amphibia; order Anura; family Hyperoliidae; genus Hyperolius; species Hyperolius riggenbachi. The sequence continues at coordinate 427,254,107 of NC_090650.1, forward strand.
ACAGGGTACTATATCAAATATGATGTCAGGATCCGCACCGTCTAAAATAAGTAATTTATTGTAACATTTAAAAATCCAATACAGGCAAGATGAGCGTGAGCCGGGTCACCATGACGCACAGCGTTTCAGAATCTAGCTCTTTCCTCAGATAGTTCAGGCACACACTCTGACATCATATTAGAAAACCTCTCTAAACATGCCTGGAATCGCTCTGAAATCTGCTTCAAAAACCTCTAGCGTTTTGCAGATCTGCTAGAGGTTTTTGGTGTGCACTGGCCCTTTGTCTGCTTCCATGAAAGCAGGGAGTAGACCCACTGCAGATTTATTTGCAGGATTGGTATCAGCTGTAACAAAGAAATGCTTTTCTTTAAAGGTTATTATGCTGTTGCGTATCTTTCAGAGCAGAGCGGAAGTTCTGAGTTCAGGTCCGCTTTAAGAAGACAAAGAAGTTACAGCAGCATTTTGTGCATAATGGGGGCTTTGAAGGACTAGATTTAATAGGTCAGGTGTGGAATAAAAGTGCACTAATTCTCTTATTGACATTGTGTTACGTGACACAGATGCCGGGAATAACCCGCTTGCCCTGGAGGTGCTAAAAATAATTCCTGATGGGTTTTTAATGGTGACACTTGGCACTTGAAGGAAAAATTGGAGAGCAATTATCGGGAGCATACAGTGATGCACTACACTTCTGGCTGCAGACGTCCATGAGAAGGAATAAATTACCGGGATTCTTCACTTCATATTTTACTTGGCTCGAGTTTATTGTTCACAAAAAGAAAAAAAACTATAAGAAGCGACGCGTTTTACAGCAAATGCTGGCGTGAGTGAGGAGCGAATCCAGACAAATATGCTTCTCCCTTGTGTAATGAGGAAGCTTCTCACCAAGGACTCCAAGCCCCAGTTACGTTTCTAATGCTTTGAGTGTATATGTTAGAATTTGCATGAATTAGTAAAAGCTTTCTCGCCTGCATTATTTTCATGTTCAGATTTACGTTTGTATGCAAATTTTCACACATTTCTAAACCACAGATAATGAATGTCAAGGGGAATTTGCATGCGATGTGCAAAGTTATGGTGCGATAGATACCGTATATACTTGAGTATAAGCTGCCCCGAGTATAAGCAGGCCCCTCAACTTTTACCCCCCCCAAAAAAAACCAGGAAAAAGTTATTGACTCAAGTATAAGCCAACGTAGGTAGGTCATCCAGCAGTGATCTGATAGCGGGGAGGGTCTGGAAGAAGCCCCAGGTAAGTACATCGCAACTTTTTGCCAAACTGGAGGGGAAAGCAGTCAGGATGGGGGTAGCAGCGGTCAACGGGAAGGGGGGTTGCCCCCCCTTTCCCCACCTGTGTCCCCCATCCCCACTTCCCTCCAGCTATTTGAGCAAAAGTTGTTAAAAGTTGTTAAAATGTAAAGTAAGCAACGAGCAGGGATGCAATGTCAGCCTCTATAGTTCGGAGGGCAGCATTGCAGCAAGTGACGCGGCAGCGGAGGAACTCGAGGTAAGGTTCCCAGCCGTACAAGCTGGCACTACTGACACGGTGGGGGGACCAGGCAACACAGGAGGGGGTAGAGGCAAGAGGCGGCAGCTGGAGGATTAGATGGCCACAGCGGGACACACAGGCAAGGAATCCCCAATGACGGCGGGTCTCGGTTCATATCGGCAGGCGTTCGTAAGTCGGGGATTCCCTGCCTTTGCCATATAAGACGCATTTTTCTTAAGAAAAAGTGCGTCTTATACGGCGAAAAATACGGTAGTGCCTCTGAGGTGAGAGAAGACCACAACTAGCAGACCCATTGCATTTAATGAGCATAGACCATCCCAAACCAGAAACCAAATAAGTTGGCAATGTACTTCTAATGATAGACAAGGAAAAAGAAAAGAGGGAAAGAAGAAAAGGGAGAAAAATAAGAAAGGTCATGGCAGGGGAGTAGGCAGGGCCCACAGGACCCCCCAAAAGGGGACAAATAGTGCCCTCTCCACACCAGGGAAATGCAGAATAGATCTCCACTAGAATGGTAGTAAAACACCCAATTAACTAGCCAGAAGCACTGAATATTGCTCTGATTCCCGGAATTCAAACCAGCCAAACCGGGTTTTCCAAAACTGCTCCCGTCTGTCCTGAATAGTAGCTGTAAGATCCTCCATCCTCTGTATCTGGTCTATTTCCCACAGCCACTCCCGAACCATAGGGGGGTTTGTAGATTTCCAATGCATGGCAATCAGGGACCTGGCTGCATTAACAAGATGTCTGGTAAGGGTTTTCTTGTATTTTCGAAGGGACCAGGAATTATGATGTAAGAGAAAGAAGGCTGGAGAGTCAGGCGGGAGAACATTGGTCAGTTCATACATAATGTTTCTAACTTCAGTCCCAAATTGGACAAGCTTACTACATGACCAGAAAATGTGTAATATGGTTCCCATCTCCAGTCCGCATCTCAAGCATAAATGAGTAGAGCTAGGAAACATGAAATGCAGTCGGGAAGGGGTCAAATACCATCTCGTCATAATTTTGTACCCTGCCTCCTGGGCTGGGCTCTAGAGGAATTGGAGGATTTATGAGTTAACACCAAAATCCTATTCCATTGCTTATCAGTAAATGAGAAACCTAATGCTGGATACACACGGTGCGTTCGCGCACTCGATTTTCCCATCGATTCCTGTCGATTCGTTTATTTCCAACATGTCCGATTTGGATTTCGATGGATCGTTAGGTCGATTCGCATGCAAAGTATGCTGAATCGACCTAACGATTCATCGAAATCCAAATCGGACATGTTGGAAATAAACGAATCGACGGGAATCGACGGGAAAATCGAGTGCGCGAACGCACCGTGTGTATCCAGCATAAGTCCTGTTCCCATCTGTCCCTGAAGGGACTAGAAGGAGCGACCGAGTCGTTCAGTAGTGAATACATCAATGAGTTTGTACCTCGTAATTGGCCCTCACCCTGACACGTATTTTCAAAGGTAGATAGGGGTCAATCAAAACTGGTTTTCGAGCCCTGAGTAGTGATGTTGCGATCCTCCGATTTTCAGTTCGCGAACCCCGTTTGCGAATTTCCGCGGAAGGTTCGGTTCGCGCAAAAGTTTGCGAACCGCAATAGACTTCAATGGGGAGGCGAACTGTGAAAAATAGAAAAAATTATGCTGGACACAAAAGTGATGGAAAACATGTTTCAAGGGGTCTAACACCTGGAAGGGGGCATGGCGGAGTGGGATACACGCCAAAAGTCCTGGGGAAAAACCTGGATTTCACGCAAAGCAGCGTTTTAAGGGCAGAAATCACATTGAATGCTAAATTGGAGGCCTAAAGTGCTTTCAAACATCTTGCATGTGCATACATCAATCAGGGAGTGTAATTAGAGTTCTGCTTCACACTGACACACCAAACTCACTGTAATGCACCACAAACAGCTGTTTGCGTAGTGACGACCGTGCTGGACTGATGCGCAACATGGCCAGAGTGCAGGCCCTGGCGGTTTTATTTTATTTTATTTTTTTTCCAAGTTAATTTTTATTGAAATTTTTTAACATACAATTAACATACACTGAACATAGTAAGAGGTAAAGTAGAGTACAAAACCGTTGGTAAGTAATTTTTCAACAATTCTAACAGATAATAGGTAACTGTACACAGATAGTTTACTGTATATTGGGGAGAGTTGTACTGTAGTTTTCTTTAATCAGCCAAGTTGAGGGGTCTGGCTGTTTCGTTGGGGAAGGAGGGGGGTTCGGGAGTCAGAGCTATTCTTTCTTTGCATTTTTAAAATCGATTTTCTCAAACTGCAAAGTCTTTTTGGAAAATTCTTTTTTTGACTTATAGCCACGATTCTCCTTAACATATGTAGCAATTTTGGTGTCACTATCATGTATGGTGGCTTTGCTATTCACTGCCAAAATCGGCACAAAATTACGTGAAAATTACGCAAAATTTTAGGCGAAATTACAAATCACTATATGAAATCAATTGCATTTAAAAAACGTAATTACACATAAGCGTGAATGCAAAAATGCATGCTAAATTTCACGTAATCGTAATTAGCTCATTACGATCATCACTACTCATCCTAACTAACTACTGAATGCTGGGAATATTCTACAAAACCTGCCAGTTTGGGGGTGCCCCGTGCTATCTAGCTTCCACAATCTGGATTAGGGATGCTCATTCGGATTCTGCAGAATTGGATATTTCCGCATTTTCAATTGTTAATCTGAATTTTAGCCCAATCACAGAACTCAAAAGCTTTGGGTCAACCAGGCAATGCAAAATTCTTCTGCAAAAACCGGATCACTGTGGTCATTTTAGACCAATCACAAGACTGATTTTCCATTTTTCCGATTCCTGTATTTCCAATTTCCATTTTTCCAATTTTTTTTCTTTTTCATTCTCTAATGCAAACAAATTCTAATAAAGTACTCTTCGAAAATCAGAAAATCAGAAATTGTAAAATTGGTGTCGGTGGAAAAAGGAATTTCCCCGGAATCGGAAATTGGCATTTCCGACCATGCCAAATTTTGATCTTGTTAGAATTGCTGAGATCCTTATGCTTGCCCATTTTTCCTGCTTTCACTTTCAACATATCCCTTTTAAGAAGTGGTTGTTCTCTTGCTGCCTGATAATATTATAAAGCATCCCTGGTTAGGCAGCAGTACAACAGAAAAGTAAATGTTTTTCACTTTATCTGTCAGCTATTATAATGTTATAGCTGATAAGTGTATCTGTAATTATTGATGGGAGAGGGGAGTTGTATATAATTGCATTTTGTGGGATGGGTAGTTTGTAATCATATGACACAGACATTTGCAGACTTAAACGCTCAGTAGCCTGCCATCCACCCAGGGACTGTAGGCTACCTTCCCTTGGAATTGTCTGTACTGCCCCAGTTCAATCAAATGTTTCTAACATTACATCCACCAAGAGGCTTATATTGATAAAATATGTAAGCAGAACTACTTAATTCATCCTTTCCTCACACTTCCTCTGTCGCTTATAATGTATAAAAGAGCCGAAATGCTTTCTTTAAATCTCTTGTCAAAAACATGTTCTTACAGCGGAGCTACCGCTTCCCACATTGTTTTAATAGATTTGACATTGCCATATTATTATAACTTATCAGGAAAAAAATCTTGCTTTGAAAAAAATGTCCTTGAAATGGTTAATAAAGTGACTTTCACTTTTCACTGGAGCCTTATAGTAATGAACAGAAAGGAGGCTGCTCCACACTCCCTGCTGCCAGAAGACAACTTTTTTTTTTTTAAGGAATAGTGAGCAGAAAAAAGGCCTTGGTTTGCTAAGCAAACAATGGGCTTGATTCACTAAACTGTGATAATTCAAATATCACACCTTATCAAACATAGCACTCCTTATCAATGTTAACACACCTTATCAGAGTAGCATAGCGAGCGCTACGAGCCTGCAGAGGCTCAGGGCAGGACGAGTGCCATTGCCAGTTAGCAGGCATAACTAAGTTCGTAGCACTCGCTATTCTACTCTGATAAGGTGTGTTAACTTTGATAAAGTGTGATATCTTTGATAAGGTGTGATATTTGAGTTATCATGGTTTAGTGAATCAAGCCCAATGTGTGAAGCATTTGGGCAACAGCTGTACTGATTCTGTGCAGCAGACTACTATTTTCTTCAGATGTACAACCCCTTCTGAACTAGATAAGATAGAATTGTGCAACATTGCTGCTTTCACTACCAATTGCACTGCACCTGGGTTACAAATCCAGGGCTGTAAATTATTCTCTCTCTTCAGTAATTCATAGTACACCCATCCAATTTGGACTGGCCAGTGACTAGCAAATTTTACCACCTTCATGTAGCATAAGGGCCAATAAATTCTGAATACTAGGAAGAGATTGTGTAGGTTAGCTGAGCTCTCATACTACATGGAAGTGGTCAATTTAGGCAATCATTGGACAATCAGAATTGGATGTGTGTACCAGGCTTGAGTGTTGTAGTTCGACTCTCAATAATAACTAATTACAGGCCATGAAACTATTGCATGTCAGAGAAACATTTTAAAGTGGACCCAAATTAAAAATACAAGATTTCAGAAATAAAATCTATTTTCTAAATTATAATAATAAATAGCAGCCTTTTTTTAGCTGCATGATGACAAATATAAAATATTTTACATTTATTGGAGGAACCCCTCCCTTCCTTTCATATTGCCGGGACAGAATCCAGCAAACTGGTGGAGTAGGAGGTGTCCAGCACAGGAGGAATTGCTAATGGCTGCCACCTGTATAACCCTAGTTATGAAATAAGAAGGGTGAAAAGCATGCACTGAAATGCTCATAGGCTTGAAGGAGTGTTTATTTATCTTTGTATGTGTCAGAGCGGTGCAACTAAATATTTTAAACTAAAATAAAGTTTGGTTTGGGTCTGCTTTAAAGATCAAGGAACAGATAAGAAATGGTTAGTAATTTTAACCACTTAATGACAAGCTGACTTATAAAAACGTCCTGCAAGAGCCTCTTAACGACTCCAGGACGTTTTTATAAGTCAAACAGTGCTGCTGCCGCTGTGCGTGTGCACGTGTGCGCTCCCGAGTGTGCACGTGCATTCCGGTGCGCATGCACATGAGATTAGTGAAAAAAGCACCATAGAAAAAATACACCTTTATTTCCAAATAATATGTTGTCACCATACTTTGTACTAGGGACATAATTCAAATCTTGTGATAACCAGGACAAATGGGCAGATACAATGTGTGGGTTTTATGTACAGTAGCAGTGTTTATATTAAAACTATAGGGGATGAAATTGGAGAAATAGTGTATTTTTTCATTTTTCCTTGTTTTTCCACTTTAAAATGCATAGAAAATAAAGTAATTACTGAAAACAAACATCAACCCCAAAAAGCCCAATTGGTGGTGAAAAAAGATATACAGTAGATCATTTCATTGTGATTGGTAGTGATTGAGCTATTGGCAAATGAAAGGAATGAGCGCTGAAAGGTGAAAATCGCTCTTGTCCGTTAGGGTAAAAAACCCTTTGGAGTGAAGTGGTTAAATAGAAGCTGCACAATTTAAGGGAAAAAAAAGTCATTAGTCACTTGAAAAAATAAAGACTTGAGTCACTTAAAACTAAGATAGTTAGCTTTTAAGAACAAAATAGGTGAGTCAGTTAATTTTAGGCGTCACATGGTATCTGGTAATTTGGTAATTGCACCAAACTTGTACCTGATGTGGTGACCGGTAGTGTCAGGCATAGGGCAAGGGGAGCATGAGCTTTCAGAGTATGAATGGGGAAGGATTAGTGTAAGGAGTAGGTAGAGGAAGGGTTAGTGTGAGAGGTAAGGCTGTAGTAGAATATTGGCAGTGTTACAACACTGTCCATCTCTAATGACAGATGATGACATTTGGCCAATTGGAGAGGCTTAGTACAAGAGGAAGGGGCGGGCAGAATTTATGAATTAGGCCCAAGTCTCATTACCTTAAACAGAAACCGTGACCAAGAATTGAATTTCATCCCAATCAGTAGCTGATACCCCCTTTTACATGATAAATCTATTCCTTTTCTGAAACAGATCATCAGGGGGCTCTGTATGGCTGATATTAAGATGAAACCCCTCCCACAATAATTTCTGAGGACCATGGTACTCCTGGCAGTTTCCTGTCTGTGAACCTTGTTGCATTGTGGGAAATGGCTGTTTACAGCTGTTTCCAACTGCCAAAACAGCAAGCAGCAGCTACATCACCTGCCAGCAGTAAAAATGTGTCACCATGTGATAAATGTCAGAATGTAAATCAGGGATTTAAAATATTTTACAATGGCCAAACACTGATTAAATCATTTATACATAATTATCGTAAAAATTAAGCACTTTTTTATTACATTATTCTCACTGGAGTTCCTCTTTAACAGATGGACATGGGATCACAGCAAACCTGTGTGTATGTGGGGGGGGGGTGCTTCTGAATGATCCAGAAGCTTCTCTGATCCTCCTTCTCACCGTTGCTTTCCTTTCTGGGTCCTTCTTCTTCATCGAGGCTGTGCTCCTGTCGGTGTGCAAGTGCAGGGCGCTGTACAGACGCAAGAACAATCTGTGCCAGTGCAGAAGCACAGATCCACCCGTGCATGTCCTTCTCCCACATGGATGGAAGCATGGTAGCTAGAACATATTTAATAACAAGTCCCCATTGAATATGTTCAGAGGGTCCCATTGTTAGGTCAGGCAGGGGCGTTGCTAGGACCCTAAGGGCCCTTTTACACTTAATCAGTTGCTCTCAGTTAAAACTGAAAGAAAACTGATTTTCAAAGTATTGCCCATGTTTTCCATGTTTTCCTATGGCCTCTTTTACACTTAACGTGTTTTAACTGAAATCTTTCCTATGGCCTCTTTTACACTTAACACGTTTTAACTGACATCTTCTTCTCAATGCACTGCTATGGAAAAAAATGCATACTAATGCACACCAACGCGTACCAACACATACTAACGCACACTAACACACACCGACTGATTAAGTGTAAACGGGGCCTAAGACATCCGGGGAACTTTTGGGCACGCCAGAAAAAATGGGTGGGGCCAATACATCAAAGTGTGGGTGAGGTCATGGGTGGAGCCACATTTAAATGAACTTAACTACAGTCTAAGTAGGCCTGCCCAGCAAAATGTTGGATGAAGCCCCCTTTCCATTAATACAATAAATTAATAAAATGCAGCATATCACATAAATAGTCTGTGCCACTTAAACATAACTATGCAGTGTTACCTGGCTCCTGTGCTGGCTGCTCTGGCTATCTGATGGGCAGGCTAGCCTGCTGCCAGGTGGTTTGGCAGTCCCCCCATAGCATTCACTGACCTTCTAGCAGATCCTCTAGCATGCTCCCATGGACCTCCCATTGAGGCACCACAACTCCCAGCATGCCCCCATAGAATTACCACAGCTCCCTGTTTGCCCCCATAAAGGCAACATGGCACCCAGCATGGCACCACAACACCCAACATGCCCCTACAGAGGCACCACAGAGCCCAGCATACCCATATTGATGCATCACAGATCCCAGCATGCCTGCTATCAAGGCACCACAGCTCCCAGAATGCCCCCATAGCAGCTCCACAGCTCTGACTCTGCATCTGGGGCACCCCAGAATCGATCTGTGGCACGTGCCACTGATCTTTGGGGCTCACAACACCTCTGGTCAAGGGGGATGGAAGAAGCCTTTGAACTATACATAGACTGCCCAATATGGAGATAAGTATACAACTTTTTTTTTCTCACTTGAGGTACCCTTTAAAGAGGAGCTGTTAGGTATAAGGTCTCAGAGAAAATAAACACATACATCAGTAGCTAAATATTGGCTGTACTTACATTACATATGCATTTCACTGTCCACGTTTGTACTTCACAGAATTTTTATATAGTATTTGCAGAGAATGATGCTCCTGACAGCTCATGGCAGGTTCCATGTTTGTCTGTCTCCTATGAAGCCAAATGTGTCCTCATGTCCTGCCTGCTTCCTGATGATTCCACTCACAGAAAAGCTCGTACTGAATAACACAGTGTGCAGTGAATATTAATTAGCCATGTGGCTAGGAACAATAGTGGACTCCTGCAGTGTACTCTGCCTGGAGATTTATCAGCACTGTTAGCTGGACATGCTGTTGTAACTTGAGCCTACTTCTCACTAGCAGCCGAGGGGAGGGCCCCAGAATGCTTTGCTGTATGGTATGCGTCCTCTCGTCCTTTTTATGGGCTTGGGAATACAGAGCCTTGCTGTCAGCACACATCACAGTAAGAGAGATTTTTAACTTCAGTATTGCCTTTTTGACTTCCTTCTAAACTGTTTAACACAGGAGAATAGAGGTTTAAATTAGCTTTTGCAGCCTGACAGTTACTCTTTAACGTGCAATTCTGAGTGCTGAACTAGACAACTAGCCCTTTAAAATTAATGGAGTATCTATCGTAATACATTTTCTCCTCCAATTCCTTCATTCTTAATTTGCCTGGTAACATTTGCCCTTATGAACAGTGTGAATTCTGCTCTATGAATTATCTGCATAGAAGAATGATTTATTATTAAATATCTATTTCTCTTTAAAAAAAATAAATAAATAAAAAAAAAAGCATTATTTTCCCTTTCAGGCTTCAATGTAATTTTGTGTGCACACAAAATATTTACTAAGACTCCACAATTGAGGCCAACTTCTTTATAACCTTTTTTCCAATATGCTAAACGAGTATCCAATATAATTTGTACCGGGCAGCTCTTTCAGTGTGTCGGCAGAATGAAATCTGTGTTAAGAAGTCATTTTAACCTTGCAAATCATTACTTAGTTACTTAAATAGGTGTAATGACAGTCGCGGTAAAATATTTGTCCCCGGATTTTTCCTTGGCAATGATGCTTTTACAGGTTCATGCTGAGAGGGAAGAACTCTTATTTTGTAAATGTAATTATATGCAAAATATGAAGTCGCACACAGTTAGCACAAATGAAAATGACATTCAGGCTTGATATGAAATCGAAAGTGTAAAAGAAGTAATAAATACAAGACAAGGGGAGCTGGGAAAAAAGGGCGCAGGCAGCTAGTGGACAAAAAGGGCGCTGCCATTCACTCCCATAATAAATAACGTTTAATGGGCGCCGAGCAGGAAAAAAGGGCGCCGGAGCTAAATAAAGTTTACAAACGGCGCCCGGAGCTAAATAAAGTTTACAAACGGCGCCCGGAGATGTTTAATGATTTATAACTAAGCTTGTGGTGATTTACGTTTATAAAATGCACCCGTGCCGAATAACGTTTATGAAAATACTAAACATATTTATCTTATTTAAATAATTAAAACATTATTTAAATTTTTATCCCTTACTGTTTTTAAAACAATATTCACAAAATAAAGCGATCAGTACGTAATGTAAATTGCAATATATTTTTTTATTTAAAGTTTTATCCCTTACTGTTTTTAAAACATTATTCACAAAATAAAGCGATCAGTACGTAATGTAAATTGGAATATATTTTTTGGAGTCACAATTTGTAAAACATTATTATCCACATAATAAAGCGATGCCTAAGGGGGGTGGTTAGGGTTAGGCACCACCAGGGGGTCTTAGGTTTAGGCACCACCAGGGGGGGTCTTAGGTTTAGGCACCACCAGGGGGGTCTTAGGTTTAGGCACCACCAGGGGGGTCTTAGGTTTAGGCACCACCAGGGGGGTCTTAGGATTAGGCACCCCCAGGGGGGTGTTAGGTTTAGGCACCACCAGGGGGTCTAGGGGTTAGGGATAGGTACAGGGAGGGCTTTGGGGTGGTTAGTTTTAAGCACCACCAGGGGGGTCTTAGGTTTAGGCACCACCAGGGGGGTCTTAGGTTTAGGCACCACCAGGGGGGTCTTAGGTTTAGGCACCACCAGGGGGGTCTTAGGTTTAGGCACCAACAGGGGGGTCTTAGGTTTAGGCACCACCAGGGGGGTCTAGGGGTTAGGGATAGGTACAGGGAGGGTTCTGTGTGAGAGTAGGCTTAGGTATAGTTTTACTACAATTTTAGTAATATTTACTAATGTTTTACAACACTTATTACGAACGTAGTTATATTTATATCATCGTTATAAAGAATATTTTCAGATTTTATTATAAGAACAAACCATAAATGAAGGTTATTCACAATAATATACAATTATAACAATTAATCATATATTATCGTTATTTTAATAAACGTAATTATAAGTTTCACTTTTGAAATAGGGAAGATTAAAGTTTTAACAATTGCCGATTTCATAAACATTATTTAATGATTTTTAAATTTGTTAAACATTATTTGTAAACGAAATATAGCACACTATTTTTATAAATGCTATTCAAGATTAATTGTTAATTAGCGTTTACACCCCGCGCCCTTTTTGTCCAGGCGCCCTTTTTGTACGTACGCAAGACAAGGTGCATATTTTATTTTTTTTAACTATGTAATATTTTTATGGTAAGGCAGTTATTTTGTCTCCAAATACCTTAAAGGACCTTTGTCGCAAAAATCTTAAAATTGTAAATACATGTAAACATATACAATTAAGAAGTATGTTTCTTCCAGAGTAAAATGAGCTATAAATCTGACATTATCGACAGATTTTGGACTAGCCCATCTTCTCATGGGGGGGGGGGGGTCCTTTAGGGTTTTCTTTATTTTTAAGAGCGCTTAGTGAATGGCAGTTGCTCTGTCCAACAGCCAAAATACTGTGTAGCAAGCAGGAAAGCTGGCCAGCATCATTGTTTAAATCATTTTTTTAGGCAATATCTTTATAAAGAATAATAACCTTGCTGAGAAGAATCTCCTATGAAGAGATGGACTCGTCCAAAACCTGTCACTTCTGTCAGATTTCTACTACCTACTGTAAGTGACAGCAACATAGGAGAAAAGTAATTTATGGCTCATTTTACTCTGGAAAAAAATGTACTTCTTATTTGTTTGTTTGCACATATTTTAAATTTTACATTTTTTTACCATAGTGCCCCTTTAATTAAAATAGATAGGTAATATAATCTCTTACAGACCCTGTTTTAAAAGAACAGGCAAATGTTTGTGATTTTATGGGGGCAGCCATCTTTTTCATGAGAGCAGCCATCTTTTTGGTTGAAAGGAGGTGACAGGGAGCATGAGACACAGTTACAACTGTCCTGTGTCCTGATCACCCCTCCCAGCTGCGCATGCTAAGCTTCAAATCTCAAATTCATAATAAAAAAACAAATTTGCACCAAAACAGCAGAAGAAAAACAACAACATCAGAAATCCCATCATACTTTGCACAGCATCAGGGGACAAATGTCCAGGCAGTTTTCTCTGTGCAGCTAAAAATGAGGCTTGGGTAAGAAAAACAAAGTTCTGATGCTGTGAAACTGTTAAAGAAACACCAAGCCTTTTCAGTGCTGCTGAGTAGATTTTTAGTCTGGAGCTTCACTTTAACAATGAGAATAACAGAGATAGTAAACAACAGGAGGCACTGCCCACAACATGCCAGTGCAGATCAATATAGAAACTTGCCTACTCTCCAACCTTGACTGGTTTCAGCCTTTAGCCATTGTCAGGGGTCATGACCCTTGACAACAGTGAACCGCTGAAACCGGTCGGGTTGGAGAGTAGGCAATGACCCCTGGTGACTGCGAAAGGCTGGAGAGTAGAGCTCGGGTTGTATAGAGTGGACAAGTTTGTATATTGATCTGCATTAGCATTTTACTATTATTATTATTGAAAAGCGTCAACATATTCTGCAGCGCTGTAATGTGCATTTGCTATTTATGCAAACTGATGCAATGGGGACCTGTTTTCAAGGACCCACAATTTGTGAAAATAAATGTTTTATATTTGGAATACAGTAGAAAAATTCTGCACAGCAGAGCCATCAGAATTCGCACACCACACGCATAGTGTGCGATTCGCATGTAATGTAATTAATAGGAAAATCGCGTGCGTTTTTGCCACGCAAATTTCCATGCAAATTCACTTACGTTTTTGTGTAAAATTTAATGAAAAAGTACACAGGTCTTAAAACATTAAAACGCGCGCGTTTTTGCTTAAAAATTTGCATGCATATGAATTCGCGTCTGCAAGCGAATTAATTTAGGTATTTTCCGCAAAGAAATTCCAACACACTAATAGAAATGTAGCCTAAGTCTCTCCATACACTGAGTGGCAGCAGGGAACACATATTCTGAGTGTGGAATTTTTTTTTAATCCCTCCCACCTTCCCTCCGTCCCCCCGAGATCCAATCACTATGATCGCCTCTCATAGGCCTCAACCTATGAGAGGGATCAGGTTGCATGCCACTCCTGGGGACAGCTGAGCTGAGTGACAAAGCTGTCCCCTGTACAGTGCTGTGCTAGATCGCAGTGCCATACACATGAAAATAGCCATTTTTTTTAAACGGCCTGCCAGCTCCGCTCCGTGTCTCGACAGAGAACGATCATCCTTAAGTGTGCGCCTCCCCCCCAGGGGTAAGAAATGGGAGGAGTAGGTATGTACAGTGAGCTGTCCTGTTGCCCACCACTCCCACCATTTTCCTTCGTTCCCCTCCTTTGCCTTCCACATAACCCCTGGCAGCCTCTTCCGGGTCACTGAAGTCGGGGATTAGTGTGCCGGCGTTGGCCTGGCTGCATGCACCCTACAGCGCACAACCGCAGTCAGGAGCACTCTGCGCATGACGTAATTGTGGTACATGCACAGAGCGCACCTGGCCACAGTCACAAGCTGTAGGATGTGCGCAGCTGGGCCAGTGCCTGCACACTGATGCCCAACTCCGGGGACCCAGAAAAGGTTGCCGGGGGCATTTAGCAAGCAAAGGAGGGGAACAGAGGAGATCGGGTGGGCATAAGCTCACCGTACAGTCCTGCTTTCCCCCCATTACTCATCATATTTTTGGCTCTGGTATCCTTAAGGCATGTTCCACTGATTAATATAAAGCGCAGACTTTATGCATAAAATGTTACTCCATTGCCGCATAAAAAACCGCTTGGGTATGCGTTTTGTAACACGCATTTTTAAAAACGCTGGTTTTGTTGCATATTTTTCAAAAACGAATCAAAAACGCACATAATGAAAGTCAATGGTGACGCAATGTAATGCGTTTTGTATGCATTTTTCACATGTTTTTATATGTGTTTTTTTTATTTTTAAAACAATGTTTTCTGATGTATTTCCACTTCCTGTTGTCTTCCTAGTGATTTGCAAAAAATGCAATAGAAAAACGCATGCAAAACCATTTAAAATGCATATGCGTTTTGTATATGCAAACCACAAATGCAATAAAATGCATGCAAAATGAAAAGCACAGAACATGCACTTAAAGAGCAACTCCAGCCAACAAACATACTGTCATTAAGTTATATTAGTTATGTTAATTAAAATAGATAGGTAATATAATCTCTTACCCACCCTGTTTTAAAAGAACAGGCAAATGTTTGATTTCATGAGGGCAGCCATCTTTTTGGTTGAAAGGAGGTGACAGGGAGCATGAGACACAGTTCTAACTGTCCTGTGTGCTGATCACCCCTCCCAGTTGCTAGGCAACGTGAATAACAACATAGGAAATCCCATCGTGCTTTGCACAGCATCAGGGAAAAACCCCTCGGCAGTTTTCTTTGATGGGTGGAGCTTAGCTAAAAATGCAGCTAAAAATGATGCTTTGGTAAGAAAAACAAAGTTCTGATGCTGTGAAACTGTTAAAGAAACACCAAGCCTTTTGAGTAGATGTTTAGTCCGGAGGTTCACTTTAAGGGCGTCCCTGCCTCCTGATAGCTGCCAAAGCTTTGGTGCTTCCAGCCCTGAGTTATCTGGGTATTCCTGTTACCTTTTCCTTGACCTGAATCCTGCTTCCTGACTGTATCTGTACCTGCTTATTTGTTGCAGAATCTGTTTATCAGAAACCTTTTTCTGTTATAAGAAACCTGTCCCGACTTTGCTGCTTGTCAGCTCCCTTTGTACTATGCCTGTATTTGCTAATCTTTTGCCGGCCCTGGTATTCTGTCCTCACTTTCAAATATACATTATATGTTTGTTTATATTTACAGATTGTTTTGCCCTGTAAATAGTTGGTTAGATTGTCAGGATTTTAGTTGTGTGTGCACACTGCATTTCCTGGTTTATTTGCTGACATCCTGCATATGGTTTGCATGTAAGTTGCATTATCATTCCTATATGCACATTTTTGCACAAAAAAAGTATCACTACTATGTCAATTGTAGTGTTAGTTGACAAAGTAGCGGCCGCTAGTGAAATATCTGTAGGGATACCTTACAGGACTGCCCGCATTTAAGTTTACGTGCATTGCTATGCAAGCAAGACATGTAACCATGGAAGGAACGCTCCTTACATAGCAACGAGTGCTGCTATGTAAGGCGTGCTTAGCGAGAGCTCTCTCTCATTAAGCTGCACTGCATTAGAGGAGGATGAAAATGGGGAACAACACATGAAAAAGTAAACTGAAAGAAAGGGGCTGCTGTACATGAATGATATGTACATTGAAAAGGGGGTTCCACATGGAATGGGGTTCCACATGGGCCTCTATGGCACAATAAAGGGGAGTCACAAAATACTTGGCCTAGGGGCACAAAAGTATAAATTCCGGCCTTGTGCACATGTAGATAATAAACTACTGATATGCTAACAGGAAGAGAGATTCTGAATCATCCATGAAAAAAGATGTTCCACTGATTAATTGATTTTGTGTAAATGTTCGTTCTCATTGGCAATCATTATAGATCACTCAATCTGTTGCAAACAGCCACAACCATGCATACCTCTGAATGTTTTGAGATAGGAAAGAGGGACATTTAAGCCACACCCCTACCACACCTCTAATCGGGCCTAGCACACCCCCTAGTCATGCATACCATAAAGGTTTTATAAGAAAAATATGTTTTATCATTTAAATCACTGGTCCTTTCTATCCTAGTTCACTATCCTTCCAAGGGCATAGCAATAGGGGTCACAGAGATTGCGACTGCATCGGGGCCCTTGGGCCAGAGGGGCCCCCAAAGGGCTCTCCCTCAGCTACAGTATTAAGTCTCTATTGGTCCTGTGCTCATTAATAATCACTTCTATAGATACTTTGAATATTGGTAATCATTAACAAGCTGTTCCCCATCCCCATTGGCGGGTTTTGGTGCGCCGTATCAATTTTTATGTCTAGATTGCTTGTGGGGCCCCGCTGTAAAACTTGCAACGGGGCCCACAGCTCTTAGCTACGCCACTGTATCCTTCATATTAACATTTGAAAAATGTGAAAAAAAAATCTATCAGTTTAAGGGCTCTTACACAGTGGGACGTTGCATTGCAGGGGACGTTAAGGTCGCATAACGTTCCCCTAACGCAACACATGGTGGAGCTAGAGCTACATAGAGCCGCGTTATGCAGCTCTTGGTGCACCATTTTCGTTGGATAGAACCGGCAATGATTCATATGAATCATTGCTAGCAGACAGGGAACCGAGAATGATTCATATGAATCATTGCTAGCAGGCAGAGAATGATTCATATGAATCATTGCTAGCAGGTAGAGAACTGGCATTGCAGTGCAGTGAATATTAATTAGCCATGTGGCTAGGCAAAATAGCGAACTCTCCCTTCCCCCTCTCCTGCACACAAAAAAACAATAAAACAACATTACTGAGCATGTGCAAACAGTCTAACTCGGCTAAAACCTCGTATAATGCACAGCATGCTGCATCTTCATAGAACGTGCAGCGTTACACTGTAACGCAACGTGGGCACTGTGAACAGCCCATTGATTTTTCATTGCTGTGAGTTGGGCTGCGTTACAGGCTGCTCTAACTTGCGCCTGTAACGTCCCACTGTGAAAGCAGCCTAAAGGACCGAAATAAAGTTTAAAGAGTCAATTAAACACATTTTTCTGCAGAAAAATACATATACTTACATGGATATGTACATCAGTCCAAAAAGAGCAGCAAATGAGGAGGAAAGAGGGACAGGGTTCCCAAAGAGGGACTGTCCCTCCCAAAGAGTGACAGTTGGGAGCTATGCCCATGGCTAAGCTTTTTCACAACGTCCCACAAGGTGACATCCTGGAAATCTGGAATAGACAGATGCTAATGCTAATGCCACCTACCTCATCCATAACCGTGCAGCCCTGTACATGTTTGGCGGGGGAAATAAAGCTTGAAGCCTTCAAAGGGAAACAAAATCCATTTCTGCAAAGCATCACAAATTGCCTTTGTAAATAATTAAGCAACCATTAAACAATGGAGGGAACGTGCTATGTGGTTGAAGGCTTTTATTCTTTCTGCGGGTTGAAACGCACCATTACAGGTACAAGTCCTCAGCAATGCTCCTGTTGTATGAATCAAACAGCAGTGATTAATGTAATATATATATCTGTCGGCCCCTAAGTGCTGCCCTCACCATTGCCGGGCCTAGAAACCAAAAAAACGGCAAGACAGAAGTGATACAGACAGCATAAAATACCGCTGCAGCATTTACATTATTTCTGAACAGAAGGTTATGAAATGCACTTTGATTAGACATTACAGGAAAGGAATTGATGGATGGAACAGGATGATGATGATGGATGAGATGCCAACAGAGTCAATAATTCTTTGTAATAGTCACAATACATGCAAACAAATAGCAATGAAAGAAACCCTTTAGCTGCCTGACCTCTTCTAACCCCGGTGAGAAGGTTTGACAAAAAAGAGAAAAGAAAAGCCAGAGGACAAGGTGACCCCCTAAACACGCATACATCAAGTAACGGCACCAGGGAAAAAAGGTGTGGGTATAGCCGAAATGTTAAGATATTGTCTATAACAATATTTTTATTGTTTCTTCATCTTTATCTGAGATAGAATAATACATTTGTTGAAATAACGGTAATAAATTAAAAAAATATAGTCTATAACAATGAAAACGAAAATATATGCACAGTCCTAATATTTCCGATATTTTACTACAAGTAAACCTAAGCAGGGGTGCTCGGATACCCCTTTTTAAAATCCGAATTGATTCGGATCTGGATACCCAGATATCCGGATCCGAATCGGATATCCGAATCCGCGTAGATGCGGATATCCGAACGCATTATCCGGGATATCCGGATAGAAAAAAACGGAAGTGGCCTATAAATTGCTTCCAAAACGTTTTTTGAGGTAAATGATGCATGTAGCATCATGTTTTTTTGAAGGGAAACACTATTTATTATGTGGGTAGTTAAAAATACAAAAAAAAATGGCTGTAAATTAACATCAGGACTAGGTTCCAGACAGCGGTCGTGCAGCCCACATTGTGCCCAAAGTCCAACCGCACAACTGAGACATCACAGTTTTCAGCGCAGACACCTCCAAAACAATTACACAGCAATTGTGTTTAGATAGTTCACCATGGCACCTAGTGTTGGTACCACGGCACTGTACCGTACCACTGAAGCATCTTTCGGACAGCACGCTGGAAGGGGGGCAAGCAAGGACTTCCAGGGCATACTGCACCAGATTGCTCCAAATATTCAGGTGCTTGACCCAGTAATCCACGGGGTCCACAGGGGTGTTGCTCTCAAGCCCACTGTAGGACCCCATGTAGTCTGCTACCATCTGGTCAGGCGCTGGTTCTGGCTTGGATAGCCACATGCTGCTGCAGGCACCTCCTCAGTCGGCAGCTGTACCGGCGTGGTGTACAGCGCCTTTGTCAGAGACAGCAGGTTTGATGGGCGCCTGCTGCTGTGCTGGCTGGACTGTGAGGGAAAGTCTGGGGGAAGGCTTTCTCCAAGCAGCGAACCAGGGACCACTGCAATTCCCTCATCTGGCGCACAGGGTCTCCTCCTGCAGGCAGGAACTGATGCAGCTTCCCCTTCAGCCATGGGTCCAGCATCAGGGTGATCCACATGTCCTCCCAAGCACACATCTGCTTCACCCTTGTGTCATTGAGCAGGCACTGCAGCATGTGCGCTGCCATGGGGAAGAGGGCTGCCATCTCTGCTGACACATACTCTTCATCACCCCCAGTGCTGTCCTTTTCCTCTGATTCCTGAGCCTCCCCCCGCTCTCTCCTCCCCCGCACCACTGCAGCTGCACTCGGCTGTGCCTCCTCATCCTCAAGGTCAGGGACCTCCAACTCCAAGTCCTCAACCTCCTCCTCCTGACGCATAGAGGTGGACTGTGTAGGTTGCTGCTGCAGCTCCTGCTGGATCAAGGCTGCCTCTCCCACTTCCAGCAGAGCATCGAGGGCCTTGTCCAGCATGCACCCACTCACACAGCGACGCATGGTCCTGGCTGACCATGTTGGTGGCCTCCAGGAAGGGTGCCAGCACCAAGCACACCAGCTGCATTTTTTCCCACTCTGCATTGAGGACGATGTCCAGGAGGTGGGTGGTGCCGGTCCCGAACACGGTGGCGTCTGCGGTGGCTCTGGCCAGGTATTGGTTGACAGCCTGCCTCTGTTCAACAACATGGCCAGGGTGGAGATCCATCGTGTTGCAACATCAATAATCAGCTGATGCCATGGGAGGTTCAGCTCCAGCTGCATGGCTTCCAGGGCCACTGAGGCACCGCCTGAGCGGCGGAAATAACCCACCATTTTCCGAGCCACTTTTAAAAGTGGGTCCATCCCCTGGTAGGTGCTCAGAAATTTCTGCACCACCGGGTTCAGGACGTGGGGCAGACAGGGGATGTGGGTGAGGTCTCCCCGGTGGATGGCAGCAACAAGGTTGGCCCCATTTTTGGCCACTACCTCTCCGACTCTGAGGCCTCTGGGGGTCAGCCAACTCCTCTGCTGGTCTCAGAGTTTGGCCAGGATATGGCCTGCCATCAGTCTCTGCTTCCCCAGGTTAAACATCTCCAGCAGCGCTTGGCAGTGGCAGGCCTTCACACTGCTGCTGAGGTGGGGGCGTTTGGCGGCAGCGGGTTTGCCGGGGGTGAAACCGGACCAGAGGAACCTGCTGCACTTCCCCTGACCCTGCTGCGGGGTGGCACCACCCACTGGATTGCTGATGTGCCCGATGCTGCTGTCCCCTCCTCACCCTTTTCCACCAAACTGACCCAGTGTGCCGTGAACAACAGATAGCGGCCTGTCCTGAACCTGCTGCTCCAGGAGCCCATGGTCACATGAACCTGCTCACCCGCCACATGATCCAGCCCACGCTCCACGTTGGCCATCGCGAAGTGGTGCAGTGCTGGGATGGCCGTGCGTGAAAACTGAAAAGTAGTGCTGGCTGGGTATTGGCCAATCCAGCGCTGCGCTCTGCAGGAGCGCACGCTTGTCGCTCCACTCCTGCACAAAGGAGTACGGGAGGAGCTGGGAGGACATAGCCCATGCAAGCAGGCCATTCAGCTGGCAGATATGACGGCTGGTGGGAGGCTGAGCCCTGACCACAAAGGACTTGCTCAAAAGGGGATGGTGGTGTTTTTTGGTTGCACGGGAAGAGGAGGAGGGAGCAGAGGAGACCACTGAGGAGGACTGGCTGCCTGAACAGGCCTCAGTGTTGGCAGGAGTGGCACTTGCAAAGGGGTTCTGGTGGTGGTTTTGGTCGGAACACTGCCAGCGCCAGCTTCCTTCAGCCTCTTGAACTCCTCATGCTTGTGAAGATGTTTGTTGGCAAGGTGGTTGATGAAGCTGGAGGTGCCATAGTTGGAGAGGTTGCAACCTCTGCTCAGCTTCATCTTGCACACGTTACAAGTCAAAAACTTGCTGTCCACTGAGGGCAGATCAAAAAACTGCCAGATTGGGGATGGTAATTTTCCCTTAAACCCTGATTGGGCTGCTGCTGCTTTTTTTCTCCCTACGGTGGTTGGGCCTGCGGTGGTTGGGGCCTGGGGTTGAGTGGTGCGGCTGGTGGTAGCGGCAGAAGATGAAGCAGCAGGCTGTGGGTCCCGCATTCCACGCCCACTGCTGCTCCTGCCAATGTCGGCGATGCTGATCCTCTGTGCCAGACCCACGGATGCATCCTCCTCCTCAGACTCAGAGCCAACATCCCCCTCCTGTGGTTGGTAGTAACGGTCATTCATCTCATCATCATTATTATGACCAGCATCATACTCCCCCTCCTCAAACAATTGCTGGGATGTTGATGACCCCCCAAACCCCTCTTCTGCTGACACATCAGGCAAGGACCCCCCCCCCCCCCCCAACAATCACCGTCACCATTTTTGACTCCTCCACAAACCCCAGTGTGCCCAGAATGTCCTCCTCAAAGTCAGTGGTAACAGCCCTGATTGTGCTCGCGGTGTCTGGACTACAGAGTGCGTTGCCTGAGGGTAGGCTGCCCGCTGGGGTCGACATGATGACCGACAAGTCCCCATGCACTGCTGGGCGGCTGCTGCTGCTCCTGCGAACAGGAGTGGTGGTAGGGGTGGAGGTGTCTGTTGTAAAGCTGGTAGTGGCTGCAGCAGAGACTGTCACACACACACTAACTAAAATCACAATACAACAAGCTAGCTAAACAACAATAAAAGAGTGGTATAGTACAGGTGTTTATGTGCAAAAACGCTGGGTTTAACACAGTAGAAAGCACTTGCTTTAGCCAAACAGCACTTGAGTGTCTCTCAGTGAGCAGTCACAAAGCAAGGACGAGTTCTCTCAAAAGCGGCCGCTGCTTTTTATACAGGGGGGGCTAGCCAGAGTTCCCCTCTGTGATTGGTTTCTAGGGCTTCTGCTGGTAGCCCTCTGATTGGCTCAATGACGTCATCTCCTTAGTTACTGTAATCGGATTCGGATATCCGCGGATATCCGGGTATGCAACCAAATATCCGCATAGTGCTATTCGGATTTGCACAAAAATCCGGAATCCGAATCAGAGTCGGATAGCTGAAAAAAGTTCAGATATCCAGAATCCGGATGAGCACCACTAAACCTAAGCCTCCTCTCAGAACCCTCCCTCTACCAATGCCTAACCCTAAGACTCTCCTCTGGTGGTGCCTAACCTAAGTCCCCCTGGTGGTGCCTAACCCTAAGACCCCCCTCCTGGTGGTGCTTAACCCTAAAACCCCCTTCCTAACACCTAACCCTAAAACCCTCTTTCTCCGCTGCAAATAACGCTAATACAAAAAAGCGATACGTTTCTAAGATAATACCATTCAAAATGTTAATTTATGATATTATAATTCTCAAAACGAATTTCCAAATGATATTTATTGAAACACTGATTCTCAAAATGAAATATTTCATTTGGACGCCCAAATAGAGCATTAGCCCCAGATGCATACATTTCCTGATTCCCCCTACACACACCCACACACACTGACTGACTGTCCCTAAATTTCCTTAATAAACTACTTCTAAGTTCTAACATAAATGCACAAGTAAGCCGTTATAAACTGCAACTAACAGAGACCTTAGACCACTGCTTAACCCTGTAGTAGCCAATTTATTTAGAGGCTTGCAAGAGCTCCAGGGCAATTTATTTTTTTGTTATGTTTCCTTGCTTCTAATTAGTACTGCTGTAATGTGTAACTATAGCCATTTGTCACTACTGGGCAGTGTAAGACAATACCAGAGGACATTTGCCTTCAGTTTCTATATTTTCTGCTAGTAAAGAGAGAGATCAAAGCATTCCAAGAATTTACAGCGCAACAGAAAAAAAGATGTCACAAGGGTTAACAATAATTTTAAGACTGTAAGTTAAACATATATACTTACCTCTAATGAGTGATCCCATGCTAATTCCTGTGGAAGAACTTGAGCCATACCCCCATAAATACCAGAGTGAGTGGCATCAGACCAATAAACCATGTCTGGAGTAGACAAACCCGATCTGTATTTTTTTGAGGGGGGAGGGGGCAGTGAAGGCATTACCATTCATCCCATAGAATGGCATGCATCGGCTGGCAAGAACAGCACACCCTACCATGAACCTCCTGAGTAGAAAATAATAATCTGAACAGTGTTTTTCTTCTGTCAGACTCAAAGTGCTCAAGAGCTGCAGCCACTAAGGGCCCACCCTGCAGTGTTAGGGAATCTTGCCCAAGGACTTCTTATTGAATAGGCACCGATCCTAGCCAGCCTGGTCTGCTTATGATACTGACACTCCGGCAAGTGCCAACCAAGCCAGAGGCGGAACTATAATGAAGCCACCTTAATCACATATTTCAGGCTGCAAAATCTAGGGGGCAGCGTTTGAGCAAATAGTTTGGGTCACCTGGTGCCTGCCTCCTCACCGCTTCCCCATCCGCCTTCCTGGCACACACACCACCCTCCTCACCCACACATCCCAGAATCCCTGTCCTCCTTTGACTGGTGGCACCTGCTGCCCTTCCCTATGATATCATAGCTAAGTGTGGTGTCGATATAGGATTCCTGCTGCTCCTTTTGCAAACTGGTGCCGATGGTCTCGTGGGCAGGACAGGATCTCAGCACCGTCATTGGGCTAATCACTACACTCAATCAGTAAGGGTAACATCTGATAGGTCACTACTATTGATCAAGGGCAGTGATTGATCCAATAATGGTGCCGTAGTCCCACCAGCTAGGTCATCTGCACCAGTTAGCAAAAGGAGCAGCAGACGACTGTGATTGGCCGGTCTGATGCCAACAAACCCACCAGATTGGTCGTATGCCAAAGCTTATCCTCTGACTTTTTATATGGGGTTTATATGGCGGGGGGGGGGTATAGATATAGGGGGCATCCTCGAAAGTTTGCGCCAAACAGCAGATAGTCTAGAATCGACCCTGAACCAAGTCTTTAACATTTTCTCTCCTTGAACTCACATTTTGGTCTTTGGGCATCAAAATAAATGAATAGTTCAGTTGACTATTATGATGTACAGTTATATTATATTGTATTTTTTGAATGCTCCCATACATCCGTACAGTACTACTCTACCTTGCCATGTACAATAGCATTGTATATTATTACATTCAATTGTATTATACTTCCCAGAACTGTATCACATTATGTCATACCTTATCATTTAATACGTTGGACTGTCACTTTTTCATTCTAGGCATTGTTATTGACTTCAGATAAATTACGAGCTAGATTTAAAATTTCCTTCCCACATGTTCAGTTATTCTGATCTCACTCATGGGGGACTCGAAGCCTGGAAGATTAATGAGTTGTGTAACCAGGAGGTGATATTTACTACCCTGAGATCAGGGAGGGGAGTGCCGCCCCTGTCCCCTCATTAAGTAAACACAGCGGAAGAGATGGAGTGAACTGGAGACAGGGAGGGATGATTTCATTTGAATGAGATAATGCCATTCACCCCAATCATTGTTTGCTTTTGCCAGGAATGTCAGATTCATATCTCGGGAATTACAGTGTGTTACATTTTCCTCTTTGAAATGTATTGGCCATGGTGAGTCACAGCCAGACCTCATGTATTGTGTCATTGTTGCAGCACGATCAGTGATGATCCTAATCAGCTAAGTACAATTATGCAAAATTTTGCATACATTTTCACATTTACGCTTTGACGTAATTACAATTTTTAAATTCAATTGATTTGTAATTTTGCCTAAAATTTCACGTAATTTTCACATAATTTCGAGCTGAATTTGGCAGTGAATAGCAAAGCCCCCATACATGGTAGCACATACCAAAATTGCTACATATGTTAAAGAGGAACTCCAGCCTAACAAACATGCGTCATTAAGTTACATTAGTTATGTTAATTAAAATAGATAGGTAATATAATCTCTTACCCACACTGTTTTAAAAGAACAGGCAAATGTTTGATTTCATGGGGGCAGCCATCTTTTTGGTTGAAAGGAGGTGACAGGGAGCATGAGACACAGTTCCAACTGTCCTGTGTGCTGATCACCCCTCCCAGTTGCTAGGCAACGTGAATAACAACATAGGAAATCCCATCATGCTTTGCACAGCATCAGGGAAAAAAAGCCCGGGCAGTTTTCTTTGATGGGTGGAGCTTAGCTAAAAATGCAGCTAAAAATGAGGCTTGTGTAAGAAAAACAAAGTTCTGATGCTGTGAAACTGTTAAAGAAACACCAAGCCTTTTCAGTTCTGCTGAGTAGATTTTTAGTCTGGAGGTCCACTTTAAGGAGAATAGTGGAGACAAGTTAAAAAAAATTCCAAAAAGACCTTGTAGTTTTTGAGAAAATCGATTTAAAAAATGCAAAGAAAATATGGTTTTTAAACTAAAAAATGATAGTTTAAAAACCATTTTTCTTTGCATATTTAAAATCGATTTTTTTCAAAAACTACAAGGTCTTTTTGAAAAATTCTTTTTTAGGCTTGTACCCAATATTCTTCTTAACATATGTAGCAATTTTGGTAGCAATAGCATGTATGGGGGCTTTGCTATTAATAACCACTAAATTCGGCACAACATTTCACAAAATTGTGTGGAAATTACGTGAAAAATTAAGTGATATTTTGAAATATTACATATGAAATGAATTACAATTTTCCCTGAAATTTCGCATTACAATTATGATGCGCAAATGGAAATTTGCCCACCACTGAGCACATTATGCTGTAAAGATGCCAATATATCAGGCGGCTTTGGAAGGCTGATTGACCAACCAATGCGGTTATTATTGAATTGGTTGAAAATTGGTGCCACCAAGTGCAGTTCCGGGACAAAATTGGTCGCGATAGTCGTTCTCGCCTGGTGCAAGACGTCGGGCCCAAGTTGGTTGATCGAGTATGCTGCGGTACATGGACGATTTCTAAATGAGCGACGAAACGCCCTCCGCTGCCACCATAATGTATAAATGTGCCCCCCCCCCCCAAGTGTGTACATTTTTATACATTAACTGTCCTGTGTCAGCCTCCACGTGGTGTTCTTAACCTCCGGGCGGCCTCTGGACATGCCACTGGCATATAGCGTCTAACGCCGATGCATAGCGTCTGACGTCAGATGCTATGCACCAGTGGCGTGTACAGAGAGCCGCCCGGAGGTTACAGACACCACGCGGAGGCTGACACAGGACAGGTAATGTATAAATGCACACACTGTGGGGGGCACATTTATACAATACAGTGGCAGTGGCGGTGCGGACACGGCGGGCTCAGCTGATTCCGTGAAGATTTCATGCTGAAATTGGACGGGAATCAGCCTGCAGTATATGGGCAGCTTCGATGAAGGGACAAATCTCTCTCTAATCAGATTCAAATCTACCCATAATCTTCTGATATATGAACACCTTTAGAGGCAAACTGATTTCTGATCTAAATAGTGACATCTAGGTTCACCTTTGAGAGCAAATGTAAATATTGCCTGGTACGTACCGTGCAATTTCCTGTCAGATCGGCAGGTCAAATCAAACCTTTTTTAATGGTCCGATCTGATTTCTGATCCTTTTTTCTGATTGATTTTGTACAAAAGTGATCAGAAATTAGTTTAGAAGAGTGATCGGATATAAAAGTGGGCCTGTTAGAAATTATCAATCGACTCATCCATCTGATGGGAAATTGCATGGTGTGTACTGGGCATTAAGGGCCTGCAGTAAAATATGCAAATTCATCACTGTTTTAAAGTCCTACTTCCGGAGGCATAGTAAGTATTTTCAAAAAAAGTTTCGGTGCCCCCTGGCGCTCAACACGTGTTGTACAAAAATGGGTGTGGAAGGGATTAAAGGCATCCCTAATACTGCTAATTGGGAGAAGGAGGCAGGGAACAAAGGTCACCTAAGGCTTGGTTGGTTCACACAGCACAAAAAAAGTTCAGTTTCCGTTAACAAAACAGAACAGATCCTATGCCAAGCGACAGGATCTGCTCACATCAGTCTGTTCCAGTGATGGGAACGCAAGAGTCTAGCAATAAGTCCGGATTGAAAGGACCTAACGCAAGTATACTGGGTGGATGGCGACAGGTAACTGAATGGAACACACAAATGAAAAACTGGTGCCTAATGTTAAAAACTGATCTGATTGGAACGGAAAAAAGATCAGTTTTTATCCAGTGTGAACCGAGCCTACTACTGTTACACTGGGGGGCAAAGAGCACCCTGGTACTGTTATGGAGGGGGAGAGGGATAGGAAGGAAGATAAATGCAGCACTGTACTGCTATAAGGAAGGGGGGGGGGGGGTAAAATCAGCTGAATACTCACCTTGTGACCCAGGAAGATGGAGTGATCTGGTACTTTGCGTGGGGTTGTCAGTGATCTTAAAGATCCAATCTGCTATGACAGTTGTTATCACCGCGTGTCACTAACTGCCATTATTGTAATCTTGTGCCAGTACCCATGTTCAAATATTGCGGAAATGATTGTTTGTCATTCAAAAAAAGATGGTCGCCGGAAAATTGCTAGGTGGGTATGACCAATAGTATTATAGTGTTTGTTGAGGAGGATTGGAGGAATAAGAACTGTTGGCCAGAGTGGGGGAAGGGTACTGAGTGAGGGCTGACTGAGGGTGCATTGCACTGGGGCACAGAACACTAGCATGAAGGTCTGGAGGGAGAGAAGAGGGAGTGAAGGCTGGTAGAGTGAAGGTGTCATAGGAGGATGGCACCACTTACCATTCACATCTCCCGATCTTCTCCCCTCTCTCCATGTGTCCGTCTTGTCAGCAATGCAGGAGAGAAGAGTTACTCACAGCTGTGGGCGGGACCAGCGGTATGGAAATGTGGGCAAGGTCATGAGGGATACTGAATGCCAATGCAAGGAGCCAGCTGCAAGGAGATTAGTGGTGGAACTGGCTGCAAGGGGCGGAACTGGCTGCTCTGGGGTAATCTGGGTGGACACCAATGGATGGGGCTGGCTTCACGCAGATCAGGGGGTGGAGCTAGCTGCATGGATTTCAATGGACTGGGCATTCATAGACATTCATGCAGCCAGCTCCACCCCCCCAACGATCTCCATGAAGCCGACCCCATCCATTGGTATCCATCCATATTAACCCACCCACTTGTCTGCTAGCAGCTGTTCCTGCCCCCAGCAGTCTCCACGAGACTTCACTATGCTTAGTGGGCTAACACAGATGAATGTGGCGGTGGCCAGAGTATGATGTCACAGACATTAGTAAAAAAAAAAAACAGCAGGTGCGCTTTGCGCCCTTAGGCCTCATTCACACTAGTGCGCGTCTGTCCGCTTTTCAGCAACACATATCAATCTGTAACATTGATGTGCTAATAAAAAGCAGACAGAATCGGGCATACTGTGAATGAGGCCTTAAAGGTGTGCGCCCGGGGACATATGTCACCCTTTGCCCCCCTCCCGCTACGCACCTCTGCCTAATTCACCTTTCCAGATTTTTCATTGTTATGAATAGTGTTGCTCAAATTAATTTCAGTTCAAAAGCCATTTGGGCTGGGGAAAACAATGTATGGAGGCTGCCATATTTAGTAATACCAGTTGCCTGGCTATCCTGCTGACCCTCTGTCTCTAATACTTTTAGCCATAGACCCTGAACAAGCATGCAGCAGATCAGGTGTTTCTGACATTATTGTCAGATCTGACAAGATTAGCTGCATGCTTTTTTCTGGTGTGATTGCAAATAGTATCCTTGCTGGCATTTGAACCAGGGACTCAGGGTTGCAGTGTGAGATTGCTAATCGCTTCTCCACCATGTCACCATAATAACCCTTTTTATAACCCTTTTTTCAGCAGTTAAATTGTTAAGAAACACAAGAAATTCCCACTTCTATACTCTCAACTGTTATATCATTTCAGTAAGACCTTGTAAAAGAAGACCGTACACATTAGCCGAACACCAGGACAGGAAGTGCTGCTATTTCTGGTCTTAGGAGATTTCATTAGGCAGGACTTTCCACTTCCTTGCACCACTGATGGGGAACAGGAGTCCTCTTTATGTCCTCTCTCTGTGCTCAGCGCCTCAAACCGAACAACTATCAGCCCCCAGCATGCCTCAGATAGTTTGTGTGAAAAGAGAGGAATAAGAAATAAAGGAAAAAAAAACATACATCCATTTAAAGGGGAACTTCAGCCTAAACAAACATACTGTCATTAAGTTACATTAGTTATGTTAACTAAAATAGATAGGTAATATAATCTCTTACCCACCCTGATTTAAAAGAACAGGCAAATGTTTGTGATTTCATGGGGGCAGCCATCTTTTTGGTTGAAAGGAGGTGACAGGGAGCATGAGACACAGTTCCAACTGTCCTGTGTCCTGAGCACCTCTCCCAGTTGCTAGGCAACGTGAATAACAACATAGGAAATCCCATCATGCTCTGCACATCATCAGGGAAAAAAGCCCAGGCTTTTTTTCTTTGATGGGTGGAGGTTAGCTAAAAATGCAGCTAAAAATGATGCTTTGGTAAGAAAAACAAAGTTCTGATGCTGTGAAACTGTTAAAGACACACCAAGCCTTTTTAGTTCTGCTGAGTAGATTTTTAGTCCGGAGGTTCACTTTAAGTAATATAAATTTAATTTAAAAAATAGATTAATATAGTAGGACCTGACCATACGCAAAACACGTCAGTGCTGTCGGGTCGGAGATCTTCAGAGATAAAAAAGGGACTCGTTCGGATTTTCATAATTGAAATATCTGAATTTCAGATCTGAAATCGACATTTCCAATCGGAAATCAGAAAACAGACATCAGATTTCCGCAGAAATACTGCATTACCGTAACTTGGTAATGTTAGCCCAATTACAGAACTCGGAAGCTTTAGACCAATCAGTGACTGCAGAGTCAACGTGAAAGTATCTGGAAAACTAAATGCAAAAAAATTACCAAAAAGAGGACTCCTCAGAAATTGCAAAACGGAAATCGGATTTCTGTGGAAATACCGCATTACTGCAACTTGCGAATTTTAGCCCAATCACAGAACTCGAAGCACTGGACCAATCAGAGAAGGCATAGTCAACTTGGAAGTATTTGGCCAATCAGAGAATGCAGAGTCAACTTGGAAGTATTTGGCCAATCAGAGAATGCAGAGTCAACTTGGAAGTATTTGGCCAATCAGAGAATGCAGAGTCAACTCGGAAATATTTGGCCAATCAGAGAATGCAGAGTCAACTCAGAAGTATTTGGCCAATCAGATGCGAGGAATCGCGGAAGAGCCGCCGCCATGAGCCAGCGGCGGGCGGCTCTTTCCGCAGCACACAGAGAGGCAGCCGCCTCTTCACATCATGAGGCGGCTGCCTCCATGCAGCAGGTGGGGCAACGCGGCGGTTCGCGCACATGTCCCCGCAGCGGAGACACCGCTGAGCGGGGCTGCGGTGGCTGGGACTCGTAGTCCCACAGGGTTTAGAGTGACGCGCGCGCGCGCACTCAAACAGCCCTTATGACACCCGGGAGAGAGTCAGCTGATCAGGCAGGTCAGCTGACTCTTACTCCGCTCCCCATTGGTCCAGCAATCTGGGAGGTGCTGGGGGATGCATAGGGGCATATATACTGCCGGCTGTTCACTCTTGCTTTGTCTGGCGTTGCGATCACATATGTGGGAGCACCCAGATCCGTAGTCAGATCCTTAAGTGTGCCGGGACCGGCTGGAGCCGTAATCCTACACTTAGCTAGATATTGATAGCTAAAGTACTAGTTTGATTGTGATTATCTGTTATGACAATTTGCCTGCTCGACTACTCTCTTGAACTCTGACCTTGTACCTCGATATTTCTGATACTCTGTTGCCGAACCTCGGCTCGTTCCTAGACTCTGTTTCTGCCTCCTGATTTTGTACCCCGATATATCTGATACCCCGTTGCCGAACCCTGCCTGTACTTTGACTCCGCCTTTGCCTACTGTATTGTACTTTATCTGTCCATGTGTGTACGACCTGGCTTGTCCGACCTCGAGAACCGACCTCCCTCTTGGAGGCGGTTCCTTGTTCTGTTAGTGACCCTTCCGCCTGAGGGTTACTTCC
This sequence comes from Hyperolius riggenbachi, assembly GCF_040937935.1. Taxonomy (NCBI): domain Eukaryota; kingdom Metazoa; phylum Chordata; class Amphibia; order Anura; family Hyperoliidae; genus Hyperolius; species Hyperolius riggenbachi. The sequence goes on from NC_090650.1 coordinate 427,285,286, forward strand.
AGAAGATCCTTCCTGCTGGCAGCCTGACTCCTCCTGTCTTGGAGAGCTCACGGTTGCGGAGGGAATCTGTACAGTACGTCTTGCTGTACTGAGGCCTAGTCCTCTAAGTGTTATTGTTACACCTAACACTACACTCTACTCAGGTGAACGGAGGTTAGCTAGTATATTGGATTATCGGTGATACTGCAGATCACATATAATCTGGTATACGTCTGTATTCCCCGTGACGCTGCAGGTCACCGGTAATCAGACCTCTCTGTGCTTCACCGATCGTTACAGAACGCCAGACCAAAACAACTGATGGAACGCACTGATCCTCTGACTGTGCTTGCCACTTCGGTGGATAGCATTCACCAAGCACTAGGCCAGCACAAAGCCTTAATTGATGCCTTATCCGGCTCCGTGAGAACCCTCCAGACATCAGTTGATTCAGTGCGATCCCCTCCTAGTGATGACATACGTATGCCTGTCCCTGAGAAGTTTTCCGGCCACAAGTCTGACTTCCGGAATTTCAGGAGTAGAGTGTTATCATATTTTGAATTAAGACCCCGATCCTCGGGGACTGAGACCCAACGGGTCATCTTTATTAAAACGTTGTTAACTGGGGACTCCCAATCCTGGGCATATAACCTGTCTCCCACCGATACCGCCCTGACCTCGGTAGAGGAATTCTTTAAGGCCATGGCCATAATCTATGACGACCCTGACCTTGCTGCATCCTCAGAGCGGAAGCTCAAACTTTTGCGGCAAGGCAGGGGTTCGGTCGAGGATTATGCGGCGGAGTTCCGCAGGTGGTCAGTCACCTCCAGATTTGATAACTTCGCACTAATGGATTATTTTTTGTCTGGGTTGACGGAGGAGGTCTCCGATTTAATGTTAACGGTACCCGAGCCCAAGACTCTTGATGAGGCCATATCATCGGCCATTCGAGTAGATCGCAGACTACGCCATCAGAGGCAGGCTAGGGGTAGTCACCGTGTCAGGGTGACTTCGTATGCGGCACCGGTTGCTGCATCCTCTGTAACAGCATCTCCGCCTGTCTCGCCCGCTCCGGCCTTGCCTTCACCAGAGCCGATGCAGATTGGTCGATCAAAACTGACCCAGGTGGAGCGAAGGCGGAGGATGACGGAACAACTGTGCTTATACTGTGCAGAGGCAGGGCACAGGGTGCGAAATTGCCCCAACAGGGCGGGAAACGGGTCTGCCTAGGAGTAGTGGGGGGTGACACCCTAGGCACACAACCTTCACCCCTTAAAGAGAAAAAATTACTTCTCCCTTGTACTATCACATGGGATGATAAGTCTGTTGCCACTGAGGCTTTCATTGACTCCGGCTCAGCGGCTAACTTTATGAATTTTGAGTTTGCTCAGGAGTTGGGTCTACTACTCACTCCCGTGAGACCCCCCATTCAGGTTACGGCTGTTGACGATTCCCCTTTGCAGCGGAATTGTCCCCTGTCACAGACTCCGGTTGTGAAGCTCACCATAGGGGTATTGCACGAGGAGCAGTTACAATTTTTTGTTTTACACATGTCCACCTCCACTATAATCCTAGGCATGCCTTGGTTGCAGGTTCACTCCCCACAAATAGACTGGGCCACAGGACAGTTGACAGCATGGTCACCTCATTGTTTCCAGCAGTGTTTGGGGAGACTAACATTAGGTCTAACTAAGGTACAGGTGGAAGGTATACCGGAACAGTATTCAGATTATGCCGATGTGTTTTGTCCCAAGGCCGCGGATAAATTACCCCCGCATCGCCCATTTGACTGTCCCATTGACCTTCGTTCTGGTTGTATGCCTCCTCGAGGCCATTTATATAATTTATCTGGTCCCGAGAAACTCGCCATGCAGGAGTACATCCGTGAGAATTTGGCAAAGGGGTTTATTAGGCCATCCCGGTCACCCGCTGGGGCAGGCTTCTTTTTTGTTAAAAAGAAAGACGGGGGTTTACGGCCTTGCATTGATTATCGTGGCCTCAATAAAATCACGGTGAAGAATCGTTACCCGTTACCACTTATAGACGATTTGTTCACACAGGTCACTGAGGCTAGGATATTTTCAAAACTGGATTTACGGGGGGCATACAACCTGGTGCGTATAAGGAAGGGCGATGAATGGAAGACGGCCTTCAATACCCCTGATGGGCACTACGAATATAGGGTGATGCCTTTCGGCTTGTGTAATGCCCCGGCCGTCTTCCAGGAACTCATCAATGAGGTTTTTCGGGAGGTCTTGGGGAAGTTCGTCCTAGTCTATCTTGACGACATTCTCATTTTTTCTAACAACCTCCCGGAACACAGAACCCATGTCAGGATGGTTTTAGACAAACTGAGGCAGAATCGGTTATACGCCAAACTCGAAAAAAAATGTATTTTTGAGGTCACGTCGGTGGCTTTTCTGGGGTATATAATCTCCACCTCAGGTCTGTCTATGGACCCTGCCAAGGTTTCTGCAGTCCTGGAATGGCCACAGCCGGTGGGGTTAAAATCATTGCAACGGTTCTTGGGGTTTGCGAATTATTATAGAAGGTTTATAAAGGGGTACTCCACAGTTGTCACCCCTCTCACTAGCCTTACTAAAAAAGGGGCAGACACCACTCATTGGTCTCCCGAGGCCTTACAGGCTTTTTCTAAGTTAAAGGGGTTGTTCTGCTCAGCCCCCATACTCAGACATGTGGACACTTCGTTTCCGTTTATTGTTGAGGTAGACGCCTCGGAGATCGGGGTGGGGGCTGTGCTGTCCCAGCGTTCTGGTCTTCAGGGTAGACTACACCCGTGTGCCTATTTTTCTCGAAGGTTCTCTCCGGCAGAGAGAAACTACGACATAGGCAACAGGGAGCTCCTAGCCATCAAATTGGCCTTTGAAGAGTGGCGTCATTGGCTAGAGGGAGCTGAGCACACGATCACGGTTTATACCGACCACAAAAACCTAGAATACATCGAGGGGGCTAAAAGGTTAAGCCCGAGACAGGCTCGGTGGTCGCTATTTTTCTCGAGATTTACATTTTTGATCACGTATACGCAGAGCCGGATTAAGGCTAAATGGGGCCCTAAGCAAAGTAACTGATTTGGGACCCCCCATCATGTCGTAATAGAATCAGAAGATGCAGCTGCACAGCAATATGTCGCACACACCGGGCAGCCGAGCTACTGGTTGCTATGGGCAACAGCACGCTTTCCTCTGTGCGCCAGATATCACAGCAGCAGCACTTTCCCCCTGCATCTCCAGCCTGGCAATAGCAGAAAGCTCTGGACACCGCCAAACCGGAAGCCGTTCCCCAGACAGAATTACATAACCACTCCCACCACCGAACAACCAATTTCCTCCCAAACTAGACAGCCACCATGCAGCCTCCATCCCAGTGAATACGATAGTCCAGCAGAGAAGGCAGCCGCAGTGGGGGAGAATGACAGCACCAAATGAATCACATTCACCTATTGCGATCCAAGCAATAGAGGTCCCGTCATCCGGAGCCCATCTGTCTCCTCTAGAGTGCTGCCGCTCTGTTACTACTACTATTACTACTTCCTACTTCATGTCTGATCTGAGAATCAGGAAGTTCAGAGCGAGCGGCTGCACTGTAGAAGAGACAGATGGGTTTCAGATGACGGGATCTCTATTGCTTGGATCATGGATAGGTGAGTGAGCGTTTGCCATCTGCTGCTATCATTCTTGCTGCAGCTGTGGTTCTCTGTGGGAAGGGAGGGTGGAGTGGGCAGCGGCAGAGCGCACAGTAGCAGGAGGGGGACCTAGGAGGAGAGCCTGGCTCTGAAGACAATCAGCAGCGCACGGCATCATTTGACAAGACAAGACAAATAACATTTATATCGCGCTTTTTTCCTGTTGGACTCAAAGCGCCAGAGCTGCAGCCACTAGGACGTGCCCTATAGGCAGTAGCAGTGTTAGAGAGACTTGCCTACGGTCTCCTACTGAATAGGTGCTGGCTTACTGAACAGGCAGAGCTGAGATTCGAACCCTGGTCTCCTGTGTCAGCAGCAGAGCCCTTAAAGGGACTCTGTGGATATGCCTTTAAGCATACCCACAACTAATTCATTACATCCTCACACCTACCAGCATGATGTTTGTAATTATATCCCCCTGGGTTCCTTATATTTCATTGCATTGTGCTGAATCGAGCTGCCAACTTTGGAGAAAAGTCGTCCTGTGGCCGTGATTTCGATCGTGAAAATATCGAAAACTAAAAGGCATAGAGCAGCCGTTTAGATATCATTGGAAAGAGGGGAAAGAGAGCTTTAAAATGATATGCATATTTCCATAGTTACTTCACTGCTCAGAGTCCCTTTAACCATTATACAATCCAGCCACCGCTGACTTTGGAGAAAAGTCGTCCTGTGGCCGCGATTTCAATCGCGAAAATATCGAAAACTAAAAGGCATAGAGCAGCCGTTTAGATATCATTGGAAAGAGGAGAAAGAGAGCTTTAAAATGATATGCATCTTTCCATAGTTACTGCACTGCTCAGAGTCCCTTTAATCATTATACCATCCAGCCACTGCTGACAAGATGGCAAGGGCTGGTTTATGTGCTAATGGGGCCCCTTTGACTCTGAATGGGGCCCCAAGTGACTGCTTTTGTTGCCTGGTCGGTAATCCGGCCCTGCGTATACGCCAGGTAGTAAGAATACCAAGGCGGATGCACTTTCTAGGTGTTTTGAGCCAGAGACAGCACAGCCCTCTGTTCCCGAGACCATTGTCCCACGAAGTATGGTGTTAGCCGCCACCGAGACTTGGGAGGACTGGAAAGAGACTTTGAGTCCTTTTCAGCAGGATATCCCAGAAGGGAAACCGGACGGGGTATTATTTGTTCCGTTACCACTCCGTTTCCAGATCTTGGAGATGGTTCATTCCCATAAGAACGCGGGGCATCCGGGAGCGTCTAGAACGCAAGATCTCAAGGCCAGATGTGTATGGTGGCCTTCGCTGGCCGCCGACTGTAAGGAGTTTGTCAGGGAATGTGCGGTGTGCGTGAAAAGCAAGCCCTCCCGCCTGGCATCTGTAGGTACTTTACAGCCTTTGCCCACCCCGAGTGAACCATGGACCCATTTGTCCATGGATTTCGTGGGAGAGCTTCCGAGATCGGAGGGCATGTCAGTTATTTGGGTGGTGGTCGACCGTTTTAGTAAGATGGCCCACTTCGTGCCTCTGAAAGGACTCCCCTCGGCCCAGGAACTGGCCGATTTATTTATCATCCATGTCTTCAGACTGCATGGCATTCCAGAAAACATAGTATCCGATCGGGGAGTCCAGTTCGTTTCGAAATTTTGGAAGGCATTTTGTCACCAAATGGGCATGAAATTGTCATTTTCCTCGGGGTACCACCCGCAGACTAACGGCCAGACGGAGAGGGTTAACCAATCCTTAGAGCAATTTTTGAGGTGCTATGTTGCTGAGACACAGAGCGATTGGGTTAAATATATACCTTATGCAGAATTTGCCCACAATAACTTGAAGAGCTCTTCCTCGGGTTTCTGTCCATTTCCGATTGTGACAGGTAAACTGCCTAAATTCTCTCCTTTGCCAGTTGCATCCACTCCGTTCCCAGCTTTGGAGGCCTGGCAAAGATCATTTAAAGACATGTGGCGGACCATCAAGAATAATCTCGTTAAAGCTTTTCAGAGTCAGAAAGGTCAGGCTGATAAGAGACGCTCGGTAGAGTGGAAATTTCAACCAGGAGATTTGGTTTGGGTTTCAACCCGTCACCTGACCCTGAAACAACCCTCTGACAAACTTGGTCCCAGGTTCGTGGGTCCATTCCCAGTTACTAGGAAGATCAACGATGTCACGTATACCGTTGATCTTCCCGCCAGCATGCGTGGAGTGAGGTCTTTCCACGTATCACTTCTCAAACCCGCAGCCCAGGTGGGTCCCACTCCTCCTCCTCCTGTCTTAATCGATGCCCAACCCGAGTATGAGGTGGAGAAGATCATAGACTCACGTACTGTACAGAACTCGGTACAGTATCTCGTGCATTGGAAGGGGTACGGCATTGAGGAGAGGCAATGGGTACCTGGGAACCGCATGCATGCGGATGAGCTAGTAAGGGAATTTCACGCTTTACATCCAGAGAAGCCCAGAAGGAGCTGTCCGGAGTCCACTCCTCGGGGGGGGGGGGGGGGTACTGTGAGGAATCGCGGAAGAGCCGCCGCCATGAGCCAGCGGCGGGCGGCTCTTTCCGCAGCACACAGAGAGGCAGCCGCCTCTTCACATCATGAGGCGGCTGCCTCCATGCAGCAGGTGGGGCAACGCGGCGAAACCGACGCGTTGGACGCTGCGGTTCACGCACATGTCCCCGCAGCGGAGACACCGCTGAGCGGGGCTGCGGTGGCTGGGACTCGTAGTCCCACAGGGTTTAGAGTGACGCGCGCGCGCGCACTCAAACAGCCCTTATGACACCCGGGAGAGAGTCAGCTGATCAGGCAGGTCAGCTGACTCTTACTCCACTCCCCATTGGTCCAGCAATCTGGGAGGTGCTGGGGGATGCATAGGGGCATATATACTGCCGGCTGTTCACTCTTGCTTTGTCTGGCGTTGCGATCACATATGTGGGAGCACCCAGATCCGTAGTCAGATCCTTAAGTGTGCCGGGACCGGCTGGAGCCGTAATCCTACACTTAGCTAGATATTGATAGCTAAAGTACTAGTTTGATTGTGATTATCTGTTATGACAATTTGCCTGCTCGACTACTCTCTTGAACTCTGACCTTGTACCTCGATATTTCTGATACTCTGTTGCCGAACCTCGGCTCGTTCCTAGACTCTGTTTCTGCCTCCTGATTTTGTACCCCGATATATCTGATACCCCGTTGCCGAACCCTGCCTGTACTTTGACTCCGCCTTTGCCTACTGTATTGTACTTTATCTGTCCGTGTGTGTACGACCTGGCTTGTCCGACCTCGAGAACCGACCTCCCTCTTGGAGGCGGTTCCTTGTTCTGTTAGTGACCCTTCCGCCTGAGGGTTACTTCCAGAAGATCCTTCCTGCTGGCAGCCTGACTCCTCCTGTCTTGGAGAGCTCACGGTTGCGGAGGGAATCTGTACAGTACGTCTTGCTGTACTGAGGCCTAGTCCTCTAAGTGTTACTGTTACACCTAACACTACACTCTACTCAGGTGAACGGAGGTTAGCTAGTATATTGGATTATCGGTGATACTGCAGATCACATATAATCTGGTATACGTCTGTATTCCCCGTGACGCTGCAGGTCACCGGTAATCAGACCTCTCTGTGCTTCACCGATCGTTACATCAGAGAAGGCAGAGTCAACTCAGAAGTATTTGGCCAATCAGAGAATGCAGAGTCAACTCGGAAGTATTTGGCCAATCAGAGAATGCAGAGTCAACTCAGAAGTATTTGGCCAATCAGAGAAGGCAGAGTCAACTCAGAAGTATTTGGCCAATCAGAGAATACAGAGTCAACTCGGAAGTATTTGGCCAATCAGAGAATGCAGAGTCAACTCAGAAGTATTTGGGCAATCAGAGAATGCAGAGTTAATGCGTAAGTATTTGGCCAATCAGAGAATGCAAAGTCAACTCGGAAGTATTTGGCCAATCAGAGAATGCAGAGTCAACTCAGAAGTATTTGGGCAATCTGAGAATGCAGAGTTAATGCGTAAGTATTTGGCCAATCAGAGAATGCAAAGTCAACTCGGAAGTATTTGGCCAATCAGAGAATGCAGAGTCAACTCAGAAGTATTTGGGCAATCAGAGAATGCAGAGTCAACTCAGAAGTATTTGTCCAATCAGAGAATGCAAAAAATGACCCCCCAAAAAAGACTCCTTGGAAATCTGCAAAATCGAAAGCTGCAAAATTGGTAATCGGCATTGGTCGAAATCTGAATTTCTGTGGAATCGGAAGTCGGCATTTACAACCATCCTGAGAGATCGCCATAGATGATACATTATCCTGCAAAACTAGCTGGGACATAGTGATAATGATCTGCCTCTTACAAGGTGCCAATACATTACTCAATTTTCCTGTAGCATCGAACATTCGATTTTATCATTTTATCGGATTGGGCGAGAATCAATTATGTTCCATTCTGCTGGAAATTGGCCGATATCTGGTTGGACACAATGGAAAATATTGGTGGTTAATAAGGAATCGGTTACTGTTCACATGATTTCAATCATTACAGAATCGATTTTTGTTTTCAGAGCATGGAGGCATCTTTCAGATCAATTAGTGAAGGAGAATCATATAGGATCTTGCTTGTAACACGTGAGCCACTAGTTGATTGACACACTGTAATTGATCACCCAAGTCGATCACTTAATCAATCAATGGAAAATCAGGTAATGTGTGGCTACCTTTAGGTTAAAGTGAACCTCCAGACTAAAAATCTACTCAGCAGAACTGGAAAGGCTTGGTGTTTCTTTAACAGTTTCACAGCATCAGAACAGAAGTCTCATTTTTAGCTGCATTTTTAGCTAAGCTCCGCCCCATCAAAGAAAAATGCCCGGGCTTTTTTCCCCCTAATGCTGTGCAAAGCATGATGGGATTTCCTATGTTGTTATTCACGTTGCCTAGCAACTGGGAGGGGTGATCAGGACACAGGACAGTTGTAACTGTGTCTCGTGCTCCCTGTCACCTCCTTTCAACCAAAAAGATGGCTGCCCTTATGAAACCACAAACATTTGTCTGTTCTTTTAAAACAGGGTGGGTAAGAGATTATATTACCTATCTATGTTAATTAACATAACTAATGTAACTTAATGACAGTATGTGTGTTTAGGCTGAAGTTCCTCTTTAAGCAATGCTGGCATATATATCTAATGTAATGTGTGTTACAGTATTTGTATAAAGCGGCTACATTAGCAACGAAGGGGATGCCTATGTAATGCAGGTTGAGCTAATTGCACAAAATGTGCAACCTCAGTAGCAGAAATACTAGTAAAATTGCAGTGCGTTCATATCCCTCCATATCAACTCTGGTTCCCTTTAACAATATCTCTGCTTCCATGAAAGCAGGAAGTAGACACACTGCAGATTTATTGCAGGATTTGTATCAGCTGTAACAAAGCAATGTTTTTCTTTAAAGTTTATTATGCTGTTGCATATCTTTTAGAGCAGAGAGGAAGTTCTGAGTTAACTTTTCTCCTAAGTTTGCTCACTGGAGATGCTTTTACACCTTATTAATAAAATTCCTATTAAAGCAGGCCTGAACCAGGGGGAAAAAACTCTTGGTTTTTACGTTTTTCCTCCCTCCTATAGATGAGATCCCTCAATGTCCTCCAGGTCTGCTCCATTGTGCCGCTGTCACCTGGCTTAGTCCATCGCTACAGCACATGCGCTGTCCCAGCAATGTGCCTCCTTGATTACGCTCCCATAGCCAGGAACACTCTGCACCAGAGGCGTAACATAAGACACTGCAAGGGATGCAGCAGCAGGGGGGCCCAGAAGCCACGGGCCCCCTGTTTTGTGAGACTGACAACTAAGGGTAAGGAGAGAAAAAACGTTCTGCTCTTTGCACAGTTGTTCTAATGACTGCATCTGCTCAGCCACTGATAAGGAATCATACAAAGTTTTGCAGACAAATATTTGTAGACAGTCCACATTTGTAGACAGTCCAGCAGGCTCTTGTGTACAGCCTGTTCTACCCCCAGCCTTTCTACCCCTCTCCAAGTGCTGTGTCCTGTAGTGATGCTTGAAAGGTCTGGGCACGGAAAGAAGGCGGGCGGGGGGCCCATCCAAAGTTTCGCAGGGGGCCCCGTGATTTCTAGTTACGCCCCTGCTCTGCACATGTGCGTTTAAAGGTCTTCACATGTGCAGAAAGCTCCCAGCTGTGGTCACACAACTGAGGTGGCTCACTGCCAGGAACGTGAAAGTGCTATATGACCCAGCCAGGTCAGAGAATTTAATTTGGGGTGACATCGGCCCAACAAAAGGGACCCGGGAGACAATGAGGGGCCCCAAAGCCTATGAAGTACTGGAAGAAGCACCAAGTAAGTAAAGTAAACTTTTTTCGCACAGTTCATGTGTGCTTTACTCCTCAAGTTAACAATGAAATAATCAAAGTATTTTTTTTTTTTTTTTTTAATTAAACGTACTGTTAGATATTGAAAAATTATTTTGTAGATAAGATTTAAAAAAAACCTCCTGGGAGACATCTCAAGAGCAAATATAATTGAATACAGACCCTTATCTCCATTAGAGACCTAATTTATTCATCCTTATCTGTTTTATCTAATGAATTATCTCTCCTTAGGCCCCATGCAATTGCAGGAGATTGAAAAAAAAACTTACTTAAAGGACCTCTGTCGGCAAAAATGATAAAATGTAAAATATATGTAAACATATACAATCATGGGCGTAACAATAGGCCCTGCAGCCCCCGCTCCCGCGGGGGAAAGGGGGGGGCGCTCGGGGCCGTTTTCTGGTGGCTGGAGGGGTGGCAGCCTGAGGGGAAAGCCTTGGCCACAGTCGGTGGGGAGAGGGGAAGTCCCTCCCCTCTCCCTCACCTCGGGGCTCTCCCCTCTGCGCTCCCCTCCAGCTAGTTAAAGTTTGGGCAGTAGGCAGCGGCGGGCAGATACATACCTTCTTCCTTGCGTTCCACCGCATACTCCTCGCTCTAGCGGCTGACGTCACTTCCGAAAGTGACGTCACTTTCGGAAGTGACGTCAGCCGCTAGTGCGAGGAGTATGCGGTGGAACGCAAGGAAGAAGGTATGTATCTGCCCGCCGCTGCCTACTGCCCAAACTTTAACTAGCTGGAGGGGAGCGCAGAGGGGAGAGCCCCGAGGTGAGGGAGAGGGGGGGGGGGACTTCCCCTCTCCCCACCGACTGTGGCCAAGGCTTTCCCCTCAGGCTGCCACCCCTCCAGCCCCCACAAAACGGCCCCGAGCGGGCCCCAGGGAGGGGGTGGGGTAGAGGGGGGCCTGCAATGAAATTCTGCAGGGGGGCCCGGTGGGGCCTAGTTACGCCCCTGTATACAATTAAGAAGTTTGTTTCTTCCAGAGTAAAATGAGCCATAAATTACTTTTCTCATATGTTGCTGCCACTTACAGTAGGTAGTAGAAATCTGACAGAACCGACAGGTTTTGGACTAGCCCATCTCCTCATGGGGGGTCACAGGGATTCTTTATTTTCAAAATACACATAGTGAACAGCAGTTGCTCCATCTAACTGCCAAAAACAGTGTACGGTGCGCAGGGAGGCTGGTCGGCATCTCTGTATAAATCTTTTTCAGGGAGTGCCTGTATAAAGAATAAGGGCCATGCTGAGAATCCCCTATGGATAGATGGACTAGCCCAAAATCTGTCGGTAATGTCAGATTTTTACTGTAAATGCCAGCAACATAGGAGAGAAGTAAATTATGACTCATTTTACTCTGGAAATTACATACTTCTTATTTGTATGTGTTTTACATTCTAAGATTTTCACTACAGTTCCTCTTTAACCACCCTGGCGTTCTGATTAAATCGCCAGGGTGGCTGCGGGAGGGTTTTTTTTAAATAAAAAAAAAAACTATTTCATGCAGCCAACTGAAAGTTGGCTGCATGAAAGCCCACTAGAGGGCGCTCCGGAGGCGATCTTCCGATCGCCTCCGGCGCCCAGAATAAACAAGGAAGGCCGCAATGAGCGGCCTTCCTTGTTTTGCTTATATCGTCGCCATAGCGACGAGCGGAGTGACGTCATCGACGTCAGCCGACGTCCTGACGTCAGCCGCCTCCGATCCAGCCCTTAGCGCTGGCCGGAACTTTTTGTTCCGGCTACGCTGGGCTCAGGCGGCTAGGGGGGCCCTCTTTCGCCGCTGCTCGCGGCGAATCGCCGCAGAGCGGCGGCGATCAGGCAGCACACGCGGCTGGCAAAGTGCCGGCTGCGTGTGCTGCTTTTTATTTCGTTAAAATCGGCCCAGCAGGGCCTGAGCGGCAGCCGCTGGCGGTGTTGGACGAGCTGAGCTCGTCCAGACCGCTCAGCTGGTTAAAGTGAACCCAAAGTGGGAGTTATATGGAGGCTGCCATATTTATTTCCTTTTAAGCAATACCAGTTGCCTGGCAGACCTGCTAATCCTCTGCCTCTAATACTTTTAAATAGAGTTGTGCCGAACGGTTCGCCTGCGAACGGTTCCATGCGAACTTCCGTGGTTCGCGTTCGCGTCCCGCAGGCGAACCTTTGCGGAAGTTCGGTTCGCCCCATAATGCACATGGAGGGTCAACTTTGACCCTCTACATCACAGTCAGCAGGCCCAGTGTAGCCAATTAGGCTACACTAGCCCCTGGAGCCCCACCCCCCCTTATATAAGGCAGGCAGCGGCGGCCATTACGGTCACTCGTGTGCTGCCTGCGTTAGTGAGAGTAGGGCGAGCTGCTGCAGACTGTCTCTCAGGGGAAGATTAGTTAGGCTTAACTTGTTCCTGTCTGGCTGCATACCTGTGCTGTGAACCCACCACTGCATACCTGTGCTGTGAACCCACCACTGCATACCTGTGCTGTGAACCCACCACTGCATACCTGTGCTGTGAACCCACCACTGCATACCTGTGCTGTGAACCCACCACTGCATACCTGTGCTGTGAACCCACCACTGCATACCTGTGCTGTGAACCCACCACTGCATACCTGTGCTGTGAACCCACCACTGCATGCCTGTGCTGTGAACCCACCACTGCATACCTGTGCTGTGAACCCACCACTGCATACCTGTGCTGTGAACCCACCACTGCATACCTGTTGTGTTCAGTGAACCTGCCACTGCATACCTGTTCTGTGAACCCGCCACTGTATACCTGTTCTGTTTAGTGAACCCGCCACTGTATACCTGTTCTGTTCAGTGGACCCGCCACTGTATACCTGTTCAGTGAACCCGCCACTGTATACCTGTTCTGTGAACCCGCCACTGCATACCTGTTGTGTTCAGTGAACCTGCCACTGCATACCTGTTCTGTGAACCCGCCACTGTATACCTGTTCTGTTTAGTGAACCCGCCACTGCATACCTGTTCTGTTCAGTGGACCCGCCACTGTATACCTGTTCAGTGAACCCGCCACTGTATACCTGTTCTGTTTAGTGAACCCGCCACTGCATACCTGTTCTGTTCAGTGGACCCGCCACTGTATACCTGTTCTGTTTAGTAAACCCGCCACTGCATACCTGTTCTGTTCAGTGGACCCGCCACTGTATACCTGTTCAGTGAACCCGCCACTGCATACCTGTTGTGTTCAGTGAACCTGCCACTGCATACCTGTTCTGTGAACCCGCCACTGTATACCTGTTCTGTGAACCCGCCACTGCATACCTGTTCTGTTCAGTGGACCCGCCACTGTATACCTGTTCAGTGAACCCGCCACTGTATACCTGTTCTGTTTAGTGAACCCGCCAGTGCATACCTGTTCTGTTCAGTGGACCCGCCACTGTATACCTGTTCAGTGAACCCGCCACTGCATACCTGTTGTGTTCAGTGAACCTGCCACTGCATACCTGTTCTGTGAACCCGCCACTGTATACCTGTTCTGTTCTGTGAACCCGCCACTGTATACCTGTTCTGTTTAGTGAACCCGCCACTGCATACCTGTTCTGTTCAGTGGACCCGCCACTGTATACCTGTTCAGTGAACCCGCCACTGCATTCCTGTTGTGTTCAGTGAACCTGCCACTGCATACCTGTTCTGTGAACCCGCCACTGTATACCTGTTCTGTTTAGTGAACCCGCCACTGTATACCTGTTCTGTTTAGTGAACCCGCCACTGCATACCTGTTCTGTTCAGTGGACCCGCCACTGTATACCTGTTCAGTGAACCCGCCACTGCATACCTGTTGTGTTCAGTGAACCTGCCACTGCATACCTGTTCTGTGAACCCGCCACTGTATACCTGTTCTGTGAACCCGCCACTGCATACCTGTTGTGTTCAGTGAACCTGCCACTGCATACCTGTTCTGTGAACCCGCCACTGTATACCTGTTCTGTTTAGTGAACCCGCCACTGCATACCTGTTCTGTTCAGTGGACCCGCCACTGTATACCTGTTCAGTGAACCCGCCACTGTATACCTGTTCTGTTTAGTGAACCCGCCACTGCATACCTGTTCTGTTCAGTGGACCCGCCACTGTATACCTGTTCAGTGAACCCGCCACTGCATACCTGTTGTGTTCAGTGAACCTGCCACTGCATACCTGTTCTGTGAACCCGCCACTGTATACCTGTTCTGTTTAGTGAACCCGCCACTGTATACCTGTTCTGTTTAGTGAACCCGCCACTGCATACCTGTTCTGTTCAGTGGACCCGCCACTGTATACCTGTTCAGTGAACCCGCCACTGCATACCTGTTGTGTTCAGTGAACCTGCCACTGCATACCTGTTCTGTGAACCCGCCACTGTATACCTGTTCTGTTTAGTGAACCCGCCACTGTATACCTGTTCTGTTTAGTGAACCCGCCACTGCATACCTGTTCTGTTCAGTGGACCCGCCACTGTATACCTGTTCAGTGAACCCGCCACTGCATACCTGTTGTGTTCAGTGAACCTGCCACTGCATACCTGTTCTGTGAACCCGCCACTGTATACCTGTTCTGTTTAGTGAACCCGCCACTGTATACCTTTTCTGTTTAGTGAACCCGCCACTGCATACCTGTTCTGTTCAGTGGACCCGCCACTGTATACCTGTTCAGTGAACCCGCCACTGCATACCTGTTGTGTTCAGTGAACTTGCCACTGCATACCTGTTCTGTGAACCCGCCACTGTATACCTGTTCTGTTTAGTGAACCCGCCACTGTATACCTGTTCTGTTTAGTGAACCCGCCACTGCATACCTGTTCTGTTCAGTGGACCCGCCACTGTATACCTGTTCAGTGAACCCGCCACTGCATACCTGTTGTGTTCAGTGAACCTGCCACTGCATACCTGTTCTGTGAACCCGCCACTGTATACCTGTTCTGTTTAGTGAACCCACCGCATCAGTGCGCATACCTGTGCAGTTAAGTGAACCCACCTACCTACGTGAGTGCACGCAGTGTGATATACCACTCCGTGCATACCCGATATGGACAAAACAGGTAGAGGAAGAGGTAGTGCCAGAGCCAGAGGAAGGCCACCCGGCAGGTCTGCGCGAGGTCGTGTAAATGTAATTTCGTGTGGACCTGGCCCACAGTACAGTGCTCGGAAGAAGGCACGTCCCATCACCTCCCAAGATTGTCAGGACGTGGTTGAGTATTTAGCGACACAGAACACCTCATCTTGCTCAGCCACCAGCGCTACTACTAGCACCACTTCTGCTGCATTTGACACTTCGCAAGAATTATTTAGTGTTGAAATCACTGATGCACAGCCATTGTTGTTACAGCCAGATGAATTTTCACCAGCTAATATGTCTGAGTTACGCGGCAACACTATGGATGTAACGTGTCAGGAGGATGAAGGACCTACTGATGGTGCAAGTTTGGATTTGTCTGAGGCAAGCGAAGCTGGGCAGGATGACTACGATGATGACGGTAATAGGGATCCTCTGTATGTTCCCAATAGAGGAGATGAAGAGGGGGACAGTTCAGAGGGGGAGTCAGAGAGTAGTAGGAGGAGAGAAGTTGCTGAAAGAAGCTGGGGCAGCTCTTCGTCAGAAACAGCTGGTGGCAGAGTCCGGCACCATGTATCGCCACCTATGTACAGCCAGCCAACTTGCCCTTCAGCATCAGCTGCTGAGGTCCCCATAGTGCCCACATCCCAGGGTGGCTAAGCGGTGTGGAAATTTTTTAATGTGTGTGCCTCAGATCGGACCAAAGCCATCTGTTCGCTCTGCCAACAAAAATTGAGCCGTGGAAAGGCCAACACTCACGTAGGGACAAGTGCCTTACGAAGGCACCTGGAGAAAAGGCACAAACAGCAATGGGATGGCCACCTGAGCAAAAGCAGCAGCAGCACACAAAAGCAAAGCCACCCTCCTTCTCCTCTTCCTCCTCCATCAGGTGCATTATCTGCTTCTGCCGCTTTCTCCCTTCCACCTTCACAGGCACCCTCCTCCACTCCGCCTCTGCCCTTGAGCGGTTCCTGCTCCTCTGCCCACAGCAGCAGTCAGGTGTCCGTGAAGGAAATGTTTGAGCGGAAGAAGCCAATTTCGGCCAGTCACCCCCTTGCCCGGCGTCTGACAGCTGGCGTGGCGGAACTGTTAGCTCGGCAGCTGTTACCATACCGGCTGGTGGACTCTGAGGCCTTCCGTAAATTTGTGGCCATCGGAACACCGCAGTGGAAGATGCCAGGCCGCACTTATTTTTCGAGAAAGGCCATACCCCAACTGCACCGTGAAGTTGAGAGGCAAGTGGTGTCATCTCTTGCGAAGATGCCTGGTCTGCCAAGCACGGGCAGGGCCGCTACATTACCTACACAGCCCATTGGGTGAACCTGGTGGTGAACGATGGCAAGCAGGGCGCAGCGGACCAAATTGTGACACCTCCACGGCTTGCAGGCAGGCCTCCTGCCACCTCCTCTCCTCCTGCTACATGCTCTTCGCTGTCCTCCTCCTCCTTGGCTGAGTGGCAGTTCTCCTCTCCAGCTACACAGCCCCAGCTCCGCAGGGCCTATGCTGCATGCCAGGTACGACGCTGTCACGCCATCTTAGACATGGCTTGTCTCAAAGCGGAGAGTCACACTGGAGCAGCTCTCCTGGCTGCTCTTAAGAAACAGGTGGATGAGTGGCTGACCCCGCACCACCTGGAGATAGGCAACGTGGTGTGCGACAACGGCAGCAATCTGCTTGCCGCTTTGCATATGGGGAAGCTGACACACATACCCTGCATGGCACATGTCATGAATCTAGTGGTTCAAAGATTTGTGGCAAAGTACCCTGGCTTAGCGAATGTCCTGAAGCAGGCCAGGAAGTTCTGTGGGCATTTGAGGCGGTCTTACACAGCCATGGCACGCTTTGCGGAAATTCAGCGCAAAAACAACATGCCGGTGAGACGCTTCATTTGCGATAGCCCGACTCGCTGGAACTCGACCCTGCTCATGTTCTCCCGCCTGCTAGAACAGAAGAAAGCCGTGACCCACTACCTCTACAACTACAGTAGAATGAAACAGTCTGGGAAGATGGGGATGTTCTGGCCCGACAACTGGACACTGATGGAAAATGCATGCAGGCTCATGCGGCCGTTTGAGGAGGTGACCAACCTGGTGAGCCGCAGTGAGGGCACCATCAGCGACTTAATTCCCTACGCTTACTTCTTGGAGCGTGCTGTGCGTAGAGTGGTGGATGAAGCTGTGAATGAGCGTGACCAGGAACCGTTACGGCAAGAACAGGCATGGGACCAATTTTCATCAGACCCAGCTGTTTCCTCAACACCTGCGGCAGCACAGAGGGGGGAGGAGGAGGAAGAAGAGAAGTCGTGTGCAGAAGACGAGTCAGACTCAGAGGATGATGAGCAAGGTGTTTCTTTGGGGGAGGAGGAGGAGGAGGGGACAGCGGCAGGAGAACAACCTCAGCAGGCATCGCAAGGGGCTTGTGCTGCTCAACCTTCCCGTGGTATTGTTCGCGGCTGGGGGGAGGAGGTTGACTTACCTGACATCACTGAGGAAGAGCAAGAGGAGATGGAGGGTACTGGATCCGACTTTGTGCAGATGTCGTCTTTTATGCTGTCCTGCCTGTTGAGGGACCCCCGTATAAAAAACCTCAAGGGGAATGAGCTGTACTGGGTGGCCACACTACTAGACCCTCGGTACAGGCACAAAGTGGCGGACCTGTTACCAACTCACCGGAAGGTGGAAAGGATGCAGCACATGCAGAACCAGCTGTCAACTATGCTTTACAATGCCTTTAAGGGTGATGTGACGGCACAACGCCAGCAAGGTACCACTGCCACTAATCCTCCTCCCGTGTCCACGCAGTCAAAGACAGGACGCTGCAGCGATCTCATGGTGATGTCGGACATGCGGACGTTCTTTAGTCCAACGCCTCGCCGTAGCCCTTCCGGATCCACCCTCCACCAACACCTGGAACGGCAGGTAGCCGACTACCTGGCCTTAAGTGTGGATGTAGACACTGCTGTGAACAGCGATGAGGAACCCTTGAACTACTGGGTGCGCAAGCTTGACCTGTGGCCAGAACTGTCCCAATTTGCCATCCAACTTCTCTCCTGCCCTGCCGCAAGCGTCCTGTCAGAAAGGACCTTCAGCGCAGCTGGAGGCATTGTCACAGAGAAGAGAAGTCGCCTAAGTCACAAAAGTGTTAAGTACCTCACCTTTATCAAAATGAATGAGGCATGGATCCCGGAGGGCTGCTGCCCGCCCCAAGACTAAGTCAGTCCCCGCACACACAGCATCTCTGCCTGCACGCCGTGTGACTGGCTGCCTGGCCTGCCCCAAGAAGACTAAGTCGCTCCCAGTCCCTCCACACAGCATGTCTGCCTGCAGGCCGCTTGACTACCTTCTCCACCACCACCAACAGGGTCCGGGACTCCAGGCGGATTGCTGAATTTTTTAGGCCGCTGCTAGCAGCAGCCGCTGTAATAATTTTTCTGGTGGGTGTACATGACTGCCTAATTTTTCTGGCTGCACTGCGGGCAGCTGCAACAACAAAAGAAAAGGCATGTACATGCGTCCATTCCCCTTCGTGATCATTACCTTGCCGTGGTGAAGGGGCTTGCGTATCACAATGAAGCAATGACCGGCGCCTAGATGAGTGTCTCGGGGGGCACACCCACGATAATAAGGTCGTTGCCTCATTGTGGTCAGACCAAATTTGATCAGCTGGACAGTCACTGTTCTGTCATTCAGCTACATCAGCCAGGCGACCATATGGGCTGTAAAGCCACCAAAACCTGCACTCTCGCCATGGTGCGCACCAGTCCAGCACGGCCGTCACTACACAAACAGCTGTTTGCGCTGCGTTACACGGTGAGTTTGGTATGTCAGTGTGAAGCAGTACCTTAATTACACTACCTGATTGATGTATACACATGCAAGATGTTTGAAAGCACTTTAGGCCTGTCATTTAGCATTCAATGTGATTTCTGCCCTTAAAACGCTGCTTTGCGTCAAATCCAGATTTTTCCCGGGGACTTTTGGCATGTATCCCACTCCGCCATGCCCCCCTCCAGGTGTTAGACCCCTTGAAACATCTTTTCCATCACTTTTGTGGCCAGCATAATTATTTTTTTTTTCAAAGTTCGCATCCCCATTGAAGTCTATTGCGGTTCGCGAACTTTAACGCGAACCGAACCTTCCGCGGAAGTGGTTCGCGAACCTAAAATCGGAGGTTCGGCCCAACTCTACTTTTAAACATACACCCTGAACAAGCATGCATAAGATCTGGTGTTTCTGACAATATTGTCAGATCTGACAAGATTAGCCCCATGCTTTATTCTGGTGTAATTCATCCACTACTGCAGTCATATAGATGAATAGGGCTGCAAGGTAACTGGTATTGTTTAAAAGGAAATAAATATGGCAGCATGGATGTATCTAGGTAATATAGAGCCTATGGCAAACAATTAAATTGTGCCCCCCCCCCCCCCCATCCTCCCGGTCAGAGCCCCCTTACCCTCTAAAAACAGCATCCTTTATCATGTACATGTGTTATGGTTGCCTCTGCTTTTTGGCTTGGGATATTGCTGAAGTTACTTTTTTGGAAATATCTCTTCTTATTCCCTCTCTGTCCTCTTTTGTAACACTAAGTTAGGTGCGCCCTGCATACATTAAGTAGCCATGTTTCCCAGATTAACAGAGTTAATCTGTTCTGAGTGATGGGGAGCCATGGGGGCAGGAATGGCATTGCAGCACACGGGCCAGCGTGGGCGCAGCACAGGAGCAGGCAGGGTGCCCATGGTTTCATGGTGCCCATGGCACAAGCCATGCCTGCACACCTCTAGATACGCCTCTGTATGACAGCCTCCATATCACTCTCACCTCGGGTTCACCTTAATTAATGTGAGTTTTTTTTACCCACCTGGCAAATGCGTTTGACAGAATCTTGTGGCCAAATCTATGTGAGGTTAGCCTTGTACAGATACATTAAACAAATGCCTGAACATTTCAGAAGCAAAACCTTATTTTGAGGGCAGGATGGGGCCCAGAGGTGAGCTCAGACCCTTTCCACCAAAAGTTAAATGGTTACAAATACACCAAGGTGAGTATTGCAAACTCTGCTATGATGTTCTCCAGTGGATTCTGATGGTCTTTGCTTTGAGATGTACACACCTCACCACTTGCCAGGGATTAGGCTGAGAGGAAGGAGGAGAGACAAGGCAAGGATTGGAACATGAGGAAGCAGCTTTGTGGGGTGAGAAGACAATATGCTTGGGGTTTGATCAGGGATCGCAGGTTGATAAAGAAGATCCAGCATGCTAAATCTACACAACATCAGGGTGCTCCCGTACATATATTAGATTCTCACCCAAGGACGTCTTTATTAGCCACCCCAGACAAGTTTAATCAAGCGTGTGTAAATTAGGTCTATTTCTCCCTAGAAAGCCATACTAACAGACAGGGGCGTCGCTAGGGTATTTGATCCGGGGGCCATGGTGTCCCAGATCTATTGAGTGGCAGGAGGGGGAACTGGGCGGAGTAACTCTGTGGAAGCTGAAGACAGGTGAGTATTTAACTGCCCACTCCCTCCCGCCGCTCTGCCCAGTGCCCCCTCCTACACTAGGGGAAGCTGCCTATCTAATCTACACTGGGGGAACCTACCTATCTAACCTATACTGAGGGAACCTACCTACCTACCTATCTAATCTATACTGGGGATGCTGCCTATCAAACCTATACTGAGGGAACCTACCTATCTAATACTGGGGGAACCTACCTATCTAACCTATACTGGGGACGCTGCCTATCTAACCTATACTGAGGATACCTACCTATCTAATCTATACTGGGGGACGCTGCCTATCTAACCTATACTGAGGGAACCTACCTATCTAATCCATACTGGGGGAACCTACCTATCTAAACTACGCTGGGGGAACCTACCTATCTAACCTACGCTGGAGGAACCTACCTATCTAACCTACGCTGGAGGAACCTACCTATCTAACCTATGCTGGAGAAACCTACCTATCTAACCTATGCTGGAGGAACCTACCTATCTAACCTATGCTGGGGGAACCTACCTATCTAACCTTTACTGAGGATACCTACCTATCTAACCTACGCTGGAGGAACCTACCTATCTAACCTACGCTGGAGGAACCTACCTATCTAACCTATGCTGGGGGAACCTACCTATCTAACCTACGCTGGAGGAACCTACCTATCTAACCTATGCTGGGGGAACCTACCTATCTAACCTACGCTGGGGGAACCTACCTATCTAATCCATACTGGGGGAACCTACCTATCTAAACTACGCTGGGGGAACCTACCTATCTAACCTACACTGGAGGAACCTACCTATCTAACCTATGCTGGGGGAACCTACCTATCTTACCTACGCTGGAGGAACCTACCTATCTAACCTATGCTGGGGGAACCTACCTATCTAACCTACGCTGGGGAAACCTACCTATCAAACCTATACTGAGGGAACCTACCTATCTAACCTACGCTGGAGGAACCTACCTATCTAACCTACGCTGGGGGAACCTACCTATCAAACCTATACTGAGGGAACCTACCTATCTAACCTATACTGGAGGACCTTATCTATCTAATCTATACTGAGGGAACCTACCTATCTAACCTATACTGGAGGAACTTATCTATCTAATCTATACTGGGGGATGCTGCCTATCTAACCTATACTGTGGGAACCTACCTATCTAACCTATACTGAGGGAACCTGCCTATCTAACTTATACTGGGGGATGCTGCCTATCTAACCTATCCCGAGGGAACCTACATATCTAACCTATACTGGAGGAACCTACCTATCTAATCTACACTGGGGGAAGCTACCTATGTAACCTATACTGGGGGAACCTACCTATCTGATCTACGCTGGGGGAACCTACCTATCTAACCTATACTGGGGGAACCTACCTATCTAACCTATGCTGGGGAAACCTTCCTATATAACCTATAGTGGGGGGAAGCTGCCTATATAATCTATACTGGAGGAAGCTGCCTATCTAACATATACTGGGGGAAGCTGCCTATCTAATCTATACTGGTGGAAGCTACCTATATAATCTATTTGCTGCCTATCTAATCTATACTGGGGGAAGCTGCCTATCTAATCTATACTGGGGGAAGCTGCCTATCTAATCTATACTGGGGGAAGCTGCCTATCTAACCTACGCTGGGGGAACCTACCTATCTAATCTATACTGGGGGAAGCTGCCTATCTAACCTATACTGGGGGAAGCTGCCTATACAATCTATACTGGGGGAAGCTACCTATATAATCTATACTGGGGGAAGCTACCTATATACTCTATACTGGGGGAAGCTACCTATATAATCTATACTGGGGAAAGCTTCCTATGTAACCTATGCTGGGGGAAGCAAGATATCTACAGCCAAGCAAAGCCCCAGGGCCCCAGCCCAGCAAAGCAGAGCCCTCAGCAAATCAAACTCCCCAGCCTAGCAAAGCCTCCTGGTCCCAGCGCAGCAAAGCATACAGCCAAGCAAAGCCTAGTAAAGCCCCCAGCCCAGAAAATACCCCCAAAATGCCCCCAGCAAATTGCCCAGCCCAGCAAAGCCAGGCTGGCTCAACATTACCACCAGCCAGGCCGGCACAGCTAGGGATGAGCGTAATGACCTAATTACGAATTTCCGAAATTTCGCGAAATTACTACAATTACGATTTTAGCAGTAATCGAAATTTCGTAATTTTCGCAAATTTTCGTAATTACGATTACGAAATTTAGTATTTTAAAGTTTGCAAAGGTTTCTATCCCTCTAGATGCCTAAAATGAATAACCAACCTCCTCCTCCTCCTCCTCCCTCTCTCTCTCTCTCTCTCTCTCTCTCTCTCTCTCTCTCTCTCTCTCTCTCTCTCTCTCTCTAGAGATCTGTAGTATTATTTCAAAACCATACTCACATTCATGACATGTCCAGGGATCAAACCCAGGCCAACCACATGGAAGACAGCTATGCTCACCACCATACCACCAAACACACACTAAATAGACTGCTAACCTAAATCTTACTTGTAGACAGTCATATGAGACACATGCTGGGTGCAGGGCTTTGTGATTGGACCATGCGATAGAGTGAGGTGCAAAAATGAAATCATGCCTAGCAGAGGATGGTTTCACAGTGCTAAATGCTAGGCTGGCTGTGGTGCAATTGGTTAGTGTGTTGGCTGGTAACAGCAAGGTTACAGGTTCAATTCCATCCAGGCATGTCTTTTCCTTTTGCGTTCAACAGTTGTCCAAACAGAGCCAACAGAGCCCCAGATAGCCATGTAGAGTTAGGTCACAGCTAGCCTGGCTGTGGTGCAATTGGTTAGTGTGTCTGGCTGGTAACAGCAAGGTTACAGGTTCGATTCCACCCAGGCATGTCTTTTCCTTTTGCGTTCAACAGTTGTCCAAACAGAGCCAACAGAGCCCCAGATAGCCATGTAGAGTTAGGTCACAGCTAGCCTGGCTGTGGTGCAATTGGTTAGTGTGTCTGGCTGGTAACAGCAAGGTTACAGGTTTGATTCCATCCAGGCATGTCTTTTCCTTTTGCGTGCGCGCGCTGCGCCATTGAACCCCATGGGGTATTTTGCGTGCGTAAAACTTTACGCATGCAAAACTTTGTGCTCGGTGTTTGGACAACTGTTGAACTCAAAAGGAAAAGACATGCCTGGATGGAATCGAACCTGTAACCTTGCTGTTACCAGCCAGACACACTAACCAATTGCACCACAGCCAGGCTAGCTGTGACCTAACTCTACATGGCTATCTGGGGCTCTGTTGGCTCTGTTTGGACAACTGTTGAACGCAAAAGGAAAAGACATGCCTGGATGGAATCGAACCTGTAACCTTGCTGTTACCAGCCAGACACACTAACCAATTGCACCACAGCCAGGCTAGCTGTGACCTAACTCTACATGGCTATCTGGGGCTCTGTTGGCTCTGTTTGGACAACTGTTGAACGCAAAAGGAAAAGACATGCCTGGATGGAATTGAACCTGTAACCTTGCTGTTACCAGCCAGACACACTAACCAATTGCACCACAGCCAGCCTAGCATTTAGCACTGTGAAACCATCCTCTGCTAGGCATGATTTCATTTTTGCACCTCACTCTATCGCATGGTCCAATCACAAAGCCCTGCACCCAGCATGTGTCTCATATGACTGTCTACAAGTAAGATTTAGGTTAGCAGTCTATTTAGTGTGTGTTTGGTGGTATGGTGGTGAGCATAGCTGTCTTCCATGTGGTTGGCCTGGGTTTGATCCCTGGACATGTCATGAATGTGAGTATGGTTTTGAAATACTACAAAAGAGAGAGAGAGAGAGAGAGAGAGAGAGAGAGAGAGAGAGAGAGAGAGAGGGAGGGAGGGAGGGAGGAGGACTGGCTGGCTGTGCTATTCATTTTAGGCATCTAGAGGGATAGAAACCCTTACAAACCTGGAAAAGTAAAATTTCGGTTGGAGACACGAAATTCGTCATTACGGGAGTGAAATTTCGATTACGAAATTGTAAATTACGATTTGAAAATTAATTACGAAATTACGAATTTGGGTCGTAATGTTAAATTTCGCATTCGTAATAAAAGCAGTTCGAAATTTCGAAAATTTCGGCTCATCTCTGGGCACAGCATCACTGTCAGCCAGGCTGGCACAGCAACACCACCAGCCAGGCCAGCACAGCATCACCACCAGCCGAGTACAGCGCACAGGCCAGCCAGCTGAAGGCAAGACAGAAGCCAGGTGAGGGGCTTATATATGTGAAATACTGCCTATTGAATATATTTAAGTTACGCCACTGCTATTTCAAGTACATTTGGCCCCACCTATGACCACGCCCACTTTACACGGCATGACCACGCCCATTTTTTTGCCGCTACGTGCACCGCACACTCATTCCCTCTTGGTGCCCAGGGGTGCCACGGATCTCCCAGGAACCTAGAAAGGCCCCTGCTAACAGAAAAAGAACCTGGAAAGGTCCACATCAGGTGACTTGGCAGCCAATAGACCATCCTATTCGATTATCATAATTGATGAAAATCAGTGCCACCAAGTGCAAGCTTACCAAAATTGGTTGCATGTATCAGTTGGACATGCTGCAAGATCTTGCTCGATCAAGTGTGCAACGGTAAAGACGAGTGATATTAGCAGGATGAGCGGCAAATGTGACAAAAGCCTCGGCACTGTTTCCCCAGCGTATAAATGTGCATGCATGTGTGCTTTCATACATTACCTGTCCTGTGTCACGGTGCACATCCGAATCCGCGGCTCTCCCTATTAGCCTTATACATGCCGCTGGTGCTAGCACGCATGTGATGTCACACACGTGCCATGCCGTGACCTGTATAGGACTAATGCAGGCCCGGATTTACCTCACAGGAGCCTATAGGCACAGATGTCCTGGCATCTTAGGCTACACCCTCCATAAACCTACAGACCCCCACCAAACCGCACCACAAGTGTGTTGGCTGGCCCAGCTGTCACTTCTCTCTTATTTCCATTGCCCGTCATAGGTAGCTACAGGTGCCCCTTAATATAAGGTAGCCAGAAGTAACATCAATATTAATTAGCTAGAGGTGTCGCCAAGTAATAGGTAGCTAGAGGAACCTCAGTATTAAGCAGCTAGAGGTTCCCCTGGATAAAGGTAGATCTCATCAGTGGAATACTGAGAGCAGGGTGAGTAACCTCTCATTTACTCTTTCATCAGGACTCTGCATAGGGAAAGAGGGAGGGAGGCACTCAGGGAGGGGAGTGAGCCACGTTTCCATCATCAGGCGCCTGTAGGCATGTGCCTACAGTGCCTTATGCTAAATACGGCCCTGGACTAATGGAGAAGCTAAGGATTCAGAAGACGGACAGGCACTGCCACACAGGAAAGGTCATGTATAAACACAAACATGTACATTTATAGACTAGGGAGGCAGCGGCGAGGCGGCGAATGTGGCAGACTAGGCCAGTTCCCAAGAGATTTCATTCTGAAATCGATCGGGAATTGGCCTGCGGTGTAGGGGCAGCTGACAGGTCTACCTTCTATCAGATTCGATCAGAGAGAGATTTGTCTCTTGGTCAAATCTGCCCAATATCAGCTGATGTGCAGCTATGTGCAGATTTAGTAATGTAATCCATTGTGTATAGTAAAAACACAAATACAACATTCCTTTGTGGACATTGTCTAGGGATATATAGTTTTAATGGCTTCAAGAAAGAAAAAAAGGGATAAAGGTGATGGAAATATGGGGAAAGTAGTGAAAA
The DNA here is from genome assembly GCF_040937935.1 of Hyperolius riggenbachi. Classification (NCBI taxonomy): domain Eukaryota; kingdom Metazoa; phylum Chordata; class Amphibia; order Anura; family Hyperoliidae; genus Hyperolius; species Hyperolius riggenbachi. The sequence continues at coordinate 427,311,527 of NC_090650.1, forward strand.
ATAAATGGTACAGCAAAACGTGCTAATGGTCAGGATAGACACAAGTGCTAATAGAAAGGAAGTGAGATTTTGTGGTTAGGGGATAGAACGTGAAAGATGGATGGAAGCTTAGATAGAAAGTGTTGCAGGTCAGATAAGAGAAAAGGATTAATAGATTTTGCCGGTAATGTAACAACATTAGATGAATAGATGACTGAGTGCAGAATATAAGCGGTATTGAGAGAGTGGCCATCATACCAGGTCTATGAAGGATGAGACAAGATTTATTTAATAGTAAAGTGCAAAGAGCAATTGAGTGACATAACATATTGTGACCAATCAGATAACATCTACTAATTCAAAGGGAAGCTACAGTTGTTTTCTAAAGACTCTGTTTACAGCATGAAGGGATATAGGAATATATGCCCTGTCCCCTATTTTTATTGAGGGAACAGATAAAAAAGTTGACTCAATAATGCACAGCGCTGTTTCACTCAGCTGCTCTCAGCGTTCCAGTGATGGGGTCTCCATCCGCTTGTCCATCGTCCTGTATCCATGGTTACAGCGATGCCTCATGTGAACTGTTACATGCTGCCAGATCACATGAGGTGCCGCTGTAGTCAGGGAGGAAGCAGGACTTCACATGTGGCTGGTGATCCCATCACTAATCTGCTGAGAGTGGTGCCAGCGCAGCACATACCTGGCATCCGGTCGTTCAGAGCTGGGATGCTGTAGTCACACATATCAGGGGGGGGAATGGGGAAGGGAACTATTCTTACAATGTCACAATGTATTGCTTAAGTCGGCAAAAAGTCTAGAACCAATCCTGACCAGGCCCAGATTTACCTCACAAGAGCCTATAGGCACAGATGTTCTGGTACCCTAGACTTCACCCTCCATAAACCTACAAACCCCCACCAAACTGTATCCCGAGTGTGCTGGCTGGCCCAGCTGTCACTCCTCCCTTACTTCCCTTGTAGGTAGCTACAGGCACCCCTACTATAAGGTAGCCAGAAGGACCCTCACTATTAAGTAGCTAGAGGTGCCCCCAAGTATTAGATAGCTAGAGGAACCTCACTATTAAGTAGCTAGAGGTGCCGCTGACTGAAGGGAGATCTTGTCAGTGGGATTCTGAGAGCAGGGTGAGTAAGCTCTTATTTACACTCTCATCAGAATCCGCACATGGAAGGAGGGAGGAAGGCACTAGGGGAGTGAGCTGCTTTTCCATCATCAGGCACCTGGTAAATTTAGCCCTGATCCTGACTATTTCCTCCTTTGGTCTTTCCATCACTTATGTCCGCTGGCTAGTCCCAGCATCTGAATGGTTCCTCCCCCCTTACCCCCCCCCCCCCCCACACACACTATTCCTGTGCCTCTTATGTCTTGCTCTGTGATCTAAAGCAATATGCCCATTCAAGTGTGCTGTTCAGCATTCTTTTAGTCCAGGGGTCAGGAACCTTTTTGGCTGAGAGAGCCATAAACGCCACATATTTTAAAATGTAATTCCGTGAGAGCCATACAATATGTTTCAAACTGGGACAGTAGGGCTCACGTCCCTGTTGCCATGGTGATGTGTATACGGTTGATCCGCCGGGCAGTGGAAGTGTCAGACACGTCTCCAGCTTCTCTTGGGTTTAAGAAACATCAGCAATTTCCCTAAGAGTCAGACAGGAGAAATACAGACTAACAGCTTGTACAATTAGCTAGCTGACTTGGGGGTTGATTCATTTTTTAGGATGAGATCCCCACACTTTGATTGGCCCAATAGGCTGCCTGTCACTTGACCGGCAGCCTATTGGGCCAAATTGTGGGGATCTTGTCCTGCAAAGTCACTGGACCTGACAAGGCCCAGAGTGGGACAATTGGAGCAGACGTTCATTTTGTGTTAGTGTGAGTAAGTAAGTAGTGCATGCTACAGCGGTAGCGTTCCTACTTTGAAAATTGTATTTGCGCTGCCACACTAAGCTGTGCTGCTTGAGCAGTGTAGCTTATTGAATCAACCCCTACTGAGCCAGTGAGCCAGATGTAGCCATCAAAAGAGCCACATATGGCTTCTGAGCCATAGTTTCCCTACCCCTGTTTTAGTCCTTCTTCTCACAGGTCTTACAGCCACTGGTGTTCTTTGGACTGCAAGACGAGAGTGCTATTGACTATGCCACCACTGGCCATCTAATGACAGATGAGTTCTGTGGACCAGTCAGGACAGTAACCAATTTAATTCCCCTGCCCCTGTGATCACTGTAAACCCTGTGATTACTGTGAGCCAATTACAGTGGTCTTTATTTATATGTAGAGAAAAAGGCTCTGGTCTTTAAGGGGCCAGAGCAGGGAAGTCCCAAAAAGGTTAACTAGCTAAGGATTCTTTGAGGTCTCTCATCTTAAAGCAAACCTGAAGTGAAAATAAACTTATGATATAATGAATTGTATACTGTATGCAGGAAAAGAAACAAGGAAAAGAAACAAGGAAAAGGTAAGGAAAAGAACATTAGTAGCAAAGAAAATAGTCTCATATTTTTAATTTTTAGTTGTATAGTTTTTTTTTGTAAATAACATTGCATCATACTGTTAGATGCAGTTTTAAAACCCTACTCTGTATTTTAAGCTATAAAACAAAGCAGAAATAATGACCTTTTGAACTTTTCTGCAGTAAAACCTTATCTCAAGCTGTCTCTCGCTGTTTCTTGGCTGTGTAAATACTTCAGAAAACAGGACTGTTTTTGAAACAGTGGGTCAAAGAGCTCATAGAAGATCTTTTGCATAGACAACAACTGGATTTTTTAACTCTTCCAGTACTGGAAAACAATAGGAGATTGTTTTTTTTTTCTTTGCAACTAATGTTCTATTTCTTAGCTGTACTACACATACAATTCATTATATCAAGTTTATTTTCGCTTCAATTTTGATTTAAGGTACAGTAGATACTAATCAGCAAATCAATATACAGTAAAAACCCTTTATAGTAAACTCCAGGGACCAGGAAAAGCAGTTTACTATATTAGAAGTTTGCTATATCAGAATTATATATACTAGAATTGGTCATACATTGTATATTTATACGCATTTTCTGTACTAAGCACAATTAATAGAATGACAGAAAACGTGGCACGACTAGCATATTTTGGAGGGTTTCACAGAAATGTGAAAATTCAGTATTGCATAGTACAAAAATATACTTTTTATTAAGACATATTGGCCCATATGCAATTCACTTTTTCTCCTGAGTTTTCTCCCAGGAGAAAATGTTTGATCTTTGATTTATAATAACTTATTAGCACTCTGCTATTGAAAAAGTACCAGAATGTAGGTGAAAAAAGTGCTATCAAAATTCTTTTGAGTATTCGTTTGCTTGCTGATGGTTTAAAGGCATTTTATTGAGAAGTTTGAAAATTTCACCTAGGAAAAAACTCAGATGAAAAAGGTAATTGCATTTGGCCCATTATGTTAGAAATGAAAGCACAATATTTTGTAGAGATGGACAGCATGATGTTTAGAGGAGATACTGACCTAAATACATACGAATGATAACATATTTCCTATATGCTCTCCTTCCCTTCTCATCAGACACGTTATGGGATTACTACAGCTTGAAGGATTACCAGATTGTGCTATTGGAGATATGATGCCTGTTTTACGGGACAAGCACTGCTGGGTAGTATTTTTCCTATATCAGGCACCTGGAGATAACGAGGATATGGCTGCATTCCACCTAAACTAGAGTCTGATGATTTTCAGCCCCATTCTGTTCAGCAACTAGATTTACAACCAGAGTATCTAACGAACGAGCAAAACAAAAAGAAACCTGCAATTCATGTAAACATTTGTTTGTGCTCGTAGTGTGCAAGACGGTTAATGAAGAGGTGTTAGGAACATAATGTGTTATTATACTGCTGTGGGTGGATTATGTAAATTGCATTATTATATTACAGAGTGTTGATCACAGGTAATGCATTACATTAGGGTACAACAGCACGGGGAAGGGATTATACAGTGTACGAGTTGCTAGAATTATAACATGATATTAAGGGTATTTAAAGCGGAATATAACCCAGAAATTCTTCTTTGCTCTAAAAGATTATTTACAGCATATAATATACTAACACAATGTTTTTGTTTTTTTAGTAAAATAGCATTCAAAGGGTTACATCACAGGGCTGACTGTTTCTTCTGCATGGAGAACCCGCATCCGAACTGCTTATAATCTTATCTTGTGTACACATTCTTTACTTGATACATTTATGTAAACATTATCTTGCTGTGCAGGACTTCAGCTGATGAGTCCTGGGGTGAGACACAGGTCAGAAATCATTGCTGGCAGCATTCACAACAGAATGACAACAGTTATGAATAAAATGCACCAGCAGCTTTAAAAATAAATTAACTGAACTGTGGGAAGTTATAATGTCTAAATGATTATTAATACTTGTGCACAAAAGCAAATATGATAATTGTATGGGTTATAAATAGTAGGAAAACACATTTTTGTTGAAAATTTTTAAACTGCTTTAAGTGGCCAGGCAGCATAGTACAGATGTTAGTTTGGGTTGAAGTGTGGTAGAGGAGGGGACAGTAGAAAGCTTCAGTGTATTATGTAAGGCTGGGTGCAAACATAACATAGCGTGAAAGGCTGCTTTTTATGTCGTGTTTTATGTCAACCTCCCTGGCGGTAAGCCCGAGCTGAGCTCGGGCTATGCCGCGCAGGGGGAGATCTCAGCCCCTGGTGGGGCGATTTGTGTCCTGTAAATTGCTGTGCGCGCAGCCAGCACTTTGCTAGCCGCGCGCACAGCTTGATCGCCGCCGCTCTGCGGCGATCGGCCGCACGCAGCGGCTGAAGAGGGCCCCCCCCCCCCCGCCAGAGCCCTGCGCTGCCCGGATCAATGAGTTCCGGGCAGCGCTATGGGCTGGATCGGGTGTGCCTGACGTCAGGACGTCGGCTGACGTCCATGACGTCATCCCGATCGTCGCCATGGCGACAGGAGAAGCCAAACAGGGGAACGCGTTATATACGCGTTCCCCTGTTTGCTATAGATGCCGGCGACGATCGGACTAGAGGGCCACATGCGCCCTCTAGTGGTGTTTCATGTAGCTACCACTCTGGTAGCTTTACATGAAACAAAAAAATAAAATAAAAAAAAAAAGGATTTTTTTAATTAGGAAAAAAAAAATTAACCGCCAAGGAGGTTAATGTTGTGTGCAGTTTCTGTGCATGTTTACTGCCTTTTTGGTGCATTCATGATGCGTTTTTCATGCATTTGGCATGCGTTTTAATGTGTTTGCGGTTCGCATATACAGAATGCATATGCGCTTTGTATGCGTTTTTCATGCATTTTTAAATTTCCAATTACTAAGAAGACAACAGGAAGTGTAAATACAGTAAAAAAAAAATATATATTTTTTGGGGAAAAAACGCATGGAAAACGCATGAAAAACGCATACCATTACATTCCCATTGACCTTCTTTATGTGTGTTTGTGATGCATCTATAAATATTATGCAACAAGACTAGCATTTTTAAAAACGCAGGTTTGAAAACGCATATAAAACCCATATAGGTTTTTCCTGCGGCCCATAGAGTTTCATTAGTGGCAAAAATGCAGCGTTTTACGCAATGCTAGTGTTTCTGCTTTGTGTGCATCCAGCCTCAGTACATACAGCAAATGCTGGTACTAATGTACAATGACTTCAAGCTTCAAAATAAAGTAAAAGTGAAACAGCTATTAAGAGCAGCCAGTAAGGATCTATCTGCTAAATGAAACAAAAAGATTTGAAATAGTCCTTCTGGGTGGGAGTGTATGATAGTAGATGGATAGTGTACTGGTTAAGGGCTCTGCCTCTGAAACAGGAGACCTGGGTTTGAATCTTGGCTGTTCCTGTTCAGTAAGCCAGCACCTATTCAGTAAGGAGATCTTGGGCAAGATTCCCTAACACTACTACTGCCTATTGCACTCACCCTAGTGGCTGCAGCTCTGGTGTCTTGAGTCCACCAGGAGAAAAGCATAATATAAATGTTCTGTGTCTGTGAGTAGAAGAGATGGTTCAGTACGGTGCTGGCTGAGACTTATACAAAAATGAGTAAAGTGTAATTCTACTATTGGCTTTATGAGGGTGTTTTTGTCAGGTGTTTTTGGCACATCTTACCATCAATACATGTCTCTTACTGATAATTTTCTACTTCCTACTCTGCTAATCATAATCTCCTACTTATCTTATAACTCTACCTGATGCCTAGCCCTAACTATGCCCCCAACTTACTTTAATCTTCCTAAAGTAGCCCTTAACACTGACCACTAACCCTACCATAAACTTACCTGCTGTCATCCTTGTTTACCAACTCTGACACTTGGCACGAGTTTTCAATTATTGTTACAGATGAATAGCATACAGTGATAGCGTACAGCTAAACATGCAATCAAACACTGATGCCTAACTTACATTGAGAGGTGCATATTCATGATAATGTGAAATGGCTCTATGGCTGCCCTCAACTTTCCTGGAACTATGATAAGCTCACCTCTGGACAACCATTTCACTGTTATTTTTATCTGAGAAAGTGCATAGTTCAGGGTAAATACTAGTGCTCACATTTATTGTAGAACTTTTTATTTATTCAGACATGCATTTAATTAATTTGATGTCAGATGTCCACCTAGTACCAGAATAGGGAGCGGTGGTTTACAATGTACACTTTGTGCATTACATACTGTTCCTTGCAAGTGCTCCCAAGCACTCATTAAAAATGAAATTGTGACTTACCTGGGGCTTCCTCCAGCCCACCATAGGCTGCAAGGTCCCCGGTGTCCTCCTGGCTCCTCTCCCGGTGCCGGCTGGTGGCACTGTTATTGTACGACTTCAGCCTGAAGTCCTCAGGACTACGTCATGCTTTGTTGATATCCCTAATCACCTAGGCAGGCTACGCATCATTATGCTGGCCATCGTGAGAGTCCTGCACATGCGCGGTTCAATATTAGAGAAACTAGAGAAAGCGCATGTGCAGGACTCTCACGCTGGCCAGCATGATGAGGCATAGCCGGCTGGCACGATTACGCATATCGACAAAGCAGCAAGTAGCCCTGACGACTTCAGGCTGAAGTCGTATCATAATGGAGCCACCAGCAGGACCTGGAGAGGAGTCAGGAGGACGCTAGGGGACCTTGCAGCCTACGGTGGGATGGAGAAAGCCCAAGGTAAGTCACAATTTCATTTTTAATGAGTGTTTAGGCTCCCTTTAAGTCTAGTAATAGTTAAGTCTAGCATTATTTTGAGAGGAAGAAAAACAAACAAACAAACAAACAAACAAACAAAAAAGCAAGCAGTATGTTCCTTGAGATGGTGGGGGGGGGGGGGGGCAGAATCCCAGGAGGAAACCCATGGAGAGACAGAGAGAAGATACACAGTCCATGGAGATAATGTGCTTGGCAGAGACCATACACAATATCCTAGACAAGGCACAGCTATTCTGTCTACCTAGAGACCACCAAACCCCTAGTGTGTGCTGTCATATTGTCATCTCTTGCCTTCTCTATTAGAACATCTTCACATCTGTATTCCATAACCAAGACTGTTTCTTTCGGAATTGAATTGTGCAGCCAGACTAAAGTATAGTACAAACTTTCAATTATGATTGGCCAATCCCTGACCATTTTACCAATTTAAAATTGTCCACTGAAACGTGATTGGTCTATTAAAATTGGCAGTGTGTATGCAGGTTTATCTATCCCTCTCACTACTCCTCAGCAGCTGTTGCTCCTCACTGATGATTTCTTTAAGTTTCTCTTTCAACTCATCATAAATAAATTGTAAGGACTATTGACATGAGAAGGAAATGGAATCTGCCACATTTTTTTTTCCTATTAACCACTTCAGGACCACAGTTCTAAACTCCCCTAAAGACCAGGCTGTTTTTTTATTAATTGGCCACTGCAGCTTTAAGGCAGGGCCATGCAACACAGCACAAGTTATCCCCCCCCCCCTTTTCCCCTCACCAACAGAGCTCTCTGTTGGGGGGGGGGGGTCTGATCACTCCACAGTTGTTTATTTTTTTTTATAAATATTTGTTATTTATTTATGAATAAAAAATGTTTTTTTTAAATATTTTGAATCCCCTGCTCCCTCCCTCCCTCCCCTGCTAGCCAATCAGGGTGATTAGCTGTTATAGGCTTCAGCCTATGACAGCCGATCACTCCCCAGCCTCAGTAGGGGACAGCCATGTCACACGGCCGTCCCCAGTACAGCGCTGCTGCCAATCCCAGAGCTGTACATGTAAATAGACGATGATTATGCCCTCAGACCATCACCTTCTCACCTTCAACCTCCTCACGGAAGGCACCTCCAAATTAGCCACCCACCCACCTGGTCGATGGCAGCGAGACCTACGCAAGCTCAACCCTAGTGTCCTTGCTGACCCCCTCCATGCCCTCTCCTCCACTCTCCCCACCCTAACCTGTCCTAATCTTGCTGCAGCTCAGTATCACCAAACTCTCTCATCAGCCCTAGAGAAAGCTGCTCCACCAATTTTTCGCCACAACCGACCCCTTAACCCCCAGCCCTGGCGCACTACCCATATTCGCATCCTCCAGAGGAAAACACGCGCCACTGAACGGAAATGGAGAAAAACTAGACTTAACCAGGATTTCCTACAGTACAAGATCAACCTGCTGCAGTTCCACACTGCCCTTGCTCATGCGAAGCAGGAATACTTCACCAAGCTCATCGGAGCACAAGCTTCCAACCCCCGGCGTCTTTTTGCCACCTTCAACTCCCTGCTTAAACCCACCCCCCACCCTCCGTTTCCTCCCTCTCTGCCACAGATTTAGCCACCCACTTCACCAACAAAATTGTCTCCATCCGCCAGGAAATATCCAATCTCCAATCTTCACCTCCCACCCCCTCCCAACCAGCTCCTCCTCCACCCTATCCTCCCCTCACATCCTTCACTCCTACTACCACCGAGGAAGTCAACCACCTACTGCAGACTTCCCATACCACTACTTCCCCCCTTGACCCCATCCCTTCGGATTTACTCCAGCCTCACTTCACGGAATTGGCCCCAGTCCTCACTACCCTGTTCAACCTCTCCCTATCCACAGGCACCTTCCCCACAGACTTCAAGCAGGCCATTGTACTACCCCTGCTCAAGAAACCCTCACTCGACCCCTCGCTACCCTCCAACTACCGTCCTATCTCCCTCCTCCCCTTTGCCTCAAAACTCCTTGAGCGTCTGGTTCACAAACGCCTGACCCAGTACCTCAATGCTAACTCACTGCTAGACCCACTCCAATCTGGATTTCGGCCTACCCACTAAACCGAAACTGCTCTCACCAAAGTGGTCAACGACCTTGCCTTAGCTAAAGCTGAAGGTAAATACTCCATTCTCCTCCTCCTTGACCTGTCAGCAGCTTTTGACACAGTAGATCATCCCCTACTCCTCCAGGCCCTCCAGTCCTTGGGCATTCACGATCTCGCCCTGTCCTGGCTTTCATCCTACCTCTCCAACCGCTCCTTCACGACCACCTTCAATGAGTCCTCATCCACCCCCAACCACCTCTCGGTGGGAGTCCCCCAAGGTTCGGTCCTTGGCCCCCTACTGTTCACCCTATACACATCCTCCATTGGCAAGGTTATCTCCTCCATGGGTTTTAACTACCATCTGCAAATGACACCCAGATCTACCTCCACACCCCTGACATATCCACCACTACCATGGACAAGGTCTCCTCCTGCCTATCCGCCATCTCCTCCTGGATGTCTGCTAGGTTCCTGAAACTAAATCTAGACAAAACGGAATTTATGATCTTCCCACCCCGGCCATCCACGAATCTCCCAGATGTGCATGTCACTGTTAACCACACTACCATTCGCCCTACCTCTCAAGCCCGCTGTCTGGGTGTCACCCTGGACTCCGCACTCTCCTTCACTTCCCACATCCAAAACCTCACAAAGTCCTGCAACTTCCACCTTCGTAACATCTGTAAGATTCGCCCTTTCCTGACCTCTGCCACCACCAAACTCCTCATCCATGCCCTCATAATTTCCCGCCTTGACTACTGCAATGCCCTGCTGTCTGGTCTCCCTATGACCCGAACAGCCCCACTGCAGTCCATCATGAATGTGGCAGCCAGAATTATCCACTGCTCCCATCGCTCCACCACGGCAGATCCCCTCCTAGAATCCCTCCACTGGCTTCCTATCCAGTCCAGAATCAGATTCAAGATACTGTGTCTGACCTACAAATCTGTCCACAAAACCTGTCCAACCTACATTTCCGATCTTACTCAGAGGTACACACCTAGCCGCTCACTCCGCTCTTCCAATGAACTTCGCCTAACCGCCCCCCGCATCACCCAGTCCCATGCATGCCTCCAGGACTTCTCAAGAGCTGCTCCAACACTATGGAACTCCCTACCTCCACCCATTAGGGCAGCCCCCTCCTTCAACATCTTCAAGAAAGCCCTCAAAACTCACCTTTTCACTCTGGCCTACTACCCCTCACAAGTGCTCTAAACCTACAGCTGAACTCTGGTCCCCTACCATTCGTGTCCTTACCTCTCCCTCTAGATTGTAAGCCTTTGGGCAGGGTCCTCCTCCTTTTGTGTCCTACCTGATCTGGCACCTCCATTACTGTGAACCCATTCCATGCATTTGAGTGAACCTAACTTGCCTAATCTCCATGCTTCATCCAGTGACTGACTAAGCATTACCTTGTACTAATACTGTGCTGTGTGATCTGGTTTTCTTGTATTCCTGTATTGTCATATTGCTGTATGTCACCCCTAAATATTGTCTGTAACCTAAATTAATGTTCAGCGGTGCGTAATATGTTGGCGCTTTATAAATACAATAAATAATAATAATCTAACAGTCTTCCGAACAGCGATTGCTGCTCGGAGACTGAAGAGGGGTTGGAGCTCCGCCCCGCAAGCATTAGATGCGCACGCATCCTGCATGCAATCTCCTGCAAACTGCAGCCCCAGGACTTGACGCCAATCAGCGTTAGGCGGTCCTGGCGCTGCCGCCATGGCCACGCCCAAAGGCGTGGAGCAGTCTTAAGGTAGTTAAACAATGCAAATTGCCAGACTCTCCTGCTTAACTTCTGCCTCTAATAAATGCAGATCAGATGTTTCCTACATAAGTCTGGTTGCATTAGCTGCATGCTTGTTTAAGCTGTGTGAATCAGACACTACTGATGCATGAAAGATCAGCAGTATGTCAGACAATTGGTATTGTTTAAAAGGAAATAAATATGGCAGCCTCCATATTCCTCTCACTTCGGGCATCCTTTCAGGCATAATTATTTGCTTCTAAAATTAATCTAAACTTTAAAATAAAAAAAAATCTCACACATAACCTTCCCATGCATGGCACTGAGACTTCTCTGCAACTGCTTCCATCCTTCAGGGCTCAAACCCACTACAGCGATTTTCTGAGCATTTCAGGGAGTCATTCAAACCACTAGCAATTTCGCTAAATGCTCAGCTGATGTTAATGGATGGGCTAAATTCCACTAGAGCGATTGCGATTACCAAATCACAAAATGCAGGACATGCAGCATTTTTCGCTTTTGCAGCATTTTTGCAGCATTTTTCTGCAATGTAAAGTATATAAACGCTGGCATAATTCTGCAATGTAAAGTATATAAACGCTGGCATAATCGTTCATCAAAACCTGAACAGAGCAAATTTGCTAGCGTTTTGAAGTTACTGCACACTGTAACAAAATGAAAATTAATTGAAAGGACCAATCAGAATTAAAAACGCTAATCGCTAAACAACCGCTGGCAAATTGAATTTTTAAAATCGCTATTGAAAACGCTCATGAAATCGCTTGCAAACCGCTCATACAAAATGCTAGCGATTACGATTAGCGATAGTGTTTTGTAGTGGGTTCCATGCCTTAGATCTTCCTTCTATGTCCCACTCCTTTCAGGCTTACCCAGCTTTGAATTTAACAAATTCAAACAGGCTTTCAAGACACTTTTCTTCAAAATTGCTTCCGTTCCATCCTCATACTTCACTATTACCCCCTGGCTCTACCTCTATACAGTATACCCCTCTCCTTTCAGAGTATAAGTTTAATCACCCAGCAGTGTTAAAGATATTACTCCTTATCTATATAAAACTGTAACTTTTACCCACATTATTGTATAGTGTTGTTTCATAAATAAGTACTTTATAAATAACACGTATTATTGTTGCTGTTTTTTAACCACCGAACTGATTTAGACTGCCAGTGGCAAATAAGAAATATGCTGCCTTCAAACACTTGCCTGAAGTCCACCATGACACCCGTAGTGCTACCATAGCAGTGCAGAGAAAGAAACACACAGCTCACACTATTCAATAACAAAATTGCTAACTTGCCATTAGCATGTGCTCAGTGCAATAAACATTCAACAGTCAGCTGTAAGCTGAGGGAGACCTATTGGTTGTTGTTGTTGTTGCTGCTGCTGCTGCTGGTGACTGTACTCTCTCATTACCGTCTCTATGTGTCTTATCGAGTAAGCTGCATAATAAGACAGACACAGAAACACAAAGAACAATGTTTTTTTTTCCCCCAGACTGCTGCAAGAAATGTCCTCATACAGTAAGAATACGCTGTAATGAATGGAGGGAAGATATCACTGACACAACTGGTACAGCACTGCAGCCTCTGACACACCACAGCACAACACAGCTGAGCACAAAGGGGGTGGATTCACCTGTCTCAGAGATAAGCTAGCCACAGAAAGTAGTCCCTACCAGTGAATGCAGCATGGGCAGCACAGGCTGCCAGTTTATCAGCAGCTCACCCCACCCTGATGTTTCCCATTATCAGTGTGAATTCTAACGCTGCCCCTTGTATCCATGCTGTCAGTGTATCTACTCAAGACCTCAGTGGAAATGAAGGGGGGGGGGGGGGTGTTAAAAATAGTAACTTCAGCTTGGACAGCTACCAGCAGGCTAGCATTGTCTTCAGCACCTCGGACAGCAATTAGCAGGCTTACATTGACTTGGGCACTTTGGACAGCAATTAGCAGGCTAGCATCGACTTTAGCGTCTTGGACAGCAATTAAGCACGTTATCATTGACTTCAGCACCTTGGACAGCGACCTGCAGTGGGAGGACAGCAATTTCAGCACCTTAGACACTGACCAGAGGGGCTTACAGGGATTTCAGCACCATAAGCAGCGACCTGCATAAGGAGCAGTAGTAGCTTCAGCACGGCGGACAGCGGTAAGCCGCCTGCCATTGACTTCAGCACTGCGGACAGCGCACGGCCGCTTGCCACTGACTTCAGCACTGCAGACAGCGAACGACGCTCACCCATCACCATCACATCTTCAGCACCGCGGACAGCAGTCGGCCAGCACGCAGCACAACTTCAATTTCTCTCTGGACAGCAGCCGGCGGAAGAACACAGCAAAAGCTGAGCAAGGTGACGGTGACAGAGCTCTCGTTTATCCAATGATCTGTCCAAGGACTTGCCAGGAAAAAAAAAAAGAGGACTGGTCTCAGCCGCGGAGAAATCCATGCTAAAGCCAGCCCTATGGGAGGAGTGAGAGAAGCTGGTGCCGC